>NC_044032.1:437454418-437800331 GCF_901765095.1 Microcaecilia unicolor
AGGCTTTATTCCGCTCCAGATAAAAGGCTAAGGCTTGCCTATAATCCAAGGTATATAGTACACTCTCACTGGGATGGGCTTGTGGTTTTGGGGAAAAATGTTGGTACAACTGACTGATTAAGATGGAACTCTGACGCTACCTTAGGAATGAAATTAGGGTGCGTGCAGTGAACTACTCTACTGTGGTGAAACTTAGTGTAAGTTGGGTCAACTACTAGGGCCTGAAGAAGCTCATTGACCCTGTGAGCTGAAGCGACCGCCACCACAAACACAGCTTTCCAGGTCAAATACTTCAGATGACAGGAATCAATTGGCTCAAAAGGAACTTTCAACAACACTGAGATGCCATGACACAGTTGGAGGTTTGAAAGGGTTTTTTTGTCAATAACAAACCTCACAAGCGAACAACTAGAGGCTATACAGACATGAACTTAACACCCACAAGGTGATAAGAACTAATTGAACTGAGCTGAACCTGGTTTTCAAACCAGACCCAGAGAGGTACAGGAGGTATTCAAGTAGTTTTTGTGAACGATAAGTAAGGGGATCTAAGGCCTTACCTTCACACCAGACAACAAATCTTCTCCACTTAAATGAGTAAAACCTCTTAGTGGAGTCTTTCTTGGAAGCCAGCAAGATGCGGGAGACACTGTCTGGCAAATCTAAGATTGTGAGGGTCACAGCTTGGATCTTGAGATCACAGAATTTGAGATTGGAGGTTGGGATGTAGGAGAGATCCCTCTTTCTGCATGAGGCTTGGAAAACAGTCCAATCTCCACGGATCTTTGGAAGATAACTCCAGAAGAAGAGGGAACCAGATCTGCCTCGACCAGTAAGGCGTGATTAGGATCATAGTCTTGCTTGAGTTTCAGAAAAGTCTGCTCTATGAGAGGTGTTTGAGTATATGCATATAGAAAACCCTCTCCCTTATATAAGAGAGTCATCTGACACTAGTCCACTGTGTAATCTGAGCCTGGAGCAGTACTGGGGAACCTTCTTGTTCAGATGAATGGCAAAGAGACCCACTGAGAGGGTGCCACAATCTTGGAAAATCTTGCAGGCTATGCCCATATTGAGAGACCACTCATGTTGTTGCAAACCCCTGCTCAGTCTGTCTTGACAGGGAGTTGTCCTTTCCTGGGAGGTATGTGGCTGGGAGGAACATTCCGTGAAGGAGGGCCCACTGCCACATCCTCACTGCTTCCCGACATAAGGGGTAGAATCCCGTACTCCCTCCCCCTGCTTGTTTATATAGAACACTGCAACCTGGTTGTCTGTTTGTATTAGAATAATTTGGTTTTGAGCTAATCTCTGAAAGCCTTTAGAGCATTCCAAATGGCCTTGACCTCGAGAAGATTGATATGGAGATCTACTACTACTACTTAACATTTCTAAAGCGCTACTAGGGTTACGCAGCGCTGTACGTTTCCCAAGCAGACCAAGTCCCCTGGGTGTGAAGCCCATCTACATGAGCACCTTATCCTAGGTTGAATGTATCCATTGTTTGCACCTCTGAGGAGGTGGAATTTGGAATGGTAGTCCCACAGTCAATTTCATCTGAATTGTTCACCAGAAAAGGGCACACTTTTGAAGCCATATGGCTTATCAATCTCAACATTTGCCGAGCTGTGACCTGCTTTTGCTCCAGATTTGTGAGGTGAGCGTTGATAAGGTGTCTGCTCTCACTTGTGGAAGAAAAGCCTGAGCTTGCAATGTACCTATCAGGGTTTCTATCTATTTCAATTGCATTGATTCCAAAACCCCCTCCTGTGATGTGCTCTTGACCAGCCAATCATCCAAATAAGGAAACACATACACTCCCAGCCTGCATAGATATGCTGCTATGACTGCTAGGTATTTGGTGAATACCCTGGGAGCTGACACAATACCAAATGGCAGTACACAATACTAATAATGGTGTTTCCCTATTTGAAATCTGAAATACTTCCTCTGACTGGGAAGTACCAAAATGTGGGTATAGGCATCGTTTAAGTCCAGAGCGCATAGCTAATCATTTTCCTGAATCATAGGGAGAAAGGCACCCAGAGAAATCCTCCTGAACTTTTATTTTTTGACCAGGAATTTGTTCAGGGCCCTTATGTCTAGGATGGGATGAAATCCCATTTTCTTGGACACAAGGAAATACCTGTAATAGAAGCCCTTCCTTTCTTTCTCTGGTGGCACGGGTTTGACTGCACTGAACTGGAGAAGGGAAGAAGTCCTCTACCAGTACCTGCTTGTATTGAACAATGACACTCTTGATGGGCAATTTGGTGGTTTTTGACGCCAATGCAGGGCATAATCGAGATGGACTATTTGAACAAGCCACCAGTCGGAGGTTAAAAAGGGCCACCTGTGATGGAAAAAAATTCAGCCTCCCCCCTACTGGTAGGCCGTTCAGGATGGTTACTTTGAGTGTGGCTATGCTCTTTTGGAGCTGGTTAAAAGCTCATCCCCTGCTTTGACTGGGGCATCGGCTGTGACTTCTAAGGACAGGGCTGGAAAGAGTTTCATCTCCTTTATCATTTCAGTTGCTCTTCTTTGAACCTTTTCTAATTCCGCTATATCTTTTTTGAGATACGGCGACCAGAACTGATCGCAATGCTCAAGGTGCAGTTGCACCATGGAGCGATATAGTGGCATTATGGTATTTTTGATCTTATTCACCATCCCTTTCCTAATAATTCCTAGCATCCTGTTTGCTTTTTTGGCTGCTGCCGCCCACTGAACAAAGATTTCAGCGTATTACCTACAACGACATCTAGATCTTTTTCTTGAGTGCTGACCCCCAAAGAGGCATATTTTTAAAGCACTTTGGGAGGCTAAGTTCCATAGGTTTCTATGGAACTTTGGGAGGCTAAGTGCTTTGAAAATATACCTCAATGTAGACCCTAGCATCAGGTAACTATGATTTGGATTATTCTTTCCAACGTGCATCACCTTGCATTTGTCCACATTAAATTTCATCTGCCATCTGGATGCCCAGTCTTCCAATTTCCTAAAGTCTTCCTGCAATATTTCACAGTCCACACGTGTTTTAACAACCTTGAATAGTTTTGTGTCATCTGCAAATTTAATCACCTCATTTGTTGTTCTGATTTCTATAACATTTGTAATATGTTAAATATTATTATTGTAATATGTTAAATATTAATATTATTTATTGCATTTGTATCGCACATTATCCCACCTCTTCCCACCATTCCCAGTACTGATCCCTGCGGCACTCCAATGTTCACCCTCCTCCATTGAGAGAAATGACCATTTAACCCTACCTTCTGTTTTCTGTCCAATAACCAATTCCTAATCCACACCAGAACCTTGCCTCCTATCCCATGACTCGAGTCTCTCATGAAGAACTTTATCAAAAGCTTTCTGAAAATCTAGATACACTATATCAACCGGCTCACCTTTATACACATATTTATTCACACCTTCAAAGAAATTAAGCAAGATGGTGAGGCAAGGCTTCCCTTGGCTGAACCCATGCGGACTAATTTTATTCTTTATAATAGTTTCCACTATTTTGCCCGGCACTGACATCAGGCTTACCGGTCAGTAATTTCCCGGATCACCCTTAGAACCCTTTATAAAATCGGCATCACACTGGCCACCCTTCAATCATCAGGTACTATGGATGACTAACGACAGGTTATACATTACTAACAGCAAATCAGCAATTTCATGCTTGAGTTCTTTGAGTACCCTTGGATGTATGCCATCCGGTTCAGGTGATTTACTATTATTTAATTTGTCAATTTGGCTCAGTACATCTTCCAGGCTCACCAAGATTTCTTTCAGTTCCTCCACATCATCACCCTTGAAAACCTTTCCAGTACAGACAGATCTCTTACATCTTCTTCCTTAAAGACCAAAGCAAAGAATTCATTCAGTTTCTCCACTATGGCCTTGTCCTCCCTGAGTGCCCCTTTTGTTCCTTCGTGATCTAACGGTCCCACGGATTCCCTTGCAGGCATTCTGCTTCTGATGTATCCGAAAAAAAGTTGTTACTGTGAGTTTTAGCATGTGTGACATTTCTCTTCATATTCTCTTTTAGACTCCTTTATTAATGCTTTGCATCCGACTTGCCAGTGCTTATGTTGCTTCTTATTTTCTTCATTAGGGTCCTTTTTACATTCTTTAAAGGACAACCTTTTGTCCACGCCCTGAGCCCTACTCTCTGACCTCGGGGAACCTTTCTCCCCGATGTCAAGCACTGTACTCTATGCGTCAAGGTCTATGTCTACACAGTTCAAGGTGAAGGCATTGAGAATCTCTGCATCAGCATGGAAGGAGCCTCAGGAAGATTCTGGGGCTGATCCACAGTTGGCGGAAGCGCCCTCGATGCCTAAGTAGTTTGCAACTGCAGCATCTGCACCAGCTTCTCCCTGACCACTGCTCTGAACCTCTCATAATGGAAGGCATAGGCAAAGGCAGGGGAGATGAAAGAGGGGCAGCCTGAGAAGGTGTCAATGTCAGATTGGTAGCTAGGATCTGGCTGCTGGGAGACTTGTGCACCGGCACTTCTTCCAAGGAAAGGGATCGCTCCTACCAGTGCCAGCACTGTCGATGCCCTGGTACTCCTGGCACTATGGAAAGAAGACTGATGCTTATACTTCTTGGGCTTCTTCCGATGTACAGCATCACGGTCCTTCAGTACTGGCACAGTCAATGTCGAACCTGTGACGTTCCTTCAGTGTCGGGTCCTATGCTGACTGGTCCCAGGGCCTATTCTCAGCACCCGATGTTGAGAAACGTGGAGACCTCCTCAATGCCGGTGCACTCCCAGTGGTTGCTGAAGTCTTGGCAGCCATCGAGGTCAATGCTGCCGGTTCCAATGTCGATGCATCAGCCTTTGAGGAGCTAAAAAGCCTCTCCTGATGAACCTGTCGTGCCCTTTGTGTCCTCAACTGCATTTACAAACAGAAAGAACAAAAGTTAGGCTCATGAACAGGTCCAAGGCACCCGATGCACCAGTTGTAAGGCTCTGTTAATGGAAATCACTCAGTTACATTGGGTCCACCTTTTGACGCCACTGAAGGTCTTCCTGGACATAGAGAAAAGAATCATGGCCAAATTAAACTCCTTGATTGTGAGCTTGAAAAAGGGAGAGTATTCAAATTGAAGTCTGGGGCTCCAGACTAAACGGATCTAGCAACACGCAAAAAATAAAGGAAACTAAGGGCTGGAAAAAAAAACCTAAAGGAAATTAAAGGGAAACTGAAGGAGAAATAAAGGAAAAAAACTTGCACAGGAAGGCACTATATGTACTGTGAGAACACGATGACGTGTCCGCCCTGCTCCATGGAAAAAGACTGAAGGATCTGCACTCACGTGTCAGGCCGGAAGGCACCAGTGCATGCGCAGTGGGACGCTACTAGAAAGTTCTTGATCTCACTAGTCAGCATCCGCACCAGGCTCCGTCAGGTGATGTCACCCAACTCTGAGAATATGATGGCCTGCATGTCCTCAGAGAAGAGCTAAAAGCAATTTATAGTTGGTAGGATAAATACTATGGACTATATGACAGTAAATACTGTCAAAAGAAAATTTTCATTTGGTCAACTGATTTTACTAGAGAAACCATATTTCAGAAAAGTAAAGGTTTAAAGTGATGTAAAAATGAAGTGTGATTCCTGCTAACAATTCCATCAGCATTTCACCGACAGCTGAAACAAATGAAAGTTAAAGAATAGTTCATGGTTCAGCACAAATCTACATATGAGACAAGATAAACATAACAAAAATATCAGCTTTAAAGATCTTACCTCTGACTGCTTTCTGGACTTTCACCCTGTTAAAAATACATAATTTAAAAAGTTATGCCACATAAGTATCTCACAACCTATATTTTGGATTCTGTACCATCCAGGTCTCGGCACACAGGATCAGGAGCAGACATAGAAGGTAAGGAAGCAGGCAGACCAATTGTGAGGGGCTGGGATGGCGCCATGGCAGCCCAGGTGGGAAGGGGCAGTCTTGCCCCTGGCCCAGCTGTGTCTCTCGGCGTCCCTGCTCATCTGCCACTGAGATGCCCAGTCTTCCAGCTTCCTAAGGTCTCCCTGCAATTTTTCACAATCTGCATGCATTCTAACAACTCTTAATAGTTTTGTGTCATCTGCAAATTTAATTACCTCACTCGTCGTTCCCATTTCTAGGTCATTAATAAATATGTTAAATAGAACCAGTCCCGTTTCAAGGTGCAAGAATCTGGAATGCTTTGTTCCACAAATCCCATCCTACCTATGTTTTAGAGAGTCCTTGAAAACATATTTGTTTGAAAACATGTGATTATTTATGGATTTGTTTTTTTATTATACATTGCTCAGCCACTGAGGTCTTTTTCTGAGTGTTAACCACTACGAATCCTATTTGGAATGTAGGTGGTATGCAAAACATAGATAGAATATAATAGACAGGGTTACCCCCTATCATCACCGTTTGATCTTTTGATGGGGCCACTGGTAGCATGAAGTAGGAATAATGAGGATATTAGAGGGGTAGAGGTGGGTGGTATCAATAGCAAAATAGCCCTATTTGCAGATGATATTTTGATGTATATTGGGGATCCAGATTTAACATTGTCTATTGTGACTCAGGAGTTGCAACAGTTTGAAAGGGTTTCAGGATTTAAGGTGAACATGGATAAGACTGATGCTTTGGGGGTTAAACTTACAGAGGGTGAGGAACATAGGCTGGCTGAAATATTTCCATTTAAATGGGTCAAGGAGGTGATTCGGTATTTAGGGATGCAGGTTTTAAGGACTTGGGGAAGTTATATGATAGAAATTATGGAAAGATTCTGCAGGAGTGAGGCATGGCCTAATGGCTAGTACAGCAAGCTTTGATCCTGGCAACCTGGGTTCGATTCCCACTGCAGCTCCTTGTGACCTTGGGCAAGTCACTTAACCCTCCATTACCCCAGGTATAAAAAAAAGCCCTTAGATTGTGAGCCCTCTAGGGACACAGAAAGTACAGCGCTGCATACATCTAGTAGCACTATAGAAATGATTAGTCATAGTAGTAGGATATCAGAAGACAGCAAGGTGGAAAGGGGAATATCTTTCTGGTGGGGAAAGATACTAAAGATGAATATAATGTCTAGGCTGCTTTTCCTATTTCAGACTCTACTGGTACAGGTTCCCAGGATAGTTCTTAAAGACTAGAGCAGGGATTCTTTCAATACATTTGGGATTCTAAGAGACCCAGGATAGCCAGAACTATTTATTGGCAGAAAAAAAAAAAGACTATGGTGCAGCCATGCCCAACATTGCCTGGTATTATACATTGGTGCAACTTAAGCACATGTTGGGGCTGGGAGTTGGGAGAGGCCAAACAGGCTACCCAGTTAGAATGGCATAGTTGTACCTTGTGTCCATTGAAATATTTGCTTTGGCACTCAGAATAGGAGGATTGGGGACTATACTTACAAACCCCTCCACAAAACATTAATTGGAAGTTTGGATAGAGTTACATAAGGGAAGAGGAAAGGAGAGAGAGCTTCCACTTTCACTAAGGAGGGTGATTCAATATGACTTGGACTTTGTGAGGGGAAAAGATGGGGGAAGGGGATTTATAAAGATGAGAAGAGTAGGGGCTGATGCAATATGACCAGCTAGTTGAGGATGGAGAATTGATTGATTTTTCCCACCTTCAGAAGTACTATGGTTTGATTGAGGGGGATCATTTTTGGATTATGCAAGTCCAACATTATTTATAGACTCTGGGAGTGCTTGGGAAAACAGGCAGCAAAGTGGATACTTGGGAGAGTGTCTGGGCTTTTCTTGAGGAAACCTAAAGGGATGATAATGGTGTTCTATGAGGGGTTGGGATTTTGTTAAGTATAATTATATGAGGAACTGGGAGTAGAACTTAAGGGAAGAATTTACCAAATCCCAATGGGTGTAAGTGTTTACTGAGAGTAAAAAGATTTCACCGTGCATACTAGTTCAGGAAAACCTTTACAAGTTAATTACAAGATAGTATCTCACTCCAGATAAAATTAAAGAGATCTAACCAAGGGGCATCAGATAGGCACTGAAGAAGGTGTGGGGCTGTGGGATCTTCAGGATAGCTTTACATCCTAGTTTGTCTTTTGGGGTAGGTGATGAGGAAACAGGAGAAATGGGAGAAGTGGGTTCAGAGATTAGGATCTCTCTGCTTGGAGACACAGACTACCTTGCACACTGACTGACAAGAGGTGCTTACACTACGATGCTGATGGAGAGGAATAGCATAGCATTCAACTGATGATGGAAAAGTGAACTTGGCATAATATGGGTCAATGCATGCTCTACTTCAGGGGTTGGAGGGGTGCTTAGATTGAAAAAGCTGGTGGTCCGAGGAACCAACAGGCTACTAGCAATTTCATAATTGTAAGTATGGGGGGGGGGGGGGGCGGTTGGGGAAGGAGGTATGAGGGGGATAGTTTTGTTTTCGTTGGCCATCTCTTCTGATGTGTTTATATTGTTTTGACTTTGCTGAAAACTTTAATAAAAATTTATTGAGCAAAAAATGATTTGCAATAATCTCTTTACAAAATGCTCAAATTATGTGGGTGCACATACAGACATCACCAACATTATTCGTGATACAACCTATGCATCCGGCTTCTCCTACTTAAGCACACTATGGAACAGACTCCCTAAAGCTGTGAAAACAATCCATGACCACCTGAACTTCAGGAAATCATTAAAAACCACCCTCTTCAAAAGGCCTATCCCAATGATCCAACGTAAACCCTTCGCCCAGCAACATAGCATGACCAATGATCGTACCGGACAATATACAATCCTCATTACCTTCAACCCTCTATAACTACCTCATTCAAGCACTATATAACCATGTATTTGTTATCAACCGACCTGGCGAAAGCCTTGATGGTACTATGTAAGCCACATTGAGCCTGCAAATAGGTGGGAAAATGTGGGGTACAAATGTAACAAATAATAATAATAATAATATAATAGATATCTTTGTTGACAACACGTTCGGGCTCCTCTCTCTGAAAAGCCAGGACTGTGGGTGTCCTTAGCCTGTGCCAGCGAGGTGCAGGTGTTTTGTATTTGACAATTCAGGAAAAACTTCAAAATTTACACTGGCAATTTATTTTCACTTGTTTTAGCTTGTCTTTCATGGGGATTGTAAAACCCTTTGCTACTGTGGAACCATAGTTTTTCCATTATTGAATGGAAGGACTTCTGCTAGGTGATTTTTTTTTGTGGGTTACAGTTTAGGTGCAAAATCAAGTAGGTTTATAGGTTTTCGGTGGGGGAGGAAGAGTTTGCAACTGAGACAGATATGGGGAAGCAATTGCTTGCCCTGGGATTGGTAGCATGGAATGTTGCTACTAATTGGGTTTCTGCCAGGTACTTGTGACCTGGCTTGGCCACTGTTTGGAAACAGGATACTGGGCTAGATGGACCATTGGTCTGACCCAGTATGGATACTCTTATGTTATTATATTTAGACCATGGTTTAAGCAGGCCTTACTATAAGATGTTTTAATTTTCTTTAAGGTTTTTATATACTTAGCTTCATAGAAATAGTGTTAATAAAATTAAAAAAAGAATATAAGGTGATACATTTTTATTTGTCTAATTTAATACATTATATTCTTCTAGGGACTAAATTCCTCTTCCTCAGTTTATTTATTTTATTTTATTGCACTTGTATCCCACATTCCCCCACCTATTTGCAGGCTCAATGTGGCTTACATAGATTTGTTGACATTGTCATTTCAGGATATCAGATACAGTTAGTAATGTGTAGTGATCAAGTAAGTTCAGTAAGTTCAAGACTGAATGAGCAAACACGGTAATTCCAGAAAATATAAGTGAATCATAAAAGCAGCATTAAAAGAACACAAGGCAAGTACTCACCTCATCACTTTCAACTAGATTTTCAAACTGAAACAAAAATAAAATTGGTTTGTTACTATCAAGTTAAGGCAAAACATTGTGAAAGAAAACCTGTTTGTCTATGATAGTGAGGTCATTTAATACATATTCACAACTGTCCCTCTATGGCTTTTCTTTTAAACATATAATACATGGTCATGGTTTATTACTTAATAGTCTGCCTTTCTTCAAGGTGGATTACAAAATTACATACATAATAAAAATACAAACAAATAACACAAATCCAGTCATCACAATAGAAACATTGCAATTCATTTGGTGCATATTATAAAACATAAGATGCCTCAATTTGTTTTTTTAAGAGGATGTCAAAGTCAGTTAGTCCATTCACAAGGGTCAGCTTCAAATAAGGCACTTTTCCTTGCTTGCTCAAATCACAACCACTACAAATCAGGTACAGTGAACCCACATTCATTCACAGAATGCAGAGTCCTTGTCAGAGGCGAAAAAGGCTGTAAAATGCTGCACAAGTATGTAGGGGCAAAACAAGCACTATGAAGCACTATGTATTACCCTGTATGTATCTAAATGGCAAAATATATAGATTTTGTCTACTTTCTGTATTGCCTCGGAGACAGAAATAACCTTCTGGAGGTCTCCTGGGGGGGGGGGGGGGGGGGGGCGACCCTCAAGTAAATCTTTACTCCCCCAGGCAAAATTCCAGGCAAGAAAAACTCTGGCTACTAAATAAGTATTAGACATAATAAATGTTTATTCAAATTGTCAAAGAAGCCAATCAGTAATTATTGAAATAGTAACAAATAAACTCCCAATACAGTATAATATGTAGCAAATAAAACCAGAGTTTTCCCTGGGAGCTGTCAATATGTCCACCTGCTAGTGGACACACTGAGGCTCACCATCCTCAGTTCTGTTTCCTGTTAAATACATTTTTCTTCCTTTCTTTTTTATCTTAATTACCTAATGAATATGCATCTTTCCAGAATATTATGTTTCCTGTTATGATGAATCATGTTCCAACACGCTCCATCAAATTCTATCATTTATTCTCTTAAATTGACAGTTAGGGCCTGTCATGTAAATTTTCATTAGAAAATGGGTAAAATTACCCTGTTACTACCCCACCCTCGTGCTATGGCTACAATTTTACTCACACCCACTTACTTCTCCTTTTGATTGTTTATCTGGATACAGCAGATGTCCTTAGTCATAGGAGTCTCTGTCTTAGTTGCTGACCAGCAACTTATCACAAGTTAGCATAGGCCAAATGTCAAACCACAACCTTAGAAGGGTAGTTTTCAGAAAAAGCACATTTACAACTGTCTTGCAACTCTTAAGTCTGCTCCCAGCTCAAGAAAAGCAAAACAGCTATATTAAAATAAAAACTAGAAATATGTATGGTTTGCACCTTTTCATGGCCTCTATGATATACAATTTATAAATACATGGCACTAACCAGCATTAACAACCCGATTACAACATGCAAACTCAGAGGTTTCATCTTTAAAGACTGTTGTTTCATGAAGCACACTACCAGAACTCTCATCCACACTCTTATCACCTCTCGCTTAGAATATTGCAACTTGCTTCTCACAGGTCTCCCACTTAACTATCTTTTTCCTCTTCAATCTGTTCAAGTCTCCCACTTAACTATCTTTTTCCTCTTCAATCTGTTCAAAATTCTGCTGCACGACTAATATTCCACCAGTGTCGTTTTACTCATATTAGCCCTCTCCCCAAGTCACTTCACTGGCTTCCTATCCATTTCCGCATACAGTTCAAACTCCTCTTATTGACCTATAAGTGCATTCACTCTGCAGCTCCTCAGTACCTCTCCACTCTACATTCCTCCCCGGGAACTCCGTTCACTGGGTAAATCTCTCCTATCTGCACCCTTCTCCTCCATTGCTAACTCCAGACTCCGTTCCTTTTATCTTGCTGCACCATATGCCTCGAATAGACTTCCTGAGCCGGTACGTCAAGCTCCATCTCTGGCCGTCTTCAAATCTAAGATAAAAGCCCACCTTTTTGATGCTGCTTTTAACTCCTAAACCCTTATTTCACTTGTTCAGAACCCTTATTTTATCATCCTCACTTTAATATTCCCTTATCTCCTGTTTGTCCTGTTTGTCCTAATTAGATTGTAAGCGCTGTCGAGCAGGGACTGTTTCTTCATGTTCAAGTGTACAGCGCTGCGTACGTCTAGTAGCGCTTTAGAAATAAGTAGTAGTAAGCTGCTGACAAGGTTCCCAATGTTCCAGAACAACAATGTTGGGAACAGAACTGATGTCATGGCTAGGACAGCCAAGGACTCTGGGAGACATTGTTTATGAAACTCTGGGTCTTAGTCAAGGTGCCCCTGAGTGCGGTGCCAGTGAGACAATCACGTGGCCCCTGAAGTCATAACAATGAGGAATAACAATGTTATGTGTACGATAATCACAAGGTCAGAAAGTGCGTCAGCAGGACAGTTACAGCTTGTGATTTCTCTATAAAAAGCGGCTCTTCTCAGAGATATGGGCTGCTGTGTCAACATCACCCCCACTGAAGCAGACCTGCATTGGATCAAACTGACCATCTGAGGGACTTGATGACATCTAAAGGCTGCATCAAGTTCTATGTACCATGTACTTGTCTATTAGTGCTCTGTAGGCCAGAGTGACTCTTTATATTTCAGAGTCTACTTAGGGCTTTATGTGCATTTACTCTGAGTTCTTTCTGTAGAGAGATTGGTTTTGTTTTCTTTCCTACATTTCTTGTACTTGCTGCTATTGGTAAATAAAATAATTGACCTATTTTTATAAGGCTTGGGTGTGAACTTGGTTCCTTCTATTATTTTGGCGCTGAGGGTGTGGATCTAAGGATAAGAGGAATACATTTGCACCTGACACTTACCTGACTAATGTTAGTCTTGTTTGGGACCCATTTCTTTAGGATTTATACTAAGTGTCAGGTACCCCAATAACACCACAAAAAGTGTGCTATCTGTATTGCACCTACAGGTAAAAAGAGGAATCATGATTCAGTCCTAAGTAAACTAATATAAGCAATTTGAGCTTAATACAAAATGCTAGAGACAGCTGGCACAAAACAACAAGATGGGAAGTTACATGCTCAAATTAGGAAGCCCTAATAAAATGTGTACTGCAGAATTTTGTACAACTTACAAAGATTGAATACAAGATGCTGGTAAGCCCAAATAAAAAATGTTGCAATAATCAATCCTACCTTACACCACTGATTGTAAAACCACCCCAAAGTAAGACACTGGCAACAATAGTTGCAACTTGCTCAATTAGCGTAACTTAAAATAAGAATTTCTGATCACCATTTGTAGTTGCAGCCTAAAGGACAATTGGGAATCCAGCAATATTCCAAGATTACAAATCTGAAGGGACACCTTAACCAAAGTACCAGACAGTAAAATTTCAATGACATATCAGAAGTCAAAGTATGTGTGGCCAGCAACAATTACATCTTTGAAACATTCAATAACAGTTTGTTCCTCCTCATCCAAACAGATACACTATCAAATATTTCTTGCAAATGTACCACCGTATCAAAGGTGGACAGTGTCAATGGTAGTATAAACTGGACCCTGCAGGAGACTAACAGATGGACCCGTTTGACGCCTGTGGCATACGATTTCTGTCCACTTACCAGCTCCACTGAAGGAGTCTCTTTCTCTATGACCAGCACTTCATGGAGAACCGTGCCCAGAGTGGCCACACAATAGATGAGCTCTAACCGCAGAAGACCCCGAAGACTCCCACAGCCGAGAAGGGAGGAAGCCGGAGCCCAGACATAGCCTTAGGAGGCGTTATCCTGCTGCACATCAGGGCTGCGATCTTGATGACCAGCAAACAGAGAAAGCACAAACTCCAACTACTTCCACCAACTTGAAAGTGAAAATAGGAGCAACCACCATAAAACGTACCAACCAAAACCCACAAATCCTGCTGTGCGCAAACCACCACAACCATACAGGACCCCAAGTTCAAGTCACTCAACAACCAGGAGAACTCCTTCCTAGGGTTACCATATGGCTCCAGAAAAAGGAGGACGGATTGAGCCAGCCAGGTTTTACTTCCATTGCTTTCAATGGAAAGCAATTGCGCCAGCCGGGTTTTACTTCCATTGCTTTCAATGGAAAGCAATGGAAGTAAAACTCGGCTGGCTCAATCCGTCCTCCTTTTTCTGGAGCCATATGGTAACCCTACTCCTTCCCCATCTCCCTACCCCTGTCCTACCAGTGAGTTTGCTGGTAGAGCTTCAAGTACTGCTGCAGGAACACACACCTGCACTAAGCTAGACTGGTTTAATAGGACCTAAAGAAATCAACAAGTAGACATACATTTCACCTGTGAGCTTCAAGCTTTAGAAACAACTTGCCTAGGAAGTGGCAACAGCTTACAGACTTGATATTTTTACAAAAAGCATAAAATCTACCAATCTATGGAAGCATACATGAAAGGCGAAAGTGCTGACAGAGTGACAGCCTAGAAGCTTTAATTTCCATGTCCCGAACAAATTGCTATGAGATCCATGGTCAACTGAATTCAAGCTGAAGGGTAATACATGTAAATTGTTATCTTTTAATGCATCTTGGACTCTAGTATAAACGATTATGAAATCCTCACTGAAATTAATTCAAGGTAAAGGTTAATATAAGCAAACTGTTCTCTTTTAATGTAGCATTGTCTCTAGTACGGACGATATGCCTCTCTCTCTTATCTACTTTGCAAGGTTAATATATGCAAACTGTTCTCTCTTAATGTAACATGGACTCTAGTATGGTATGCCCCTCCATCCTATCTACCTTGCAAGAGAGGCACTCAGACCAGACATAGAACTAATCATAGGTCAACCTACTATATCTAGAGACACATACCAATATTCACATTAAATAAGTAGACCTAATTAAAAAAAAAAAAAACTGATATGCACGCACACAACAAAAATGAGAAGAACTACCTAAATACCTACACATACATGCACACACTAACAACAACAACAAAAAAAGTAGAGCTCTGGGAATACAAAACACCCCTTCACACCCCAATAAGAGGTAATACGTTCATCATAAGAATAGTTACAGGGCTACCAGTCCTAATGCTATTAACATCCATGGAGGCCCCAACTCAAAAAGAGAACAACAACATACTGATATTCTACAACTTGCGCCCCCAACAGTAACAGCAACCCACTTCTCAGAGACAGCCCGAACAGCAGGGCGAAACACTCCAAAAAATGGAAATCACTCACTAGACGTTGAGCCACAACAAAAGACCAGAAAGAAGAACACAGAAAGTCTAGTGAACGTCAACAAATGAAAATTACCATTGTCGCGCAAACAGAGGACGAATACTTACGAATACCAGTGGGATACATCAATGCCAGATCAGTGGTAAATAAAACAGAAACAATAGCGGATTGGGTAACAGACGAAGATCTCGGTATGATTTTTCTTAACGAGATATGGATCCATGACCAAGAAGACCCTACTGTCCTGGATCCACCAGGCTACAAAATCATATACTGGACCTGAAAAGAGAAAAGAGGCGGAAGAATAGCACTGAGCTATAGAGCATTCCTAATGGCTGAAGCCATAACAGAATACATACCACCACAACTGGAATTCGCCTCGCTTATAATTAAAGACCAGACTCTACATAATCAACTGTGTTGCACCCTATTCTACAGACCCCCAGGAAACCGGAAAGAGACCCAAACAAACTTCAAGGATTTTATCTCTAGCATATGTATAGCCAACCCCAATACCCTGCTAATAGGAGATATTAATATACATCTAGACGACCAGAAGATAGACAGCTCCAACGAATTCCTTCAGCTATGGGCCTTCCAACGACTGCCAGTGACCACAACCCACATCAAAGGCCATGCCATCAGCTAACGACCTCACCATATCCTTTGAACAAAAAAATCCTTAATCTAAGGTGGAACCTTAAACAAGACGACACAAACTTCGAAGGAATAGTGGCCAACCAACTACATTAACAAATTTTCCATACGACTCCCAATCAGGCTTCATACCCAAACACAGCACCAAAACAGTATTGATTACACTACTGTCCAACTTCACAAAGGAAATTGCAAACAGAAAAAACATACTCCTATACAATTTGACATGTTGACCGCATTTTACATGGTCGACTATCAAATCCTAAAAAGAATCCTTGATAAAATTAGCATTGGAGGAATGGTGCTTAACTGGCTATTAGATTTCCTGACTTCAAGATCCTATCAAATCAAGACAACTTCCTCCCTCTCCCCTCCATAGAGAGCCGAATGTGGGGGTCCCCCAGGGCTCGCCACTCTCACTGATGCTATTCAACTTAATGATGCCCCCCCCGGCCTGAACACTACACAAACAAGGCTTCAACCCCTCATATACGCCAATGATGTGTCCATCTACATCCCATTCCAAAAAGACCTGACCAAAATTGCATCTAGAATAGCAGACAGCATAAAATAGAGGTGGTTTACTACCCAAATGGTTGCTGCAGGTGGTCCTCTTGTGAATTAGCTTGGAAATGTGGGAAAATTTGGCCTAATTGATGTTTTATAAGGGAAGACTAAAGACTCAGTGACCCAAGTTAAGATGGAACATGTCTTTCATCCACTGATGCTCAGACCTGTGCACTAATTTTCTCAGACTGCAGTTCTGGAGTGAACTGGAGAGTTTGTTTGGATGAGATTTTGTTAATTCTCTGTTTTACTCATTGGACTTTGGAGAATGAAGAGCATCAGATGCATTTTTTAAGCTGCTAGTCTTCATTTTCTGCATGTTACATGAAGTTTTTGTTGATGATCTATAATGATGGTAATTGTTGGAAATGTTAAAGAAAATAAAGAAAACCTTTTTAAAAAATAGCTGGAACAAATTCAAACAACTCAATAATAAAAAATGATGCTGGATACTATTTGATGAATTGGTACAGTATGTAGTCAAGGGTAGAACAAAAAACCTAAGCCAAAATGAGACAGCAATGTAAAAACTGACTTTTTAAAAAGGCACAAAATATATCTGCTCCAGACATAGGAAATATATGACCTGCAGGGTCTATGGAAAAGTTGTAACCGAAGAAGCCCTGTGTGATAACAACAAAGTGAGAGTTTCTGCATTTGTGGTACAGCATTCTAGAAAGATCTATAGCTTTGTCAACATTAGACCAATCTTGGGCTTACAGGGGGTATTACCTATGCCACCTTTTTCTGGGCCTGAGACCTAACCCAAGCCATCAACCATTTTTTGCACAATACTGCCATGGCTTCTACGTGACTTTCTGACATGCTGCATGTTGGATGCTGTACTGCTCTGCCAAGGACAAGTTGTTTGTGAGAACACACCGAATACGATATTTGTCTATTGTCCATTGGTAGACATGGGGGTGAGCGAGTTTCCCTGTAGAATGGACTATCAGGTTCGTGATGTGTCCCACAACCTGCCTATGTGGTACCTCCTTCCAGCAAGTGTCAGGGTCTCAGCTCAGCCAAAGAAGCTGTTCTTGTCCTGTGATTTTCCATCTTACAGACAGACAGTTACTGAAAAGACACGGCGGTATTCACAGCTACTCTGATACACAGAACTTTGTGTAACAAATGGAAACGTAAGTATATAGTCTGTTTTACAGCACAACTAGAATTACTACTTTATTAACTTAGTTCCCACACAATACACAAGCAAAAGTGAAAGTCTGGAGACCATGTACCAAGTTAACTTGACCTGTAAGTTAGGAAATATATTTTTTGTATCCATTTGCTACAGAGAGACTTGTTTTATGTGCTTGTATGCCAGATATACATATCACTAATAAATCATATTTCCAACTGTGCACTTCCTTTCTCTAGTATAGCCACAATAACCGATTCTAAGGCCAATCAGGAACAAATCATCATTGTGGTAATTATCCTAATTCAGGGTAATTTCATGACATTATTGCTCCTACAGACTCCAGATAACAATGTCACAACACTAGCAAAGGGCTGTTAAATTTTAGAAATCTACTTAAAACAGCTTAATGTGCAGAGTCTAAAAATCTACTACTACTACTACTATTTAGCATTTCTATAGCGCTACAAGGCGTACGCAGCGCTGCACAAACATAGAAGAAAGACAGTCCCTGCTCAAAGAGCTTACAATCTAATAGACAAAAAATAAAGTAAGCAAATCAAATCAATTAATGTGCACAGGAAGGAGGAGAGGAGGGTAGGTGGAGGCGAGTGGTTACAAGTGGTTACGAGTCAAAAGCAATGTTAAAGAGGTGGGCTTTCAGTCTAGATTTAAAGGTGGCCAAGGATGGGGCAAGATGTAGGGGCTCAGGAAGTTTATTCCAGGCGTAGGGTGCAGCGAGACATAAGGCGCGAAGTCTGGAGTTGGCAGTAGTGGAGAAGGGAACAGATAAGAAGGATTTATCCATGGAGCGGAGTGCACGGGAAGGGGTGTAGGGAAGGACGAGTGTGGAGAGATACTGGGGAGCAGCAGAGTGAGTACATTTATAGGTTAGTAGAAGAAGTTTGAACAGGATGCGAAAACTGATAGGGAGCCAGTGAAGCAACTTGAGGAGAGGGGTAGTATGAGTAAAGTGACCCTGACGGCCACGTAAGCGCCTACATGCACCCAATGCGCGGCAATTCCAAGTTACCGCCCGGCTATCGCATTGCCCGCGGGGTAATTTCATTTTTACACGCGCCCACTACGTGCGCTGAAAAATATTTTTATTTTGTGGCATGTGGGCGGTATAAGGCATTTTACGCGCGTAGACCATTACCAGCCGGTTAACATATGAGACCTTACTTCTAGGTCAATAGCTGACGGTAAGATCTGAGACCCAAAATAAACGCGCAACAATTTTCATTTTGCCGCATGTCCATTTTCGACAAAAATTTTTAAAAAGGCATTTTTTACAGGTGGGCTGAAAAATGATTCTGCATGCGGCCAAAACAGGCATCTACACTACCACAGGCCATTTTTCAGCGCGCCTTAGTAAAAGGACCCCTATCTTTTTTTGCCCAGCTAAAAATACATGCAAGCTTCCTCAGCAAATGTACTTTTAGCAAGACAAGAGGCAGCAATCACAAGGGCAGGCTGATTGTCATATATGCATGCAGTTTTCCTCAATGTCAAAAAGTTTATGTGCTACTTCATCTTCCTTGACTGCTTGCTCATAACAGCAGGTGCTCATGTGCTTTTAGGAGGTAATTTTATGAAGTCATTCCCACACACATGCCTACATATATGTGTAAACTAGTAAAAAAGGCCCGTTTCTGACAGAAATGAAACGGGCACTAGCAAGGTTTTCCTCTGAGTGTGTATGTTTGCGAGAGAGTGTGTGTGACAGAGAGAGAATGAGAGAGAGACAGAGTGTGTGTTTGTGTGAGAGAGAGTGTGTGTGTGAGACTGTGTGTGTGTGTGAGACAGAGAGATAGAGTGTGATAGACAGAGAGTGAGTCAGAGAGAGTGTTTGTGAGAGACAGTGAGTGTGTAACGCCCCCCTCTCGCAGGGCCCCCCCTCCCCACCTCTCCACCCCCACCTCTCTGGTTTCAGGACCCCCTCCCCTGCCCCCCCCTCCAGCCATCCATGTCCAGCGACCCTCCTCTCCCCCTGCCCCCTCTGCAGCCACCCATGTACAGCGACCCTCCCCTTCTCCTCCCCCCCTCCAGCCACCCATGTCCAGCGACCCTCCCTCCCACGCATCAAACCCCCTCGCCACCCGCAGCTGCCACTGGTAACGCTGTCCGGCCACTGCTGCTTCTCCTGTTGAGCAGCAGCGGCCGCTACAAAAAGAAAAAAAGCAATAAATGTTTTTAAACATCAAGAGCGGCACCGCAGACAGTCATCAGGCATTGACTGTCGGCTCTGCAGCTGCTCCTCCTCTCGCCTCTCACATCGCTGCGCTTATTGTATAAGAATACTTAAAGCGTGCATGTGTTCTTACAGAATACTAGCATAAACCAGCAGTGGCACTTTTAATGCCAGATCTAAATGCAGCAAATACACACAACTTACAGCAGTCTGTAAGTAGCCAGCGTAAATGCTGGCCTTGTCTATTACATGCCCATGACCTTCCCCTATGAATGCCCCCTAACAATTACATGCTAAGCCATTTTAGAACGTAATTAGAGAATACTGTTAGGAGCGTTACTGCCATATATGTGTGTAAGTATTCTATAAATTTAAGTGCTCAAATGGCACTTAAAACCTAGGCAATCTTATATAGAATGAAGGCGTTAGTGTGCCTATTTTATGTTAATTTGCTATAAATAGAAATCAAACAAAATAAAACATGGAAAATAAAATAAGATGATACCTTTTTTATTGGACATAACTTAATACATTTCTTGATTAGCTTTCGAAGGTTGCCCTTCTTCGTCAGATCGGAGATAAGCAAATGTGTTAGCAAATAGAATATACTAGTAAAAAAGGCCCGTTTCTGAGACCAATGAAACAGGCGCTAGCATGGTTTTCATCGTGAGAGTGTGTGTGTGAGAGAGACTGAGTGAATGTGCAAGTGTGTGTGACAGTGAGGCTGTGTGTGTGAGAATGAGTGTGTGTGTAAGAATGTGAGTGTGCATTTGATATATGTAGACTTTGTGTGTGAGTGATTGAGGGAGAGAGTGTGTGTGTTTGAAAGAGTGTGTGTGTTTCTGTGTATGTGTGAGTGTTTTAAGCAGGTGGTGCATTCCCCTCCCCCTACCGTGCCGCTGTTCTTTCCCCTCCTCTCACCGCCCCAGTCACCCTCCAAGTTCCAGGCCACCCTCCCCCCCCTCAGAGTGAGTGTATGTGTTTGAAAGAGTGTGTGTGTGTATGTGTGAGTGTTTTAAGAAGGTGGCGCATTCCCCTTCCCGTTCTGTGCTCCTCTTCCTCCCCCTGTGTTCACCGTCGACATTCCAGTCTGCTGTCCCTCCCCCAAGCCCCCCTCTTCATCCCAAGCCCTCCTCCCTCTTTTCTGTGCTGCCTCCCTGGCAGTGCATGCAGCATTCATGCATTGATTTGTTTGCTGTGCTGCTGCTCCTCTCTCCTCTTTCTGTCTCCGTATGAGCGCAGGTACCAGGAAGTTGTTTTGAAGTTCGTGTTCCTGTGCTCCCGGGCCAGTGAGAGATGAGTGGCTGCAGCGCAGACAGCCAATGGGTGAAGGCTGTCTGTGGTTTTTTTTTTTTGTTAAGATTAGCGGCGATCTTTGAGGGGGGAGGGTGGATATGTGAAACGGCAACCTCGGGGGAGGGTGGGCTTGAGAGAGGAAGCTGCGAACTCGGGGGGGGGGGGGGGGGGTTGTGTTTGAAAGAGGCGACCTTTGGGGGGGGGGGAATGGGGGAAGTCCCTAGCAACGTGTGTGTTCGATGTGTGCTCGTCCCTCGCGTCCAACTTGATGACGTTGAGGGCGGAGCGATGCGATTGGTTGAGTGTCATTGCTCCGCCCTCGACGTCATCACGTTTGACGCGTGGGCGGGGCAGACACAAAGCGATCTCACCCCCTTCACTTTTAGAATGTTGGGTAAGTGAGGCTTCATAGAACGTTGGAGGTGCGTTTTATATAGAGAGATAAGAGAAACATCAAAGCATTACTTTGACAGTCTGACAGAGTGGGAGGGTGGGGGTATGCATGGGGACATCAAAGCATTTCATTGATATTCAAACAGGATGGGTGTTGGTAGGTGAGAGGAGGGTAATAAACAGAGAAATACAGCTTTATGGTTTATAATGGGTTAGATCCTTATTAAGTCCTGTTTGTTGGGTGTCAAAATATTCAATCATTCTTATTTCAAAGGTCTTACATTCCTGTATTGTTTTAAAATTACCTTTCAGTATTCTTACTGTGAAATCACTGGTGCAGTGTTCTGGTCTTGTGAAGTGTTGGCCCACAGGGGTGGGGGCTTGACTGGCACCGGCTATTTTCATGTGATGTCTGTGCAGATTGAATCTGGTCTTAAGCATCTGGCCTGTGGACTAACACGGCTACCACACCTCTCTACTTAAGATGTTAATTTGCAAAATGTAGTATACATGTGTTAAATGCACCCAGGTTCTTTTCAAGTTTATGAGCTATTAAAAAACTGCCTCAAAAATCAGCAATGGAGATACAAAAGACAGTGTGCACTTGAACACAGAGAAATAACAGTTAAATAAGAATTTTAACATCTTTCATTGGATTAATTTGGTAAATTCTTGACTAGTTTTTGGAAACTTAACACAACAGTTACATTTAGTTTTTGTCTTGACCCAGTAATTCTTTTCTGTTCCAAATTCTTCCAGTTCAGCCATGGCCAAGCTGAGAGCTGGTGCAATGAGCCTTCATTCATACTACACATGGATTTTCTCTCTTATGCACCCTTCCCACCAACATAGACAGAGGAACTATTATACTATCAAATCCCGGGCTGGAGGGCATGCAGCCTGGCTATTTTCAGAGCCTGGCAGTCCAAGTCTCTAATTAGCTGTGAAGAGTCATTTTTACTTAATTTCTGTAACTCTCTCTCTCCTGCCATCTGCACCATTCCCAGTTCTGGTTGACCTGAATAACGTCTTAACCTAAGAATGAAACCAAGTGTCTTGGACATGTAAATGTATCTTAGCCATCAGACCTGCCTTTGAATTTTAATTCTAAATTAGATTTATACAATAAAATTGTATTCCATATAATCATTATAAACCTGCAACATATCAGGACATATTTCAAAAATATAATGATCAAACAAAATAAAATATAATGCAAATTGCATTATGTTTCTCCATCTATAAGCTATTACCAAGCATAAATGCTCACCTCTATAGTAAAATGTTCTCCTGTTGAACAGGTTCTAAAATACTTTGATCTGAAAATAAAGAGAATGAAATGTGATTAGTCTTGAGTACAACAGCCAGTGCACTAATACTTACTAGAGCTCTGCACAGCAAACATTTTCAGTTCAGTTTGTGTTCAAATCAATCGACCTAGCAATTTGTTTTCAGTTTTTGAAAACTTTTAAGTTTCATTTGGATCCTTTAACATCAATGGAGGAAACACCTTTTCACTCTAACAGTGGGCGCTGCCATCCATATTTATTGAAATTTGCTGGCACACATATACCACAGAGGCAACAGCAGTCTAACCATTATCAGTGGAATGAAGATCCCCATGAAACCAAGAGGAATCAAGGGCATTAACAGTGGCATGAAGATCCCAAGGCACAGGGGAGGGGGGGGGGGGGGGGGGGGGGTAAAATACCACCAACACTGGCAAAAAAAACCAAATCCTCTCAGCGCTATGCAAAGAAGTACCAAGAGGCGTATTTTCAAAGCACTTAGCCTTACAAAGTTCCATAGGTTTCTATGGAACTTTGTAAGGCTAAGTGCTTTGAAAATGAGCCCCCAAGAGACATTAAGTAGAGGATGCTATCCATCATCTTCGAAGCAAATTATAAAGCCATTAATTAAAGATGTAAAGTGGAGACTGAACATTATGTAAGAATTATAGGCCAGTTGTAAACATCAATTTACTGGCCAAGTTTACGGAGGAAATATTAAGAAAAAGCCAACAGTGACACTGTTGTGTTTTTACTAATTTCTGCAACATAGATATAGACTTCGGAGTTTTAAACCTGTACAACTGCTTCCAACTATATATTTTGGTTACAGAATGCCTGAATTTAGGTGATGCAAAAGCTTGTCACTTTTGAGTTCTCCGGAAATGTCAATCAGTCTACAATTGCAGTCAATTCGTGATGAAGCTTGGAAAACCGAAAATGGCCTGTGTTGAGCAAATCTGATTGAGACTGTGTCTCTGTACTCAATTTTGATCAAGACTGAATATACAGTTATCAGTAAATTGTTTTCAGCACCTTGGATCATCTTGGCGCTTTATCCCTTCCACTCCTGAGGTTTGCTTGCACTTCTATGGGGGAGTATTGGTTTTCTTTTTTTTTTTCGGGGGTGGGGGGGGGGGGTGGGGAGAACAGTAATACTAGCTAAACATTTGTTTCAGTACTTAAATTTATTGTATAACATTCAGGCTGGATTTAGATCATGTTACAGTACAGAAACTGTATTATCTAGGACAATGGAGAAGTTGAAACAGAAACAGAGAAAAATGAAGATAAAGACCAGTCTGCTCATCCATACCATCTACTATCCTTTCTCCTCCCTTAGGCCTCTTTTACAAAGTCGCGCTACCGATTCTCAGTGCGACAAATGAAAGGAAGCCCATTCAATTCCTATGGGCTTCCTCTCATTTGCTGCGTGGGAATCGCTAGCAAGGCTTTGTAAAAGAAGCCCTTAGTGATCCTATGTACTCGTCCAAGCTTTCCTGAATTCAGAATTTTAACAGACTGTTTACATTGAAGATGCTAGACTGTGGAATACATTACCCTTGGAACTAAGGAACATAGGCTCTATAACACATTTCAGAGAGCAACTGAAAGCCTTTTTATTTGCCCAGGCATTTTCTGTTTAATTTATTGGCTCAGTTTGATTGATTTTTGCGGTAGGGTCAGTTGATTTTTAGGTGTATTGTTCTGTTTTTATGATTGTGTTTGTAAGTTATATTGTGTATGTTTTTATTTGTTCTCCACCTAGAAAGTTAAGATAGTACAGGCTATAAGTATTTTAAATAAATAAATCAAATTCAGATACAATTTTGAAACTATTTGGATAAAGGAAATAATGTTTTATTGGTACAACTGCGCTTAACAGCAGCATTTGATTTAATTGATCATTACTTGTTACTAGCTCTCCAGCAAATCTCTTTACAACCTAAACATTGAATAATGCTATTCTTTCAAGCTTGCTAGAAGAATTTCAGTGGCAGTTTGTAAAGCATTTTGAAATCCCATTTGGACTAAAATGATTTTATACACACAAGATGTCAATTATTGTGCAAGCTCTACATCAGACTTGTTTGAGAAATGCAGTTCCAAA
The DNA here is from genome assembly GCF_901765095.1 of Microcaecilia unicolor. Taxonomy (NCBI): domain Eukaryota; kingdom Metazoa; phylum Chordata; class Amphibia; order Gymnophiona; family Siphonopidae; genus Microcaecilia; species Microcaecilia unicolor. The sequence continues at coordinate 437,479,215 of NC_044032.1, forward strand.
GACATCATTCTATACTATATGCATCCACCCAATTATTGTTCAGAAGTGAAGCAAGTGTTTTCTAGAACCGAAAGAACATTTTAAGGCAGGTTACTATATTATTAATATATTACTAGACCTTGCCAAGGTTTCCATTAAGGGCTCTAAACATCGATCAATATATACCATCACTTGTGTTTTTCAACTGAAAAATCAAAAACCTCTTGTGCATTTGATTTGAATTTTTGATGATACATCTCTTAACTATTTGCATTGGTCTTAAGTTTGAATGATTTGAATCATATCACAGTCTTTTTAAACTGGATTCAGATAAAATAGGGCAAGATAAAGATTTAAAGAAGATAGCAAACACTAAGAACTACTGTAGTCCAAACTATTATGCACTAAAGACAGAGAAAAACAGTAAATAGTATATTTCTAACTGGAAAATTCACACAGTTTTAATTTACCGAAATCCAGCCAGCAGTAAGAAGTCTGTTAAAGTGCAAAGCATGAATCAGCGCTAGAAGCAAAATAGTGAATATGAGTACATGTTTACAGGTTTCTCCCAGCATCATAAGATGACAGAACCAAAGAGACCACCACCCCAGTTCACTTAGATTTTAGCTGTTTTAAGAGGTCACTAAGATTTCAGTACAAAAAAAAAAAAAGGAAGACATGGGGCTAACCCCACTGTCCAGTGGTTCCACATAATGTCACCCATCTATAACAGAACAACTGTATTTAACAGCTCAGCTCACTAAACAAAGAGAAGCATTATTCCACTTGGCCATCCACAGAAAATATCTACCATTGTGCAGAGAAACTGTCAAGACCCAAATGCATTCAGAAGGCAACTGATAACAACACAATGAAAAACCCCCTTGTCTTTTCCCCTTCCTGAGGCTTTTCTGATATTGCAAGTGTTGAAATGCCTATTCTTGCGGGGGAGGGGGAGAGTTAGTGATTAGGTAAAGCCCAGCCCCTGGCATTAAAGGCAGGCTCTCTGAAGTTTTGGTCCTCTTCTCTTTTTTCACACTACAAGAGGCAGTCTACACACCACACAAGTCCATATCAGGAAGACAGCATTTAAATTGGAATAAAAGCTTCTTTTCTGCCCTGATGCAGGATACTGCACCAGTTCCCAAGTGTCAACATCACCAATGCACAGAGATATCCAACTAGAGTCCTACTACTGAAACTGAGTCAACCATATGAGTCTCCAAAAGACTCTTTGCTCTTAGCCTGAGTCCCACCACACTGCACTCTCTGAAAGATCTACCCATGGGTCTAATCAAGCTGGAGAAGTCATCCATAGCTCAGAATTCTTCAAGGAATTCTCTTCTTCAGACAGTGACTCCTGTGCCTTAGCAGCAACCATCTGGAGACCCCCCTCTCAGCGTTCAGTGGCCATCTTGGAAAGAGTAATCTGCAAGGAAAGACTGTGCAGCTTCAGAGGCAGCCATTTTGCCCTTTCCAGGGCCATAGCCAGAAGCCCATTTTTGGGGATTCCCAAAAGTGGACTGAGGGGTCCCAATATTCTCTGCCCCTCCCCTAATAAAATATTAACTCTGCTGGCAGGGATGGCAAGCTCTGCCAGTCAAAGATGTCTCTCCTGCTTGAGTCACGCTTGCAGCAGCACTTAATTCAGCAGACTAGCTTCAGCTGCTAATGCAGTGGTTCCCAAACTTGATCCTGGAGGCACCCTAGCCAGTCATGCTTTCAGGATACCCACAATTAATATTCATGAGAGAGATTTGTTTGCCCTACCTCCACTGCATGCAAATCTATCTCATGAATATTCAATGTGGATATTCTGAAGACCTGACTGGCTGAAGTGCCTCCAGGATCAGGTTTGGGAACCACTGCGCTGGCTCTCCCATGTATGTTCAGTTAGACCTGAACTGAGCATATGCGAGAGAACCGTAATTAGCGGCTAAAGCGCAACTGCTGAATTAAGTGCGAGACATTTTCAACTGGCGGGGCTTGGCATCACCGCTAGCCATAAAAGCAGAGGGGTGCCAAACCGTCTCTCTCCTCCTGGGCCCGCCCCCGTCCTACGTCAGACGGGGGCGGGCCCAGGAGGAGAGAGACGCAAACGAGAAGACTGGGCGAAGGCATCAGCTGAGCTGTTCTTCTTGCCCGTGCAGCGCCTTCACACAGAGCCAGAGGCGCTGCACGGGCCCGGTAGGAGGGGGGGCCTGGTGGAGGGGGGGAATGGCGGTGACGACCCCAGGAGGGGGCAGAGGGAGCGGGGCACAGGGCGGAGGATGTCGGGAGGCGGGGCTGGGAAAGAGATAGGAAGGAAGGGGGGCCCGGGGCAGCCTTAAAAGTTAGTTTGATTTTTATTTTTATTTTGGTTTTGAAGCGGGCGGGGGGGGGGGAAGCGGGGAGCAGCGGCAAATTCGGGCGGGACGGGGGCAAGGCTGTCCATGAAGGATGCTCCTGATGAGCGCCTTTGCCCCCTCCCGATCCTTTTTTGTTGTTAGTTTCATTTTTATTTTAGGCAGAGGGAAGCGGGGAGCTCACTTTTCTTTTTAAACATGATTTTTATGGTGCAGGGGCCAGCGGGGAGATGACAGCTCAGGCCTTAACGACAGGTCTGTGCTCACGTTAAATTTCTGACGGTAAGTGATTTGTTGCTATCGTCGGTATGGTTAGTGCATTCCAAACTGTCAACATTTCAATGGTAGTTTCTCGTTTGCATTCCGGTTTCGTTAGCTGCTAGCTTCGTCGGAAAATGGCCTTTGATGCATGCCACGGTTGAAAATTTCTTCGTTAAGGGTCAGTAAAGGGTCGTTAAGGTTTAGTGCATCTGGCCCACAGTCTGCCCAACAGTCACACTCATCAATTCATGATTAAATCAACAATGAATGTTGATATTACAGTAACAAAATGTATATATGCTTAGCTGTTGGGTATCAATTTTCAGGGCCTCCTGGGGGTCCCCTTCTTCATTTGGGTAAGGGGCCTGTGATGCTTCAAAGCTCCGTATATCAGAGTATGCTTTTTTTTGTTTTCTTCAAGTATTTTCTTTTGTTGACAAATGACACCAATAGAAAAAATAATTATCGAATAGAAAAAGATAAAACTAAAATAGTGTCAACAAAACATTCACTACAATAATTATGTGCCAATATGACAATAGGGAAGTAAAAACAAGTACAATTTACTTATCAAATTCCTACATGTGAAATCATGCATGCACAGGCTGCCACTGCAGCAAAAGAGGCGTGTGCGCAGTGCAGTCTACTCGATAAGGGCCAAGCTGTGCAAGACAGCCTGGAGCAGGTGCAGAAGGCATGCTAATTATTCCAGACAGATCTCAAATAGTGTCATCTACCCTACCAGTTGCATGTGCAAGCAGCACAAAAGAGGAGAAAGGGACTGAGATCACCTGCCCACCAGATGCTGCATCGTCAAATAGAAAGGAGGAAGCACATGCACCTATCACACTGCTTTCAATGCAAATAATAACAAAAGAGGGACGGCCTGCCCCCGTGATTTCCCCTCAACCAAATAACATGGATTCCCCTCCCTCCCCCAAAAAGTCGATAAATGGGTCCCTCATCCACGCCCTTCCTCTTACCCTCCGCCGCGCTGCAGGCGTCCAGCTTCCCTGCTGAAGAGGCCGCAGCACTGAGTCCAGCAGAGCCCCATCGCATGCTGAGCGCCGCCAACCCCGTTCCGCTCGGGGAATATGCCAGAGGCACGCGCCGCTCCGCACGCGGTGCCCGATCAACGGCTACGGCCGAGAGTCCAAGGGCTGCTGCCGCTTCTGCCGTCTTTATTCTCGCACTCGCTCCCCTCATGCCTCCGAGTACACCTCCATCGCCACTATTGCTTATTCCACCAATGAAGCTCTGCAAAATACCTTCGGCTTCCGCTTCCTAGCGCGTGTGACAGCTCAGTCCGCACCCCCTGCCCTGCACACAAATTTCCCAGGTGGAAGGCAGGCTAGGGGTGTGGTTAAGGCTATTGAATACAGAAAGCAAGCAACAGCCACAGACTGCAGTGTCATGAGTTGGTTAATATCAGGGACGGAGATTCGTTCTGTCGTTCTTGTGTGCCTAGCACGCGGACAAAAGGAAAGAACGTCACTTCCTGAGGGACAGGTCCGGTGGCTGCAGAGGGTATGGTCTGACTGAGGGACGCCGGCGTATTCATCAAACCCCCTTTTCCATATGGCAAAAATTTAACTAGCCCCCCCAAAAACAGCGAAATGTTATTAATATTAATAAGGTCAATAGGAAATCTTCACAATCATCAGTGTAATAATAATCAGCATGTCGTAAATAAGTAAATAAATAACTAGAAACTCACAACATAAACATGATGTCTGTTTTAGTGGCCCTTTACCAGGATGACAAGAAAAAAATCTCTGCAGTAATATAACACGTGTTAGGGTGTCCCTATAACCAGCCCCTCCAAATAACACAATTACCATTTATAACAAGTTACTACTCTACCTTAAAAAGTTATTCCCTTATACTTTGTGTATAGTCGTATGCTGCACAAGCTGGCATGTTTGAAAATATGTGATATCAAATAAGAATGCTAAACAATAAACGACAACGTGGATGCAGCAGCTCATCACAGGTTTGCTTGCTTTGTTTTCAGTGTACACAGAATAACGGCTGAGCAGGGGAGAGGAAACACAGACTACCCCAATTGGCTTCAATTTTTCACATCATCCAGTCCCGTCTCCTGTTTTCAATAAACCAGGAAACGGGACCGGATGAGGTTTACTTCTTTGCTCTTTAGCCCTGGGTGGGTGGGAACTTCCTGGTGGTCTAGTGGGGCAGGAAAGATCCCTCCCACCCCTGCCCGGACCCTGACTCCCAATTAGACTGGCACATGTTGCCGGATGGGTGGTCTTCCCGCCCAATTGGGCTCCTTTCCGCGACCTGCTGCGGTTTTTTCACGCCGCGTGCGGGTTGCAGGATTTTGGGCGACCTCTTGTCCCACCCGTGTTTTTTTCGCCCACTGCATTTTTTTCCCCGCAGCCATCGGCTGGCTAGTTTTCCTGCAGCCGCAGCCAGTAGAAGCCCCAGGGAGGCAGGCTTAATGACATCATTTATATGCAAATGACCTCATTAATATTTATTAATGATGTCATTCACATGTAAATTGACTTTGTGGGGTTTGGGGCTGGCTTTGGGCGTGACAAATTTTTTCAATCTAGGAACACTGCTTCTGCTCTGCCGGTGTGTGCTACTACACACTTTCTTCTCTCTGGGGCCAGGTCCCCATCCTGATGATCTGCTCTCTGATAGAGAGCTCAACAGATCATCAGGCAGGAAGTGGGGACCAACGATGCCACCAACTAACATGATCATTTCAGGTAGAGTGAGAGCGGCTCTGGGATTATCTTGATGGGTACAGGAGTTGAACTTGGGACAGGGACAGTGCCAAGTATTAAAAGAGGGCTAGATCCCACCTCCCATGCCGTTCTATTGGTCAAATTTGACCAATAAGATTGGCGAGAGGAAAAATCCATCAACCCATGGGCCCCTGCAGGAAAACAACCCAAAAAAACATTACCCGCAGCTTTTGCATTTTTCCCACGGGAAACCACCCAATTCAGCAGATTTGCCACAGAATTGGCAACCTTGCTCCTTGCTGAGCCCGCTGTGGTTGTGATATTGGGCAGATTCCTTCTTGGGCACTGTGCACATGCAGAAATACGAAGCAAAAGAGCCGGCATACAACAAACATAGTGAGGATGGGCAGGGAAGAGTTTCTGTATTAGCTTAACTAAGGTGTTCTTTCTTGTTAGCGGTGGTTCTCATTTTGGAATAACTTAAGGGCTCATTGGCAGGCCGAAGCTCAAAACCAGTCTTCCTTAGCGTATGCAGCAGATGAATCCAGGAACTGGTGGGTTGTGTCCATCTACCGGCAGGTGCCGGTGGAGATAGAGATTACAAAGCTGAAGGCAGTGTGATACCAGATGGCCAGCTTAGAGAATGATGCGGGGACAAAGTTTGTCCCTGTCCCCCACCCCATCCCCACAAACCCTGTCCATATCCACAGAAGCCTTGCTGTTTAACCACACTTAAGATTTACCTTTGGGTTTAAAAAGCAAAATCATGTGCATGTAAGGACTGCATACACGAATTAAAACAAATGCCCTTAAAATATAATAATACTGGACAGTGATGGAATATTCATCCACATCACAAGCAATAATGCGCACTAATTTTTCTAAACATTCTACAACCCCAAGCACATTTAATTCTTTTCTTACTATACAAAACAGGGAACCACAGAAAAACTGAAATAGAGATCTCCCTCAAGAAAGCCAGGTAAACACTGGTAAAAGAGAAACAGAAATGTATTTTCTCCTGCACCCTGCAAAATATAAAAATAGAAAAGAAGTACATTTCACAAAGCAGGCACATCTCAGTCATTAAAAAGTATTAAATAAAAATATTTCTTTTCTACCTTTGTTGTCCAAGCACTTTATTTTTCTAATTGGGCTGGTCCTAGTCTCTTTTCCACTTTCCACGTGTTCATCTTCTCTAAATTCTTTTCCACGTTGGCGTTTCCATTTCTTCTATCTCCTCTTGGCTTTGTCCTTTCCTTCTCTACATCTGTCTGGCAGTGACCTTTCATTTCATGTCCCCTGCCCCCCCACCTTGTGTTTATCCCCCTTTCTATCACCTTAGTCTCTGTTTCACTTCTCATCTACCTACTAGCTTTTACCATTACTCCCTCTGTCTCTCACTTAATATCCAGTCTCCTAAACCCCTATCTTTTTTCACCCACTTCCTTAGCCCTCATTCCCATCCTATTAGCCCTCATCTACCCTCCACTGGATCTCATCACTCTATTAGTCCTCAGCTCCATCCGTTTCTCTCTTTCATTCCCTTGCTTCCAAGGCCCCTATACCCCATGCCCTTCCTTCGTCTTCCCCCTTGCAAGGTCGTGTCACCCTCCCTCCCTCTCTTCTTCCTTCCCTCCAAGGTCCAGTGACACTTTCCCTCCCTCTCCCCCTCCACAAAGGCTGGTGTTGCTTTCCTTCCCTCCATCCTTGTCCAACATTTCTCCTCTCTTCAGGGCCCTCCACTCCATCCATGTCCAGCATTTCTCCTCCCCTCCATCCATGTGCATCTCCTTCCTGACTTCCCTCCCTCCCTCCATCCAGCCATGACCAGCAACTCTCCATTCTTCCCTGCCCTCCATCCACCCATATACAATAAATTTGCACTCTCCCCTGCCCCCTCCATTCATCCATCCATGTATAGCAATTCTCCTCTCTTCCCTGCCCTCCCCTCCATCCATCCATGTATAGCAATTCTCCTTTCTTCCCTGCCTTCCCCTCAATCCATCCATGACCAGCAACTCTCCATTCTCCCCTGCCCTCTCTTCCATCCATCCATCCATATCCAGCAACTCTCCATTCTCCTGCCCTCTCCTCCATCCATCCATATCCAGCAAATTTGCTCTCTCCCCTGCCCTCTCTATCCATCCATCCATGTCCAGCAATTCTCTCTCCCCTGCCCTCCCCTCCATCCATCCATATCCAGCAACTCTCCATTCACCCCTGCCCTCTCCTCCATCCATCCATATCCAGCAATTTTCCTCTTGCCCCTGCCCCCTCCATCCATCCATGTCCAGCATCTCTCCCCTGCACCCTCCATCCATCCATCGAGGTCCAGTAATTCTCCTCTCTCCCCTCCATCCATCCATCCATGTCCAGCAACTCTCCATTCTCCCTCCATTCTCCCCTGCCCTCTTCTCCATCCACCCATATCTAGCAAATTTGCTCTCTCCACTGCCCCCTCCATTCATCTATGCATGTTCAGCAATTGTCCTCTCTCCTCTCCCTCCCTCCATTCATCCATGTCCAGCAATTCTCCTCTCCACGACCAGCGATCTTCTTCTCTCACCTCCTCTCCATGTCATGATCTCTTCTCTCCCCCTCCCATCCATGTCCAGCGATTCTCCCTGCCCTCCCTCAGCTCCCCGACAGCCTTCCTCTCCGTTCCTTCCTGCCCCCTCCCCTGCGCGTTTAAAACTTTTATATTCCTCACGACAGCAGTGAAGCACACAACACAGTGGGCTTGCCTCCAGCCTTTCCATTCCCTCACACAGTGTCCCGCCCTTGCGGAAACAGGAAATATATCATCGCAAGACCGGTCAGTACAGGGTTTTCCTGTCTTAGTGCTGTGCTTTCAGTCTGTGTGCCGGTTGGGCTGCAGGCTGCTGCGTCGGTGGAATTCTGTTTCTCCTCCGTAGACACCTGCTGTTCGGTGAGTCCCTGCCTTTCTCTTTTTTGGCATGGGGGTACCGTGCTTTTGTTTTGATGGCGCAGGCATTTGAAAGATGTCCCCGCTGCGGTAGCAGATGCTCTGCGGCAGGGCTCTGTGTGGTGGCATAGTCGAATGCTGGGGAGGGAAACGGTGAAGTTCCCCTTCACAAGCAGCCTTTTTCCCCACACTGAGGTGGCGGGAACACGCACCATTTTGCCAACGTGGCCCCCTCTTCTCTCCTGATGGCAGATCCTGGCATTTCCCACCCTGCGGCCTTGATGTGTGCGTTGGCGGAGGAGCGGCAGTTTCTCCTCGAGGATCCTTTTGGAGACTGCTGGTACAGGGGACCCTTTTTTTTCTCCATACTTTGGTTTTCCACTGCACCAGGTCTTTCTTCTTAAGAGGGCCTGACCTCACCAGCCCTTTTCCCGGGGGGGGGGGGGGGCTCCTTCGCCAGATGTGGATTAGTAGTACAGATTCCTGTTGAGGATCCGGTGTTGCTATGGAGGAATCTGGGCTCTGTTTCTGAAGTGGGGTCGTGCGGTCCCGCCTCAGTTGATCCGCCACTGCCATTGCTTTCCAGGTACTCTTTGTGTCCTTCCCGCATGGACAGTTTGGACAGGAGTGGGACAGGAGTAGGAGTTTGGGAGGAGTCTGATGACCCCTCTGCAGTGCAGCTCTTCATAGGCATGAGCATCCTTCGCTCATTTCCTGTGTCTTGGAGGCTCTCTTTGCTGTTCAGGATACGCTGCAGCGGCTACGGTCAACCTCTGGATGGCCGGCACAAGAAGGCCACCTAAGTCTTTTCCTGTCCTTGAGGCTGTTCATGAGTTTATTTCAGTCCTATGGGCTGACCCGCATGGGGGCTGATAAATGTCCAGGGCAATATTTCGTCTGTAGCCTCTGGCTACAGAGTTTTTGGAGAAATGCTGCATCTCTAAGGTGGATGTGTTGGTCGCGGCTGTAAAAAAAAAAACAGTCCGTGTCCCGTTGCATGGAGGGGTGTCGCTGGTCGGCACCTGGTGGTGTCCCTAAACCGCAGTTTGATTTTTCTGCTCTGGCCCTACAGGTCTCTGTCCGCAATTCGTACGATGCCAGAGCTTGCCTTAGCTGGTTTCAGCGGGTGCTCTAGTGAATTCCGGATTCGGGGTCGGGTTGTGGTGCCTCTGTCTCTGATGGAATCAGGGCTTGATTTTTGGCGGATGCCCAGTATGATTTGGTCCAGCCTTCAGCCACACAGATGGTGTTTGCGGTTTCTTCCCACCGCTTGTTGTGGCTTCATCTTGGGGCTGTAAACATGGCGTCTAAGTTGCGCCTCCCACATCTGCTCTTTCGAGGTAACATTTTTGAGAGAGGACCTAGAATAGATTGTAACAAACTTGGGCAACTCTAGGCTCAGAGGCTTCCCGAAGATAAACCCAAGCCCTAATCGAGGGTCGGGTCTGTTAGGCTCCACCTTCGGGAGGCTCGCTGGTACCAGCAGGGCAGGTTGTCTGGCTCCTTCTTGTGCCCTCACTTTCAGCAGTGTTCTTCCTTTCCTTTTGAGGGGACAAGCGGCCCTCAGGGCTCTGGTCTGCCCTTTGGTGTCCAGCTTCGGCGGTCCACTGACTTGTTTCTATGAAGTGTAAAAAAAAAAAAAAAGTAGTGGCTCTTGAATATCCGAAATGGCTCCAAGCTGGAGTTCACTTCTCCTGGGCACAAGGTGTTTCTGGAGTTCCATTGTGTCGTGGCCTCCAAATGCAGACTCTGCTGGTTCTGGGGGCGGTGGTTTCTGTGCCCCCACCAGAAGTGCATTTGGGAAGATTTTGATTTTCTTCGTGGTTCCTCTGTAAGGGGCTTCTGTTTGCCTCATTTTCTTTCTAAGGGATGTGAATCTGTGACTGTGTCTCTCTATGCAACTTTTTCGCAGGGAGACTCAAATCTGTCATTTAAGCAGTACAGCCAGGGGAGTTCTTTGCGACCCTTACCACTAGCTTTTTTGTGGAGCTACTTCTATTTAGCATTCTGCCGGGCACTTCTCATCTGGGAAGCGTTTCTGATCTTTCCTCTGTGGCCCACTCTTCTGCAGTTTCTCAGGTTGGCCATTCTGGGCCTTCAGGCTTAGTTCCAGCATGGCTACGGCCTCATGCACCTTTTTCTAGGTTTTGGAGTGTTGTGGCTTTCTCCACAAGGACGGTTTCTGGGTGCACTCTGTTTTACTCAGCTGCCGAGAGTAGTCTGCCTCTCCTTGGGTCTTCTCACTGTTGGAGTCCTTGGGCTGGGTGGCCACCTTTTGGATGAGCCACTGAGGACGGAAGGGTCTAGCTTATGGCTCAGGGGCGCAGCCTGCTTGAGGTGTCCAAGTCCTCGGGTCTAGCACTTCGGTCACGTTTTGGATGCTGTGGCAGCCTTTTTGGAGGTAAGGCCGTGGGCTGTGCTCACGGTGACTTCTACAGATCTTGCTTCTCTGCAGATAGTCACCTAGGGCCCTGGAGTGTCAGCGGCATCTTCCACGGCTGTTCTCAACACGGCTGTGCATGGACTGGTGGCTCTGCAATTCCTCCGTGCAGAAGGGGTACCTTGGCACCTCTCCAGTGGATGGTAGTTGTCACGGGTACAAGCTTTTTGGGCTCGAGAGTCCTTTGCATCCTTTTTCCAACTATGGGGCGGTGGATGGCATAGGGAACGGTATGGCTGTTCTCCCTCCTGGACCTGCTTTTGGTGCTGTTCATCTTCTAGCCTTTCTGGACATGTTGTAGCCCAGGCGGTGTTTGTGCTGTCGGAAGAAGTTGACGGCGGTGGCTTCTTCTCTGACAGGGTGGGAAAGTCGGGCACTGGCCTCCTGGGCGAGTCGCCCCCATGGGGGGGAGCAGAGGACCTTGTGTTCCATTTCTCCGTAGCCCACTTTGCAGGTTTTTCCTACGTTGTGCTCTCCTTTTCTGCCATCTTCTGTTTTTGGCGGAATGGTTATTCCACACCAGGGCTTCTCCAGTTGGCCTCAGGTAGATTTGATGCTGTCCTGGCTGGACATCGAGGTGCTTTCTGGCATCAGAGAGAGAGCGATGCAGCAGGGCTGGTTGTTCAGCTGCTTCTTTAGTGTTTCCTCCATGGCCTCTCTGCGGCCGAGTTCTTTCGGATCACTCGCTACCGGGGTTGAATCATTCTGTTAGCTCTGGATTGGCCTCGGCGCCCTTAGTATGCGGATCTTGTGCAGCTCCTGGTGGTGCCTCTATTTTAGATTCCATTTAGCTCCAGGCTCTTCCTTCAGTCCGTTACAGAGTGGAGGATCTCTCTCGCTTTGGTTTCAGGCCTGTTTTTTTGAAAGGTCAACTCTGAGGAATAGAGTTCTTCAGACACAGTGATTTCTGCTCTTTGCGAGCTTGTATGAAGTCCTCTTCTACCGCGTAGTTTCGGGTGTAGAGGATTTTTTGAGGCATGGTTGCGGCCCTCGTGTGATCCCCATTGCGGGCGTCTGTTCCTCAGCGATTGATTTCATTCTGCAGGACAGGTTGCAGAAGGGCCTGGCCTCTTATTCGCTTTGAGTGCAGGTAGCGGTAGCTTGCTTCTAGGAGAGAGTGTAGGATTCTTCTCTGGTTTCCCACCCGGATGTGGTGCATTTCTTGAAGAGTGCTTTGCTCCTCCACTGCTGCCATCTTGTTTGCTCTGAAATTTGAAGGAGCTTAGGGCTTGGTCATCAGTCTGTGGTGCAGCCTCTGATGGCGGTGTTGCATGCAACACCGGTGTCGACTGCCACCCAAGCCTATACCCCCTCGACGTTGGTAGAAGAAGCTTCACCAGAGTCGAGGCATAAGCCGACTTCTCGATGCTCCTCTCGAGAACATGGCTTCTCTTAGTCGAGGCAGACTCGGTCTTAGCCCTCCCACGAACAGTTGCTGACACCGAAGACTAACGCTCATGGGAGTCAGAGGAGGATCCAAGGAACTTTTCGGAATTCTCCCCTCTGCTTGAAAGGAGAAAATCTCCGGACAGCCTTTCATTTCCCTCTTTTGTGAAGGAAATGGCTGAGGCCATTCCATTTTGTTTGGAGGTGGAGGACGAGCCCAGGGCTAAGATGCTCGAGGTCCTGGATTATGAGTCTCCTCCTAGAGAGACTGTGACTGTCCCTCTCCACACGGTACTCCAGGAAGTCTTCGTTCGGAATTGGGAGTCCCCTCTATTGGTTCCTCTCCTGCCCAAGATTATTGACACAATGCACCGGATCCACAGCCCCAGTTGCCGCCTCATTCCATGGTGGTGAAATCTGTCCTCAAAAGAGCCAGGACTTCTAGAGACTGTGCCTTGGCACCCCAAGACAGAGAAGCTATGACAAACTCTTTTGGGAGGAAGATGTTTCATGCCTCAATGTTCGTGTCCAGTATACAGTCTTACCAGCTCTTTACAAGTGTGTACTTGGGACTTGGTGCACAAGTTGCTAGATTTATCTTTCTCCCACTGGAGCAGGTCGAGTCAGTGCACCAGTTGGCCAAGCAGCAGAAGGCATGTTGTAAGTTGTTGGTGAGGGACACCTATGACACTTTTGACATGGCATCCAAGATCTTTGTCCAGAGTATAGCAATGCACAGACTCTCATGGAACCATCAGTTCAGCAGAGGTTATGTTCCAGGCTTCAGGCCCACTACAGACTAGTGTCAGATGTCTTCCTCCTTCATTGAGGGACTGATCTTCTGTATGCGTTTCCTCCCATTCCTCTTGTGGTCAGCCTCCACTGAAGAAATTTGCAAGGCCACAACATCGTTTTCAGTCCACACATTCACATCACACTACTGCCTTCCACAGGATACCCGATGCGACAGTGGACTCGGGCAGTGTTGCAGAATCTGTTTGGGTGTCTAGAATCCAACTCCACACCCCCTAGTCCCATTTTATTCTGTTCCAGGCTCAACTCTCACTCAGTTTGTATACAGTTTCAGGTTAATCTGAGTTATGTCTGCGCCATTGTGAGGCCCAATTGACCAAAGTTTGTTGTTTTTCGGTGAGCCTGGATTCTAGGGATACCCCAATTGTGATAATTAATGGCCTGCTTGTCCTCAGAGAAAGCAAAGTGCTACGCGTTCCACACGCAGGGCCCAAGAGACAGGCAGAGCTCTGGAGTCTCAATGCGTGGATGATACAATGGTGCAGGGAGGAGGGGTTTAGATTTGTTAGGAACTGGGCAACATTCTGGGAAAGGGGGAACCTATTTCAAAATGATGGACTCCACCTTAACCAGGGTGGGACCAGGCTACTGGCATAGGCGTTTGAAAAGGAGATAGAGCAGCTTTTAAACTAGACACTGGGGGAAGGCAGACAGTCACTCCAAAGCACATGGCTTGGAATAAGGTATCTTTTAAAGATATCACCAAAACAGGGAAGATAGTGAGGTTGCAAAAGAGACTGTAGTAGATCAGGTGTCCTTAAATAAAAATCAGACAAAAGATTGCAATTATGCAGTCAAGTACTGAGCATGATGTAAATAGGAACAACAACTATAGTTTGAAATGTCCATATGCAAATGCCAGAAGTCTAAGAAATAAGATGGGAGAGTTAGGATATATTGCACTAAATGAAAAATTAGATATAATAGGAATCTCTGAGAACTTGTGGAAGGAGGATAACCAGCGAGACACTGTCATACCAGGGTACAAAGTATATAGTAGTGATGGGAAACTTAGGTTCTTACCATGATAATTTTCTTTCCTTTAGTCATAGCAGATGAAGCCATTACGTATGGGTTGTGTCCATCAACCAGCAGGGGGAGATAGAGAGCACTCAACTTTTCTCAGCCTCATGGCCAGCTAGCTGCACTGCCTCTTCAGTATTTGAAGCTTCTAAAGCAATATGGCAAACCGCAATGGGAATAACATGAACTTTCCTCACAGCGAACGATGGCCCCTTAACAAGGGCATGAACTCAAAAAAGGAGGGAATGAACTCATCCTCCTGGAGGGAATAAACTCATCCTCCACTTTGTATAAACGGAGGGAATACTTGCATCCTCCTGGAGGGAATAAACTCATCCTCCCAAAACATGAACTGGAGGGAATGAACTCATCCTCCTATAACTGTAACAAGAATCCTGAAGACTGTTTTCCGACTCCCCAAGGAAGGAATATAACTTCAGGAAACAAGAACAGCACCTAAAATCAGAATCACTGCAATACAGAGAATCATACAGGGAGGGCTCATGGCTTCATCTGCTATGACTAAAGGAAAGAAAATTATCATGGTAAGAACCTAATTTTCCCTTCCTTGTTATCAAGCAGATGAAGCCATTACTTATGGGATGTAACAAAGCAATCCCTAAATAGGGTGGGAACAAGCCACACCACGCGCTAGCACCTGTGCTCCAAAATGCGCATCCCTCCTGGCAGCCACATCCAGCCTGTAATGTCGGGCAAAAGAGAGCTTAGAAGCCCATGTTGCAGCACTGCAAACCTCATGAAGAGATAGTGGTCCAGTTTCCGCCCAGGAAGAGGAAATCGCTCTTGTGGAATGTGCCTTAAAGGCTTCAGGCGGAGCCCGGTCAGACAGCAGATATGCTGAAATGATAGCTTCTTTGAGCCAACGGGCAATAGTGGCTTTAGACGCTGAAGACCCTCTGCGAGGACCTGCAAACAGCACAAAAAGATGATCAGAGGTCCTGAAAGAATTTGTAATTCGCAGATACTGCAACAGAGTCCTGCGCACATCCAAAAGGTGCAACTGCCCAAATGAACCTGGAAACTCCTCAACAAAGGAGGGAAGAAAAACAGGCTGGTTTACGTGAAATGTTGAAACCACCTTAGGCATGAAGGAAGGCACGGTCCGAACCGTGACCCCTGACTGAGAATTGCAGAAAAGGGTCTCTACAGGACAGCGCCTGGAGCTCTGACACCCGTCTCGCCGAGGTAATGGCCATCTTTCTCTGAAGCACGCCGAAGCGGTTCAAAGGGAGCCCCCTGAAGGGCCTTCAATACTAACCCCAGGTTCCAAGCTGGACAAGGTGCCCGCACGGGAGAACGGAGCCGAAGCACCCCTCTAAGAAACCGTGCCACATCTGGAAGAGCAGCTAAGGACACGCCTTCAACCTTGCCACGCAGGGAGGCCAATGCTGCCACTTGCACCCGCAGGGAATTATAGGCCAAGCCTTTGTGTACACCATCCTGCAAAAAGTCCAGAATCAGCGAGACAGGAGCCCGCAACGGAGAAAGTGCTCTTGAAACACACCAGACTTCAAACTGGCGCCAAATCCTGGCATAAGCCACGGAAGTGGAGTGCTTACGGGCCTGCAGGAGAGTGGAAATTACCTTGAGTAGCCTTTATCTCTCAATTGCGCCCTGTCAATCGCCATGCCATAAGACCAAAGCGGCAGGCGTCCTCCATGGCCACCGGACCCTGTGACAACAAGTGCGGAACCAGAGGTAACGGAAAGGAAGCCTCCAACAGCATCTGTCGGAGGTCCGCATACCAAGGCCTCCTGGGCCAATCCAGGGCGATGAGCACCACTTCTCCTGGATGCAGCCGAATCCGCAGGAGCACTCGCCCTATCAAGGGCCACGGAGGGAAGACATACAGCAAGCCCAGGGGCCCAGGGTTGAGCCAAGGCATCCAACCCGGCAGAGCGAGGATCCTTCCATCTGCTGAAGAAGCACGGGACTTTGGCATTGGAACTGGTCGCCATAAGATCCATCACTGGCTTGCCCCATTTGGCACATATCTGCAAGAATACATCGTCTGCTAGTTCCCACTCTGCTGGATTGATCTGATGCCTGCTTAGATAGTCGGCTTGCACGTTGCTCTGACCTGCAATGTGAGCTGCTGACAGGGACTGTAGATGCAGCTTGGCCCAGTGGCAAATGTGTTCGGCCTGCGCGGCTAGAGCTCTGCACTGAGTGCCGCCTTGTCGATTTATGTAGGCCACTGCTGTCGTGTTGTCTGACATCACTCGGACAGCCAATCCTTCCAGGGTCACTTGAAAGGCCAGAAGAGCCAGAAACACCGCTTTCAACTCCAGGCGGTTGATAGACCACTCCGACTCGTCGGGCGTCCACAGACCCTGGGCATGCTTCCCCTGGCAATCTGCACCCCAGCCCTTCAGGCTGGCATCTGTCACCACTAGGCACCAATCGGGGAGTGCCAGCGGCATTCCCCGCCGCAACATGCTGTCCGAGAGCCACCACTCCATACTGAGGCGGGCCGCAGGGAGCCAAGAAAGTCTGCACTGATAATCCTGAGATACTGGAGACCATCGTTGAAGTAGAGAATACTGTAGAGGTCTCAGGTGCGCTCTCACCCATGGCACCACTTCCAAGGTGGCCGTCATCGATCCCAACAGCTGAACAATGTCCCAAGCTCGCGGGCGGGGCATCCTCAGGAGCAGACGGACCTGATTCTGAAGCTTGCACCGCCTTTGCTCGGGAAGAAACACATAGCCCGAGGCTGTGTCGAACCTGGCCCCCAAATATTCTAGAGATTGCGAGGGGGTCAGGTAACTTTTGGCCATATTGATGACCCAGCCCAGAGATTGAAAGTGTGAAACCTCTCTGGCTGTAGCTAGATGACTCTCTTTTTCCGAGTCTGCTCTGATGAGCCAGTCGTCTAGGTACGGGTGAACCCGGATACCCTCTCGCCTGAGAAAGGCAGCTACTACCACTATTACCTTAGAGAAGGTTCAGGGAGCTGTGGCGAGGCCAAAAGGCAAGGCCCGAAACTGGAAATGTTTTCCCAACACCGCAAACTGCAGAAACTTCTGGTGCGGGGGCCAAATTGGTATGTGCAAGTAAGCTTCTTTCAGGTCCAGAGACGTGAGAAACTCTCCTGGCTGTACCGCCGCAATGACAGAGCGCAGGGTTTCCATGTGAAAATGCCGCACTCTTAAGGACTTGTTTAGCTCTTTTAAGTCCAGGATCGGGCGAAAAGACCCACCTTTTCGTGGCACCACAAAGTAAATGGAGTAGCAGCCTAGACTTTGTTCAGCGGGAGGCACCGGGGTCACAGCCCCTTTCTAGCACAGGCTGTGCAGAGTCTCCTCTACTGCCGCCCGTTTGGCGGCAGAACCGCATCGGGACTCCATAAACACGTCTCTCACCGGGGCATCGAATTCTATTCGGTATCCGTCTCTGATCAGGTCCAAGGCCCACTGATCTGCGGAGATTTTGGCCCACTCCTCGAAAAAAGAGGGAAAGTCTTCCTCTGATGACAGGAAACGAGGAGGGGGCCGGCGCACCATCATTGAGAGGGTCGCCCCTGAACTCCAGGCCTTGAACCGGCAGCTGCGGAACGTCTGTCCGAGCGAAAGTAGTTTCTCTGCTGAAAGCGGGCACGCGAAGTGAACCCAGCAGCACGCCCCAGGCGATACCTTCTAGCTTCACGGAAGCGAGGTCTGTAAGAGGAGCGGACCACCTGACCCTTAGAGGAAGGCTTCGGCCTATCTTCGGGCAAGCGCTGAGGTTTGGAATCCCCCAGGCCTTTAACAATGTTTTCCAGCTCCTCACCAAACAGGAGAAGGCCTTGAAAGGGCAACTTCACCAACCTTGCTTAGAGGCCATGTCCGCCGCCCAATGTCGTAGCCAAAGAGTGCGGTGAGCCGCCACTGCTACAGCCATTTGCTTAGCTGAAGCTCTGACCATATCATAAAGGGTGTCAGCCAAAAAGGACAAGGCCGACTCCATCTGCAGAGCCACTTCAGATAAGGTCTCCGCTCCATCACCGGGCTGTTCCACTGACTGCTGTAACCAAGCCAGGCAGGCTCTAGCAGCATAACAACTGCATGCAGATGCCCGAACAGTGAGACCTGCCAAATCAAAGGTCCGCTTCAGAGCTGAATCAAGCCTGCGGTCTTGAATATCCTTCAGGGCAACACCTCCTTCAACAGGTAGGGTAGTTCTCTTTGTCAGAGCCGTGACCAGGGCATCCACTTTAGGCATTGCAAAGTGAGCCAAATGTTCCTCACTCAGAGGGTATAATTGCCCCATAGCCCTGGCAACCTTCAACCGTCCCTCGGGGTCAGCCCATTGAGCCGAAATAAGCTCTTGGATGGAGTCATGCAAAGGAAAGGCTCGAGCAGGCTTTCTGGTACTAGCCATCCTTGGATTAACCAAGGAGGCTGTGCCACTCCCAGGATCTTCAAATCGAGAGGGCTTGTAAGGCATCTGAAATAAGCACTGGCAGCTCCTCAGGGTGGAAAATCCTCACCGTGGACGGATCATCAAGCTCCTGTGGCAATTCTGCACCCGACTCTGGCTCCTCAGCCCAAGACGTTCTGCCAGACCCCTCAGAATCCTCATAGCCCGACCACGGGGGGGGGGGGGAGTGAAGGGGGGGTGCGCCACACTCAGAAGGGGAATTAGCCCTTCTGCATTTATCAGGAGGATAAGAAACAGGCAAAGCCAACTCCAAAAGGCCAGGATCCACCGGGGGGGGGGGGGGGGGGGCAGGCAGAGGGTCCGAAGATCCCTGTGGAAGAGCTCTTTTAAGCATGTATGCCCTATGCAGCATTAAAACAAAATCAGGGGAGAAAACCGCTCCCTGACCACCCGGATCCTGCCCAGGGCTATCAGCTCTATTAGCAGCCTCACTCAGAGGACCCCCCCCCCCCCCCGGATTCAGGGCTCTCCGTCGCAATGGAGGCCGCGCCATGTGGAAAATCCAAAATGGCATCCGCTGCCAGCTCAGAGCTCAAAAGATCGCTGCTCGCCATGCTCACCGTCTGTACAGCACGAATTACAGAGCCCCACTGCTGATTTGCGCTTGCCACATTTAGAACAGCGCTTTACAGTCTCCACAGCCATCACCGAAAACGGCGGTAAAAATAAAAAATGGCAGTTCGTGCCAAAAATGTCCCGATCGCAGGCCCACCCCGGAAGAGTCAGAAAACACTCTTACCTCACTAGACCGAGTATCACAGCTCCGGTCCTGCAGAAGAATCTCAAGAAAAAAACCTCTTTTCCAAGATCGCTGCAACTTTAATTATTTATTTATTTATTTTAACGCTATGAGGAAAGCAGAGGCAAAAGAGGTAAATAAAAACACTCCGGAGGCTCAGATAAGTGGGAAAGGCAGGGAAAGGCGAACCAATGTGCCTGCATCCACTGAGTGGGAAAGGACAGGGAAAAGCAAGCTAATATGTCCACATCCACAGGGGCATGGGTAAGGCAGGGAAAGGGCTGACCTATGTGCCTTCAAAGTGAAGCTGCTATAGCCTCTAACACCCCGGCTAACAACTGGCAAGCCAGGAGCCACCCCCCAGGCAGATTTTTGATGGCGCTCAAAGAAGCCGCAGCCACCCTGCTTGGGGAGATAGAGAATACTGGTAGAGGGTTAGATTTGTAGTTAAGGAAGGCCTTGAATCAAAGATTAAAAATTCTACAGGAAACAAAACACATCTTGGAATCCCTGTGGAGTGAAATTCCATGTGTAATGGGGAAAATAATGGGTGATTTCAATTACCCCGTTATTGACTGGATAAATGTAACATTGGGGCATGCTAGGGAGGTAAAATTCCTTGATGAAATCAAGGAATACTTTATGGAGCAGCTGGTACAGGAGCTGACAAGAGAAGGAAAAATTCTAGACCTGGTCCTCAGTGGATTGCATTATCTGGTGCAGGAGGTAAGGTGATGGGGCCGCTTGATAACAGTGATCATAATATGATCAGATTTGATATTAGCTTTGGAGTGGGTATACACAGGATATCCAATATGTTAATATTTAACTTTCAAAAAGGAGACTATGATAAAATGAGAAGAACGGTGAAGAAAAAAACTTAGATGACCAGCTGCGAGGGTCAAAAATTTACAGCAGGTGTGGATGCTGTTCAAATATACCATCCTGGAAGCCAGGCCAAATATATTCTGTGTATTAAAAAAGGAGGGAGGAAGACCAAATGACAGCCAGCATGGTTAAAAAATGAGCTGAAGGAAGCTATTAGAGCTAAAAGAAAATCCTTCAGAAAATAGAAGAAGGAACCGACTGAAAATAATAAGAAACAGCATAAGGAATGTCAAGTCAAATGCAAAGCACTGATAAGGAAGGCAAAGAGAGACTTTGAAAAAATGATTGCGTTGGAGGCAAAAACATAGTAAAATTTTTTTAGGTATATTTAAAGCAAGAGGGCAAAAGAATCAGTTGGATCGCTAGATGACAGAGGGGTAAAAGGGGCAATCAGGGAAGACAAAGCCATAGTGGAGAGATTACATGAATTCTTTGCTTCAGTCTTCTCGAGGAACATTTGAGAGAGATACCGGTGCCAAAAATGGTATTCAAAGCTGATGAGTCAGAGAAACTGAATGAAATCTCTATAAACCTGGAGGATATAATGGCGCAATTTGACAAATTAAAGAGTAGCAAATCTCCTGTACTGGATTGTATTCATCCCCAAGTACTGATAGAATTAAAAAATGAACTTGCAGGACTATTGTTAGTAATATGTAATATATCTTTAAAATCAAGCATGGTTCTGGAAGATTGGAGGGTTCCAGAGGTGATCTGGGAAATTATAGACCAATGAGCCTGACGTTGGTTCCAGGCAAAATGGTAGAGACTAGTATAAAGAACAAAATTACCGAGCAAATACATAAACGTGGATTAATAAGACAATGCCAACATGGATTGAAGGGAAATCTTGCCTCACCAACCTATTACATTTCTTTGAAGGGGTGAACTAACATGTGGATAAAGGTGAGCCAGCCGATGTAGTGTATCTGGATTTTCAAAAGGCGTTTGACAGATTACCTCACGAAAGACTCCAGAGGAAATTGGAAAGTCATGGGATAGGATGTAGTGTCCTATTGTGGATTAAAAACTGTTTAAAAGATAGAAACAGAGAGTAGGGTTAAATGGTCAGTATTCTCAATGGAGTAGGGTAGATAGTGGGATTCCCCAGGGGTCTGTGCTGGGACCGCTGCTTTTTAACATATTTATAAATGCTCTAGAGATGGGAGTAACTAGTGAAATAATTAAATTTGCTGATGACACAAAGTTATTCAAAGTTGTTAAATCGCAAGAGGATTGTGAAAAATTACAAGAGGACCTTACAAGACTGGGCATCTAAATGGCAGATGACGTTTAGTATGAGCAAGTGCAAAGTAATGAATGTGGAAAAGAGGAACCCGAATTATAGTTATGTAATGCAAGGTTGCACATTAAGAGTCACCCACCAGGAAAAGGATCTAGGCGACATTGCTGATGATACGTTGAAACCTTCTGCTCAGTGTGCAGCTGTCACTAAGAAAGCAAATAGAATGTTAGGTATTATTAGGAAAGGAATGGAAAACAAAAATGAGGATGTTATAATGCCTTTGTATCGCTCCATGGTGCAACCGCACCTTGAATATTGTATTAAATTCTGGTCACCACATCTTAAAAAAGATAGTGTGGAATTAGAAAAGGTACAGAGAAGGGTGACGAAAATAAAGTGGATGGGACAACTTCCCTATGAGGAAAGGCTAAAGTGGCGGGGGCTCTTCAGCTTGGAGAAAAGATGGCTGAGGAGAGATATGATAGCGGTCTATAAAATAATGAGTGGAGTGGAACGGGTAGACGTGAAGCATCTGTTTACGCTTTCCAAAAATACTAGGACTAGAGGGCATGTAGTGAAGCTACAAAGTAGTACATTTAAAACGAATTGGGGAAAATTTTTCTTCACTGAAAGTGTAATTCCAATTCTGGAATTCGTTGCCAGAAAATGCGGTAAAGGCAGTTAGCTTAACAGAGTTTTTAAAAAAGGTTTGGATGGCTTTCTAAAGGAAAAGTCCATAGACCATTATTAAATTGGACTTGGGGAAAATCCACTATTTCTAGGATAAGCAGCATAAAATGTTTTGTACTTTTTTGGGGGATCTTGCCAGATGTGTGAGACCTGGACTGGCCACTGTTGGAAACAGGATGCTGGGCTTGATGGACCTTTGGTATGTCCCAGTATGGCAATAGTAATGTACAGGCTAAAGGGTTATTGTAGTGCCATACAGTAGGTTTTAGAGGGCTCATCATACAATATAAGGGGGTAACGTTGTGATGTATACCTGGGATCTTTTATGTGAAGTCCACTGCAGGGCCCCCTAGTGCTTTGCTGGGATGTCTGTGTGGCCAGTCTACTAAGAATGCTGGCTCCTCCTACATACCAATGGCTTTATTTTGTACCTTTTTCACTTGGACTTTGTTTTCAAAAGTAGTGCAAAAAAAAAAAAAAATAGACACACTGAGCACAATGTCTAGCATTTTTGAGAAAAAAAAATATAGGCATTTCTCTGGTTTAAAAATCACTATGTGCACCACTTGATTTTTGGATGTTTTCAGTAAAACACCCCAAATTGGATTTAGACGTCCTATCAAAACTGCCCCTCCACATCTTCTTTGAATCTACCCAACTGACAAGTTTTATATCTCCAAAGCAACTTCTTATTGCTCTCCTTCCTCCTTCTGTAATTGGTCAAGATGAAGACTAGCCTTATTTGTTTTTTTAGGCTAGATAGTATTTAGTGGACGAGTGAAAAAGTGAGAATAGTTTAATTTCACCTTTTTAAAAAATATATAGATGGGTATGTGCTATTTTCTTGATCACTTTTCCTTTTCTGACCAAGTGTAAATTCTTGTATGTTGAAAATTGATGTAAAAAATAATAATTAAAAAAAATCTCTCCTGTCTCAAACTCTAAGTTACCAAATTTTCCAGGAAAAAGTGTTCACTTACCAACAGAGGCTTCATTTACTTCCGTACTCCCTCAAAAAAGGGAGTATACCACCCTAAGTCCATGGTCCTGCATTGCCGCCAGGTTTCTATGAAGCCACTATCAAGGATTAAACATCTGGAAGGGTACCCTCATTCTTCCAGGTAGCCAGTCCAGAGTACAGTTACATTATATGCAGCAGAATGTGGGCAGCAGAATGTGGGTCACACAGCTATTGGCTATGGACAAATGCTCTAGTGCAATTATTTCAGCACATTTCAAAGACATCAAACTTCAACACTAAAAAACAAAACAAAAAACAAACCCAACACACCTTATATATCTAAATTTTATTAACATGTTGATAACTCTAGTTACTTGGCATATTGTTTCAAACAGTATATCCCAATGCACAGCACAGGAAATTTATTTAAATAAAATAGATGAAATTGTGTATATCATTCAAGCCAGAACAAGTTTACAATATTTGCCATAACATTTTCATAATCAATGCAGGAAATATAAATCTTAAAAAATAATTTTTGTACACATACAATCATTTTAAAGGCCAGTTTCAATGTAAAAGGGGTTTGTATTTTTTTTGGAAGCTGTTGCTTTTTGAACACATACAAAAGAGTCAAACGTATGAATGAAAAAACTTCTGGCTTCATAGTTATAAAAATATCTCAAGATAAGATTAGGAACTTTTCAAAGTGCTTAATTCCTTACGGTAATTGCACTTAAAAATAAGACACTGAAGTCATTTTAAACCCACTTTGTCACACAACAATGTTGTTTTTAATAAAATCTCTGCTGTTCTTATTTACTTCAATATATGAAGCCTTTGACCCATGCCAACCAATGACTGTGGCTACGGTTTATTGTTGCATATGGAGAATGACAAGGCATAAGACAGCGACTAGTCCAAGAGCTTGCACACCAAGGAACCACAGCATAGCACAAAAGAATAAAATAAGCACAGGTTCCACAGTCCGTTCACCAAAGTACATCCTTACAAAGCCTGCGCTGATCATGATTTTGTTTATTTCCCCAAAAAGAGTCCCCAGTTTTTTATAGTCGTCTATGATTTCCTCTGTGCTGTGATTAGTTTGTTCCTGAGTGACCTGTTTGGAGAAAAGAAACACAGATTTAGTGTGGAAGGACATAATCAAATGGATCTGAATATACATTTTTGTAATAACTTGCCAAAATATTACAACTACATCACCTGCACACTGAAAACTGACAATTGGTGAATAGAACAATACCTCAATCAGTATTGTAGACCTCTGGATCTCAATGGCCAAAACTAGTTCTGGTTTCCAGCATAACCACAACGAATATTTATCTGGTTTAATAAGGCTTTAAAAAAAATCCCTTTATATTCTAAGGGGCCCTTTTACTAAAACAGCAAACGCTAGGAGTGGCCTAGTGGTTACAGCACTGGTCTTGCAATCCAGAGGTGGCCGGTTCAAATCCCACTGCTGCTCCTTGTGATCCTGGGCAAGTCACTTAACCCTCCATTGCCTCAGGTACAAACTTAGATTGTGAGCCCTCCTGGGACAGAGAAATATCCAGTGTACCTGAATGTAACTCGCCTTGAGCTACTACTGAAAAAGGTGTGAGCAAAATCTAAACAAACAACAGACATTAATGTGTGCTACGTTGCCCATAGTTATAAAATAAGATTTGCAACATTTAGCATGCGCTAAACTTCAGTAAAGCGAAGATACCTACCTATAGCAAATGTTTTCCCGAGGACAGCAGGCCAATTATTCTCACAACTGGGTGATGCCATCTGACAGAGCCCTGTGCGGACACTGCCCAGGGCTCTGTCTCTTTAACAGGCCTTTGGCAAATCCCACCAGCAGTCTAATGACATAGCTGGAAAAAACAACTCCATGGGGAAGAAGTAAGGTTTGTGACAATGATTGGCCTGCTATCTTCTGACAATACCTGCTACAGGTAATTTCGCTTTCTCTGTAGACAAACAGGCCATATCATCTCAACTGGGAATCCCTAGCTACCAGGCTCATGAAAAACAACAATGCTAGGACAACAGGGCTTGCAACAGCAAGGCCTAAACAAGCAATCCACCACAAACAGAACTGTGTGAAAGTGCAGCCTGAACTGAAATAACAGGTCTGGGAGGGTGAAGTTGAATTCTTGACAACAAAACAGATTCTGCAGTACTGTCTGACCAAACCGGTTGTCATTTTGGCTATTTTGCTCAACGCAGTACTGATATGTTGAATTTGTGGACCAAAGACCACGTGGCAGCCTTGAACCTCTTTGGTAGAGGCTGACCTCAGGTGGGCTAGCGACGCAGCCATAGCTCTGACACTGTGAGCTGTGACATGACCCTCCAGTCAGCCCAGCTTTGGCATAAAAGCAAATGGTATGCAGTCTGCCAGCCAATTGGACAAAGTGTGTTTGCCAATGGTTACCCCATCCTGTTGGGATCAAAAGGAACAAAAAAGCTGAGTGGACTGTGTGGGCTTTAATCTGCGCTAGATAGAAGGCTAAGGCAAGGCTCACTTGCAGTACAAGGTATGAAGTGAAATTTTGCCAGACTGGGCATGTGGTTTTGGGAAGAATGTTGGCAGAACAATTAACTGGTTATGATGGCATTCCAACACCTCCTTAGAAACTTAGGAAGGTGGACAACTACTCTTATGATGAAACTGTGTAAGGTGGATATGCCACTAGGGCATGGAACTTACCGACTCTGCAAGCTGACGTGACCGCCAACAAAAATAAGATATTCCAGGTCAGGTAATTCATATGACAAGAATCAAGTAGCTCAAACAGAGCTTTCATAAACTGGGTATGGACAATGTTGAGGTCCCATGACACAGTAGGGGCGCACTGTCAACAGCAAGCCTCACATGAAGCGAACTAGAGGATGTACAGAGATGGGCTTATCTCCCACATGGTGATGAAAGGCACCAATTGAACTGACGTGAACCCTTGCAGAGTTGGTTTCAAACCAGAGTGCAGGAGGTACTCAAGTAGTTTTTGTGCAGACAGCAAACCTCTTCCATTTAAAGGAGCAACTCCTGTTGGTGAAATCTTTTCTGGAAGCCAGCAAGACTCTGTAGATACCCTTTGGCAGGTTGAAGGAGGCAAATTCTAGACTCTTAACATCCAAGCAATGAGAGCCAGGGACTGGAGACTGGAAAGAAGAGACTCATCATTCTGAGTAATGAGGGTTGGAAAACACTCAAAACTCCATGGTTCTTCAGAAGATAACTCTAAACAAACAGGGAAACACACCTGCCTCGGCCAGGAGAGTCTTCTCTATTAGATGAATGGTAGGATATGCATATACAGTGGGGGAAATAAGTATTTGATCCCTTGCTGATTTTGTAAGTTTGCCCACTGACAAAGACATGAGCAGCCCATAATTGAAGGGTAGGTTATTGGTAACAGTGAGAGATAGCACATCACAAATTAAATCCGGAAAATCACATTGTGGAAAGTATATGAATTTATTTGCATTCTGCAGAGGGAAATAAGTATTTAATCCCTCTGGCAAACAAGACCTAATACTTGGTGGCAAAACCCTTGTTGGCAAGCACAGCGGTCAGACGTCTTCTGTAGTTGATGATGAGGTTTGCACACATGTCAGGAGGAATTTTGGTCCACTCCTCTTTGCAGATCATCTCTAAATCATTAAGAGTTCTGGGCTGTCGCTTGGCAACTCGCAGCTTCAGCTCCCTCCATAAGTTTTCAATGGGATTAAGGTCTGGTGACTGGCTAGGCCACTCCATGACCCTAATGTGCTTCTTCCTGAGCCACTCCTTTGTTGCCTTGGCTGTATGTTTTGGGTCATTGTCGTGCTGGAAGACCCAGCCACGACCCATTTTTAAGGCCCTGGCGGAGGGAAGGAGGTTGTCACTCAGAATTGTACGGTACATAGCCCCATCCATTCTCCCATTGATGCGGTGAAGTAGTCCTGTGCCCTTAGCAGAGAAACACCCCCAAAACATAACATTTCCACCTCCATGCTTGACAGTGGGGACGGTGTTCTTTGGGTCATAGGCAGCATTTCTCTTCCTCCAAACACGGCGAGTTGAGTTCATGCCAAAGAGCTCAATTTTTGTCTCATCTGACCACAGCACCTTCTCCCAATCACTCTCGGCATCATCCAGGTGTTCACTGGCAAACTTCAGACGGGCCGTCACATGTGCCTTCCGGAGCAGGGGGACCTTGCGGGCACTGCAGGATTGCAATCCGTTATGTCGTAATGTGTTACCAATGGTTTTCGTGGTGACAGTGGTCCCAGCTGCCTTGAGATCATTGACAAGTTCCCCCCTTGTAGTTGTAGGCTGATTTCTAACCTTCCTCATGATCAAGGATACCCCACGAGGTGAGATTTTGCGTGGAGCCCCAGATCTTTGTCGATTGACAGTCATTTTGTACTTCTTCCATTTTCTTACTATGGCACCAACAGTTGTCTCCTTCTCGCCCAGCGTCTTACTGATGGTTTTGTAGCCCATTCCAGCCTTGTGCAGGTGTATGATCTTGTCCCTGACATCCTTAGACAGCTCCTTGCTCTTGGCCATTTTGTAGAGGTTAGAGTCTGACTGATTCACTGAGTCTGTGGACAGGTGTCTTTCATACAGGTGACCATTGCCGACAGCTGTCTGTCATGCAGGTAACGAGTTGATTTGGAGCATCTACCTGGTCTGTAGGGGCCAGATCTCTTACTGGTTGGTGGGGGATCAAATACTTATTTCCCTCTGCAGAATGCAAATAAATTCATATACTTTCCACAATGTGATTTTCCGGATTTAATTTGTGATGTGCTATCTCTCACTGTTACCAATAACCTACCCTTCAATTATGGGCTGCTCATGTCTTTGTCAGTGGGCAAACTTACAAAATCAGCAAGGGATCAAATACTTATTTCCCCCACTGTAGAAGAGAGAAAAGCATTTGCTGCTAGTCGGTTGTGCTCTGAGTCTGAAGAAGTACTGAGGGACCTTGTTGAGATGAGTGGCAAAAAGATCCACTAAGAGGGTGCCCCACTCAGAAGATCTTGCGGGCAACGCCAATGTTGAGAGATGACTCATGTGGAGGAGTGGCCTAGTGGTTAGGGTGGTGGACTCTGGTCCTGGGGAACTGAGGAGTTCGATCCCACTTCAGGCACAGGCAGCTCCTTGTGACTCTGGGAAAGTCACTTAACCCTCCATTGCCCCAGGTACAAATAAGTACCTGTATATAATATGTAATCCGCATTGAGCCTGCCATGAGTGGGAAAGCGCGAGGTACAAATGTAACAAAAAAAATGACCCTGCTCAACCTGTCTGCCAAAGTGTTCTCACAGATATGTGGACCACAGCACCATGCCAACTGGTGGCCAAGGTCCAATTCTGACTGCCGCATGACACAAGGGGTATAATCCCATACCCCCTCCCCCCCCCAATTGTTCAGATAATACATGGCAACTTGGTTGTCTGTTTGAATCAGGATAATTTGGTTCATCAGTCAATCTCTGAAAGCCTTTAGAGTGTTCCAAATCATCTGTTGATGTGCAGTGAAGTTTCTTGGGCGTACCAAATCACCTGGGTGTGAAGCCCAGGTTGAACGCATCCATGGTTAGGACCTTTTGAGGTGGAAGAATTGGAACGGTAGTCCAAGGGTTAAAATGCAGTGAATGGTCCACCGGAGAAGCAAGTGAGCCAAATTGGGAGTGATGTGGATGACACCCTCTGGTTCCCCTTGGCCTGAGAACACTGGGAAGCTGAAATCCACTGGGCTTCCCTCAAATAGAGGTGCACAGTGGGCATCATATGAACTGTTTAGGCCATGTGGCCCAACAGCCTCAACATCTGCAGAGCTGTGACCTGCTGGCTGTTGCAGACCTGAGTTGTGATGGCTATCAGAACATCTGCCCACACATGTGGGAGGTAGGCCCACGTTTGTACCGTATCTAGCAGGGCTCCAATGAATTCCAATTGCTGTACAGGTTGGGAGTTTGGGTAGTTGACCGAATAGCTCCAGCATCCAAATAGCCCGCTGCATGGACTTGAGCACCCTCCTTCGATGTGCTCTTGAGCAAGCAATCATCTTAAGTAGGGAAATACATGCAGTCCTAGTCTGCATAGTGATGCTGCAACTACCACTAGACATTTTGGAGAACCCAACGGTTGGAGGTTACAAGGGGCCGCTTTTCCTGAACAAACAAAAAAAAAAAATTCAGCCTCTCCCTACTGGTAGGTCATCCAAACGGCTACTTGGATGGTGGCCATGCTCTCCTGAAGCCAAGGCATTAGTCCTGGAGCTTCTGGCCTTCTTGAGAGCGGATTTGACCACCATGAAGTGGTGTGGCAACCAGACATTCTCAACTCCAGAAGCCTTCTGGATGCAATACATCGAATCTAATTTCTTAGGGAAAACATGCAGAGAGGGGTCTCCCAATTCTTCAACTGTTTGTCCCCAAGGATGACGTGGAGGGGTACAGTGACAGCCTTGTAGGGGTAGAGTCAATGCAGATTGGTCAACAATTCTGCCCTAGGCTCCTCCTCAGTTTCCAATTTAAACTGGATAGTAGCTGCCATCCATTTAACAAAACTGGTAAAGGAGAGAGGCACTGATGAGGGGAGTCTCTTGTGGAGGGAAAAAAAATCTAAGGGAACCCCATAAGACCTCTACTCTGAGAAGTCATCTGGTTCCTTGTCGGAGCCCCATGACCGGTCCCATCTCAGATTCAAAAAGCTCCTCCTGGCACAAGTCAGCCCTCTCCTGCATCAGGCTACTGCAGGCAGCTTCCTCCCCTGACACTTAGCGAGATATTGCATAGGACGGCCCAGACACTGATGCCCAAGGCCAACGGCATCACCAGCTGCTCCACAGTGAGTCCTAGCCCTCCCAAGAGGGCTGGAGATGTGCTGTGGCTGGTGCAAGGGCCCTTGATGCCAATGCATTTTGCTGCTGCAGCAAGCCTGTCTGCTTCTTCCAGAGCATAGCCTGAAACCTATCATCAAAGGCAGCCATCAGTAAACGTAGGCCGGTGTGGAGAGTCTGTTAACCTGTTGGTGAGGAATCAGAAGCTTGAGAACCCAGATCGGTGCAGCCTGTATCGGGTATAAAATCTTGGGAAGCGACACCATCTTTACTAATGCTATTCATCCCATCAGCGAAAGGGGCAAGTCCCTCCATCTGTCACACAAACTCTTGATCTTGTCCAGAGCATCTATCACATTTTTCCTATAAAATGTAGTTCTATTAGTACTTAAATAGATGCTCAGATATCTCATTGCCCCTGCCACCGGTTGTATCGGAAGTCCCACCATCCCCCTCGCCCCCTGAGTATCCGTCATGGGCAGCAGCTCCGACTTAGTATAGTTAACTCTGAGTCCTGAGATATCCCTGAAGCCTCTAACCACAGAGAATGCCTTCTCCAAATCCCTTGGGGCATGGGCAACATATAGTAAAATATCGTCTGCAAAGAGGTTCACCCTCAGCTCCCTACCCCCTACCTGAATACCTCGAACCTCTTCACTGCCACGGATCTTTGCCACCAAAGGCTCTATAGCTAGCACAAAAAGGAGTGGCGAAAGGGGGCACCCCTACCTTGTACCCCGCTGAATTGTAAAATAATCAGTGAGCTTCCCATTTATCTGTAATCATGCAGAAGGATTGGCATAAAGTGCCCTGATCCATTCAGAGCAGGCCCCACGAATGCC
This sequence comes from Microcaecilia unicolor, assembly GCF_901765095.1. Lineage (NCBI taxonomy): Eukaryota > Metazoa > Chordata > Amphibia > Gymnophiona > Siphonopidae > Microcaecilia > Microcaecilia unicolor. The sequence continues at coordinate 437,509,765 of NC_044032.1, forward strand.
GAACCGCTCCAGCACCCCAAACAAGTATTGCCACGAGATACTGTCGAAGGCCTTTTCCATGTCCAGCCCTACTATAGCCGCCGAGCCTTCCGTCCTCTTACACTCATGGATGGCCATCAAGGCTTGTATGATGTTCATAGAGGCTTGCCTCCCGGGCACAAAGCCCACCTGGTTTTCATGTACTAAAGTATGTATGACCCGGTTCAGACGTCTGGCCAGGATAGCCGCCAAGATTTTAACATCCTGATTTAATAGCGAGATTGGTTGGTAAGACCCCACCCTGGCCACGTCCTTCCCCGGTTTCGGTAAAAGCACCACATGGGCCTCATTACGCTGCAGAGGCTCCCCCCTTGTCAACCAGATCGTTAAACCAGGTCCTCATCGGTGGTGTCACCAAGTCTGCCATAATGCGATAATATTCAGGCCCAAAGCCATCTGGCCCAGGGGCCTTAGTCAGCTTCAGGGCTCCTATGCCCTCCCTTATCTCCTGCTCCGAAATGGGGGCATTCAGATGGGCCAGCTGCTCCCCATCCAGGCGTGGGAGCCGCAATCCTTGAAAAAAATCCTCATACTTGGTCTGGTCAAAATCTCGAGCCCTGTACAGGGAACTATAGAAGTCCACAAATTGTTGTTCAATTTCGGACTCTGTAGTGTATGACTTCCCCTGCTCATCCTGGATAATGGAAGTAATCTGTCTCTTTCGCGAGGGCCGCACCAAATTGGCTAACAACTTGCCTGCTTTGTTACCCCATTTAAAAAGTCGGAACCGCTGGTAATATATATCCCTTTCAGCCCGTTGCCGCAAGATCTCATCTATCTGCTATTTAACCTGCTTCAGGGCAAGCTTATTGGCCTCGTTCATCTGAAAAATGTGCTTCCAGCGTAACTGGTGATATTCTTGAGACAGGCGCAACAAATCCGCCTCTCTCTTCTTCTTTGTACCTGCCGCGTATGCTATGATGTGCCCTCTCATAACAGCCTTGGAAGCTTCCCAATATGTTCCCGAGCTCACATCTGGTGTCTGATTATGCTGTTGATACTCCACCCACTTAGCCCGCATATACTCCTGAAAACCTCTATCAGTGCCTAACAGAGGGGAGAACCTCCACACCCGCTCGCTCGGCTCCGCACACCACGGGATAACTATCTCCACTGCCTGGTGGTCGCTTAAAGTATGATTTACTATTTGCGCTCTAGAAATCCGAGCAGACAGGGAGAGGTCCACCAAGAGGTAGTCCAATCTAGAATAAACCCCATGAGGATGTGAATAAAACGTAAACTCCTCCTGCTGTGGGTTCAGTAGCCTCCAGATATCCACTAGCCCCATCTGATTGCATACAAAATTCACCCCTTTGTGCTCCCAATTCCCACCCTTACATTTCGCTGGCTTGCAGTCGATTGAGGGGTCTGCTACAACATTAAAATCCCCCCCTACGATCAGCTGGTATTCAGAGTAGGCGACCACTCTGCCCACTAACTCAGAGAAAAATTTATGGGAGTATACGTTAGGCCCGTACACATTACAAAGTAAGAGTTTTTGTCCCCAAAGTTCTCCAAGAACCAAGACATATCTCCCATCTCTGTAAGCTACTGTTTTATGAACAATAAAGGGGAGTCTTTTATGTATCAAAATAGCCACCCCTCTCTGTCTTGCATTGTAGGAGGAATATCCCATCTCCCCCACCCATCCCCTTCTGAGTTTTTGATGTTCTGCCGCTGACAGATGTGTCTCTTGTAAATAAGCAATCTCTGCCCCAGCTTTAGACAACCAGGAGAGTAGTTTTGTACGCTTGATGGGAGAATGGATCCCATCAACATTAAGTGTGATGATCTTTAAATTAACCATATTTTAAGCATTCACAAATTCTAGCACTCAATTCTTGATGAAAGTTCTCACAGGCCTCCCAGCACAGCCTGCGGGAACAGTTGCGCCAACCGTCTGGCCACCAAACATCCATCAACAAACATATGCTGCGTCTGACTGCTTTGCTTAGATTAACCACAATTTTAGGCTTCAAGGTTCGCGTATCTTTCAAACTCCCCCCAGCCCCCCCCCCGCCCTACCCTGCACACACACACCTTCCACTCCCTCTATCCCTTCCACCCCCCAACCCTCCCCTCTTACACATCCATACTCCCCCCCTCCTCCCCCCCTCCCCTCCCGAACCCCCACTTAGGAGCTATTTTCCCTCCTATAACCCACCAGTAACCGCCCGCGGCTCCGCCCCCCTACCATCCATGCATCTAACAACAAATGGAAAGAAGAAGAAAGGGAAAACCCCCAATATCCCCTCACGAAACCTATACACAGTCTCGTAGTAAACTATATGACAATGCAACCAATATAACTTTCAACTATCAATGCATCGACTGGAGCCATACTTTGTATAACATAGCAAGACCATCCTCATAGTCCAGGTGCCGGCGCCCCGTTCCAGCCCCGGCCTCCCCCCCTCCAACGCATGGCTCCAGTTAAAGAAAACCTTAAGAAAAACAACTTAGAGTAACTGTGCTCCCCCTTACCACCCACAGGTTTAAGGCACCCGTTGATATGTGCAAGCGGCAGCTTGAAGTGCCCACAAAACCGCAGAGGCCACATCATCCCTGGGCTGCTATTATAGTTCCTTTATCCACAGGGCCCCCAATGCTTACGTGCCATCTGCCACAAACACCGAGAAGCCCATTTTCTCAGTTCAGTCCTGTCCTTCAAAGCACGCTCCCTGAAGAACTCCTCACGGCAGGCGTGTGACAAAGGCCTCCAGCTCTTTAGGGTCCGTAAAGAATAGCGTTTTGTTGTCGTGGAGGATCCTCACCTTCGCCGGGAATAGGAGGGCGAAACGCACCCCCTTATCAAACAGTCTCTTGCAGTGAGGGCCCATCTTCTTTCGCTGCTCTGTGACCCGTGCAGAGAAATCTTGAAACAACAAAAGCTTGTGGCCATCATACTCCAGTATTTTCTTGCTGCGATAAGCCTGGAAAAGCTTTTCCTTATCAGCATAGTTAAGGATGCGCGCAATTACTGGTCTCGGGCATGTGTCTTTCTCGCGCTGGGACCCCACTCTATGGACCCTCTCGACCAGCATCCTCGTGTCTGCCAACTGGAGCCCCAGCTGGCCAGGCAGCCATTGTTCAACTAAATTCCGCAGTTCAGCATCTTTAACCACTTCTGGCAGGCCGATAATTCTGACGTTATTGCGCCTGCTACGATTTTCCAAATCATCAATCTGCTGGGAAAGCTGGGCCTGGCGCACTTCCAACGTTTCCACTCGGACCTGCATCTCCTCCGATCTATCCTCTTGGCGGGAAATTCGATCCTCCACCTGCTGCAGTCTGGCATTTTGACGTTCCATCGCATCTTTAATGGAGTCCACTGAAGTCTGTATTTTAGTTAGTCTTTCATCTAAACTCGCAGTGATTTGTTATGTGATTTCTTGGATCGCCGTGGTTGGCAGGGTCAGGATCCCCGCGGGCTCTGTTTTGTCCGCCATCTTGGGACTCGCCATGGCCACGCGTTGCTTACTCTGCCGCTGCGTCTTCACGGGCATAACACCGCTCCCTCTCACCGCCAGCGCTTATTCAGCTCTCCGATTATTGCCGGTAAGGAGCGGGTGCCCCTCAGCTGTTCCTGCGGCGTGCTCGGGGGGTTTTAATGCGCAGAAACGGAGTTTTTTTACAGCAGTGGGAGCGGAGCCCGAGCCGGAGACGTCCGCTCAGCTCGCAAGCATCACGTGACCCCCCCCCCCCCCCGGTATCTGAATTTCCGATAGACCCTTTGGGGGTCAGGTGCTGAAGCTGCTCCCGTGGTAAGTTTCTGTCAGAGATTGACACAAGCGTCCTCGAGATGAACGTCTCAGTCCTCTCTTCGTTCTTTTGGTTGCGCGCTTCCCGCCTCCCTGCTTCGAGTAGTAACATCTCCTCACGTCAGGCAAGCAGGCTTCTACTGCAGGAGAGTGACATCAGGAGATGGTTACAAACGCAGGTAGACACATTGGAACCTTGCAGGAGCAAATAGCGAATGCTACATACCTGTAGAAGGTATTCTCCGAGGACAGCAGGCTGATTGTTCTCACTGATGGGTGACGTCCACGGCAGCCCCTCCAATCGGAAACTTCTCTAGCAAAGTCCTTTGCTAGTCCTCGCGCGCATGCGCGGCCGTCTTCCCGCCCGAAACCGGCTCGAGCCGGCCAGTCCAGTATGTAGCAAGACAATACACTTCAAGGGAAGACACAACTCCAAAGGGGAGGCGGGCGGGTTTGTGAGAACAATCAGCCTGCTGTCCTCGGAGAATACCTTCTACAGATATGTAGCATTCGCTTCCTCCGAGGACAAGCAGGCTGCTTGTTCTCACTGATGGGGTATCCCTAGCCCCCAGGCTCACTCAAAACAACAACCATGGTCAATTGGGCCTCGCAACGGCGAGGACATAAGTGAGATTGACCTAAAAAATTTACCAACTAACTGAGAGTGCAGCCTGGAACAGAACAAACAGGGCCATCGAGGGGTGGAGTTGGATCCTAAAGCCCAAACAGGTTCTGAAGAACTGACTGCCCGAACCGACTGTCGCGTCGGGTATCCTGCTGCAGGCAGTAATGAGATGTGAATGTGTGGACAGATGACCACGTCGCAGCTTTGCAAATTTCTTCAATGGAGGCTGACTTCAAGTAGGCTACCGACGCAGCCATGGCTCTAACATTATGAGCCGTGACATGACCCTCAAGAGCCAGCCCCGCCTGGGCGTAAGTGAAGGAAATGCAATCTGCTAGCCAATTGGATATGGTGCGTTTCCCTACAGCCACTCCCCTCCTATTGGGATCAAAAGAAACAAACAATTGGGCGGACTGTCTGTGGGGCTGTGTCCGCTCCAGATAGAAGGCCAATGCTCTCTTGCAGTCCAATGTGTGCAGCTGACGTTCAGCAGGGCAGGAATGAGGACGGGGAAAGAATGTTGGCAAGACAATTGACTGGTTCAGATGGAACTCCGACACGACCTTTGGCAAGAACTTAGGGTGAGTGCGGAGGACTACTCTGTTATGATGAAATTTGGTGTAAGGGGCCTGGGCTACCAGGGCCTGAAGCTCACTGACTCTACGAGCTGAAGTAACTGCCACCAAGAAAATGACCTTCCAGGTCAAGTACTTCAGATGGCAGGAATTCAGTGGCTCAAAAGGAGGTTTCATCAGCTGGGTGAGAACGACATTGAGATCCCATGACACTGTAGGAGGCTTGACAGGGGGCTTTGACAAAAGCAAACCTCTCATGAAGCGAACAACTAAAGGCTGTCCTGAGATCGGCTTACCTTCCACATGGTAATGGTATGCACTGATTGCGCTAAGGTGAACTCTTACAGAGTTGGTCTTGAGACCAGACTCAGACAAGTGCAGAAGGTATTCAAGCAGGGTCTGTGTAGGACAAGAGCGAGGAGCTAGGGCCTTGCTGTCACACCAGACGGCAAACCTCCTCCACAGAAAGAAGTAACTCCTCTTAGTGGAATCTTTCCTGGAAGCAAGCAAGACGCGGGAGACACCCTCTGACAGACCCAAAGAGGCAAAGTCTACGCTCTCAACATCCAGGCCGTGAGAGCCAGGGACCGGAGGCTGGGATGCAGAAGAGCCCCTTCGTCCTGCGTGATGAGGGTCGGAAAACACTCCAATCTCCACGGTTCTTCGGAGGATAATTCCAGAAGAAGAGGGAACCAGATCTGACGCGGCCAAAAAGGAGCAATCAGAATCATGGTGCCTCGGTCTTGTTTGAGTTTCAACAAAGTCTTCCCCACCAGAGGAATGGGAGGATAAGCATACAGCAGGCCCTCCCCCCAATCCAGGAGGAAGGCATCCGATGCCAGTCTGCCGGGGGCCTGAAGCCTGGAACAGAACTGAGGGACTTTGTGGTTCACTCGAGATGCGAAGAGATCCACCAAGGGGGTGCCCCATGCTTGGAAGATCTGGCGCACCACTCTGGAGTTGAGCGACCACTCATGAGGTTGCATAATCCGGCTCAGTCTGTCGGCCAGACTGTTGTTTACGCCTGCCAGATATGTGGCTTGGAGCACCATGCCGAGACGGCGAGCCCAGAGCCACATGCTGACGGCTTCCTGACACAGGGGGCGAGATCCGGTGCCCCCCTGCTTGTTGACATAGTACATGGCAACCTGGTTGTCTGTCTGAATTTGGATAATTTGGTGGGACAGCCGATCTCTGAAAGCCTTCAGAGCGTTCCAGATCGCTCGCAACTCCAGGAGATTGATCTGTAGACCGCGTTCCTGGAGGGACCAGCTTCCTTGGGTGTGAAGCCCATCGACATGAGCTCCCCATCCCAGGAGAGACGCATCCGTTGTCAGCACTTTTTGTGGCTGAGGAATTTGGAAAGGACGTCCCAGAGTCAAATTGGACCAGATTGTCCACCAATACAGGGATTCGAGAAAACTCGTGGACAGGTGGATCACGTCTTCTAGACCCCCAGCAGCCTGATACCACTGAGAGGCTAGGGTCCATTGAGCAGATCTCATGTGAAGGCGGGCCATGGGAGTCACATGAACTGTGGAGGCCATGTGGCCCAGCAATCTCAACATCTGCCGAGCTGTGATCTGCTGGGACGCTCGCACCCGCGAGACGAGGGACAACAAGTTGTTGGCCCTCGTCTCTGGGAGATAGGCGCAAGCCGTCCGAGAATTCAGCAGAGCTCCTATGAATTCGAGTTTCTGCACTGGGAGAAGATGGGACTTTGGATAATTTATCACAAACCCCAGTAGCTCCAGGAGGCGAATAGTCATCTGCATGGACTGCAGGGCTCCTGCCTCGGATGTGTTCTTCACCAGCCAATCGTCGAGATATGGGAACACGTGCACCCCCAGCCTGCGAAGTGCCGCTGCTACCACAGCTAGGCACTTTGTGAACACCCTGGGCGCAGAGGCGAGCCCAAAGGGTAGCACACAGTACTGGAAGTGGCGTGTGCCCAACTGAAATCGCAGATACTGTCTGTGAGCTGGCAGTATCGGGATGTGTGTGTAGGCATCCTTCAAGTCCAGAGAGCATAGCCAATCGTTTTGCTGAATCATGGGGAGAAGGGTGCCCAGGGAAAGCATCCTGAACTTTTCTTTTACGAGATATTTGTTAGATATCCTTAGGTCTAGGATGGGACGCATCCCCCCTGTTTTCTTTTCCACAAGGAAGTACCTGGAATAGAATCCCAGCCCTTCTTGCCCGGATGGCACGGGCTCGACCGCATTGGCGCTGAGAAGGGCGGAGAGTTCCTCTGCAAGTACCTGCTTGTGCTGGAAGCTGTAACACTGAGCTCCCATTGGACAATTTGGAGGTTTTGAGGCCAAATTGAGGGTGTATCCTTGCCGGACTATTTGAAGAACCCACTGGTCGGAGGTTATGAGAGGCCACCTTTGGTGAAAAGCTTTCAACCTCCCCCCGACTGGCAGGTCGCCCGGCACTGACACTTGGATGTCGGCTATGCTCTGCTGGAGCCAGTCAAAAGCTCGCCCCTTGCTTTTGCTGGGGAGCCGCGGGGCCTTGCTGAGGCGCACGCTGCTGACGAGAGCGAGCGTGCTGGGGCTTAGCCTGGGCCGCAGGCTGTCGAGAAGGAGGATTGTACCTACGCTTACCAGAAGCATAGGGAACAGTCTTCCTTCCCCCCAAAAATCTTCTACCTGTAGAGGTAGATGCTGAAGGCTGCCGGCGGGAGAACTTGTCGAATGCGGTGTCCCGCTGGTGGAGATGCTCTACCACCTGTTCGACCTTCTCTCCAAAAATGTTATCCGCACGGCAAGGCGAGTCCGCAATCCGCTGCTGGAGTCTATTCTCCAGGTCGGCGGCATGCAGCCATGAGAGCCTGCGCATCACCACACCTTGAGCAGCGGCCCTGGACGCAACATCAAAGGTGTCATACACCCCTCTGGCCAGGAATTTTCTGCACGCCTTCAGCTGCCTGACCACCTCCTGAAAAGGCTTGGCCTGCTCAGGGGGAAGAGCATCAACCAAGCCCGCCAACTGCCGCACATTGTTCCGCATATGTATGCTCGTGTAGAGCTGGTACGACTGAATTTTGGCCACGAGCATAGAAGAATGGTAGGCCTTCCTCTCAAAGGAGTCTAAGGTTCTAGGGTCTTTGCCCGGGGGCGCCGAAGCATGCTCCCTAGAAATCTTAGCCTTCTTTAGGGCCAAATCCACAACTCCAGAGTCATGAGGCAACTGGGTGCGCATCAGCTCTGGGTCCCCATGGATCCGGTACTGGGACTCGATCTTCTTGGGAATGTGGGGATTACTTAGTGGCTTGGTCCAGTTCGCAAGCAATGTCTTTTTTAGGACATGGTGCAAGGGAACAGTGGACGCTTCCTTAGGTGGAGAAGGATAGTCCAGGAGCTCAAACATTTCAGCCCTGGGCTCGTCCTCCACAACCACCGGGAAGGGGATGGCCGTAGACATCTCCCGGACAAAGGAAGCGAAAGAGACTCTCAGGAGGAGAAAGCTGCCTTTCAGGAGAGGGAGTAGGATCAGAAGGAAGACCCTCAGACTCCTCGTCCGAGAAATATCTGGGGTCTTCCTCTTCCTCCCACGAGGCCTCACCCTCGGTGTCAGACACAAGTTCACGAACCTGTGTCTGCAACCTCGCCCGGCTCGACTCCGTGGAGCCACGTCCACGATGGGGGCGTCGAGAGGTAGACTCCCTCGCCCGCATCGGCGAAGCTCCCTCCGCCGACGTAGTCGGGGAGCCCTCCTGGGAGGTGGCCGCAGTCGGCACCGCACGCGGTACCGACGTCGGGGACCTCACCCCGGGCGATGGGCCAGCCGGCGCCACGCTCGACGGTACCGGAGGCGCAAACACCGCCGGTACCGGAGGGGAAGGGCGCAACAGCTCTCCCAGAATCTCTGGGAGAACGGCCCGGAGGCTCTCGTTCAGAGCGGCTGCAGAGAAAGGCAAAGAGGTCGATGCAGGCGTCGACGTCAGAACCTGTTCCGGGCGAGGAGGCTGTTCCGGGCTGTCCAGAGTGGAGCGCATCGACACCTCCTGAACAGAGGGTGAGCGGTCCTCTCTGTGCCGATGCCTGCTGGGTGCCGACTCCCTCGGCGACCCAGAGCTCTCGGTGCCGACGCGGGGAGGCGACCGGTGTCGATGCTTCTTCGACTTCTTCCGAAGCATGTCACCGGAGCTCCCCGGCACCGACGAGGAGGACGTAGAATCCAGCCGTCGCTTCCTCGGGGCCGAGGCCGAAGGAGGTCGGTCTCGGGGGGGCTGTACCGCAGGAGCCCTCAGGGTAGGAGGAGACCCACCCGAAGGCTCACCGCCACCAGCAGGGGAATGGACAGCCCTCACCTGCACTCCTGACGATGCACCACCGTCCGACGACATCAGCAGACGAGGTCCCGGTACCACCGACGTCGATGCAGTCGCCCGATACCTTGGCGCCGATGCAGAGGCCCGATGCCTCGATGCACTCGATACAGTGGCGGCCGAGGAAGATGGTCTGGACGCTGACGACGTCGATGCACTCGAAGATCCCGGTGCCGATGCCGACGAAGAGCCCGAGAACAACACGTTCCACTGGGCTAATCTCGCTACCTGAGTCCGCCTTTGAAGCAGGGAACACAGACTACAGTTCTGAGGGCGGTGCTCGGCCCCCAGACACTGAAGACACGACGAGTGTCTATCAGTGAGCGAGATTACCCGGGCGCACTGGGTGCACTTCTTGAAGCCGCTGGAAGGCTTCGATGTCATGGGCGGAAAAATCACGCCGGCGAAATCAAAATCCGAAATGACGGAAAAAGAGCACCAAAAAATTTAGAAGGGAGAAAATCTCGACCGAGGCCGAAAAGAGGCCTACCCCGACGACGAAAGAAAACTTATCGGGGGCAAAAAGCTGGAAGTATGGGAAGGGGTGGTCTGAAACCCGGGGGTTTCCGAAGCACTTCTCGACACTTTAAAGACTTTTCCGAAGAAAAAACACGTCAAAAATAAATTTGGACGCGCGAGGTCGACTTTCCGGGGCTCGACACGGCAAAACACGACCGTACCGAGTGCGGACAAAAGAAGACTGGCCGGCTCGAGCCGGTTTCGGGCGGGAAGACGGCTGCGCATGCGCGGTGCGCGCGAGGACTAGCAAAGGACTTTGCTAGAGAAGTTTCCGATTGGAGGGGCTGCCGTGGACGTCACCCATCAGTGAGAACAAGCAGCCTGCTTGTCCTCGGAGAATATTATATTAGATGACTCAGGTTTTGGAGGAAAAAGAAAAGGGATCTGGATGAAGGAAAACACTGTTTTACTAGCACAGAGCAGAGGTGACAATAGATTAGATATTCAAATGGCAAAACCTGTTTCCAGAAAAACTAAAAATGCTAATTACCTTCAGTCCTGAGAAGTGTTTTAAAAACAATGGTATCATATCATCTTCTTTTCCATGTTTATTTCTATTGATTACCTTTAAAAGTGGACTAACAGGGCTACCACACCTCTCTACTCAAAAATAACCTGAATAGAACCCAGAGATAAAGGGCTGCTTCCACTGAAATTTGAGCTGAGGAACAATAACTCTCTGGTGGCTGAAAGCCCTCAGGCTAACTTTAGTTTGCAATACAACTAAGAGGCTTAAATTTAAAAATAGAGCAGAGACATGTTGGCAAAAAAGAGCACTTCAATTAGGAGAAACCCTAAAAGAGCACTCTGTTCAGATAATAACCAGGGTGTAGTTTAACCCATTAGTGCCCAATCTAATATAATAAAACGCACCGTGAACGTTCTAATGAGGACAACGTTCTGAAGTCACTCAAACATTTCTTAGGGTTCGTGGATTCGTGGTGTGAAGCCAGCCAGGCTGCCAGCCGTCTCTGCCCCGCCCTCGCGTCAAACGTCATGACGTCCAGGGTAAACGTCATGACGTCGACGGCGCAAAAAAAAACCAAAACAAAACGCAGCGTCAGGGAAGGAGGCGGCGCTCCCGACGTCTCTAGCCTTCCCTTCGCTGTGTTCCGCCTTCTTCTGATGTCAAGGATGACGTCAGAAGAAGGCGGAACACAACGAAGGGAAGGCTAGACGTCGGGAGCGCCGCCTCCTTCCCTGACGCTGCGCTGCCGGAACCGCCGCCACGGAGGAAAATTAAAAAAAAAAAAAAAAAAAAAAAAAAAAAAGAGATGTAGGGGGAAGAGAAGAGGGTGGGCAGTTGAACAATGGGAGCGGGAGGGCAGAGGAGAAACGACAGCAAGGATGCGAAGGGGGGGGGAAGAAGGGGGCGGGACATGCTGGGACATGGGAGACAGAAGAGCATGGATGCGAGGGGGGGTCATGGAAGGGAGAGAGGGGAATTGCTGTAAAAAGGATGAATGGAGGGGGCAGGGGACAGAGAAGCATGGATGGGCATGGATTGAGATGGCAGGGCTCAGGGTGAGAGGGGAATTGATGGAAAAGGATGAATGGAGGGGGCAGGGGACAGAGAAGCATGGATGGGCATGGATTGAGATGGCAGGGCTCAGGGTGAGAGGGGAATTGCTGGAAAAGGATGAATGGAGGGGGCAGGGGACAGAGAAGCATGGATGGGCATGGATTGAGATGGCAGGGCTCAGGGTGAGAGGGGAATTGCTGGAAAAGGATGAATGGAGGGGGCAGGGGACAGAGAAGCATGGATGGGCATGGATTGAGATGGCAGGGCTCAGGGTGAGAGGGGAATTGCTGGAAAAGGATGAATGGAGGGGGCAGGGGACAGAGAAGCATGGATGGGCATGGATTGAGATGGCAGGGCTCAGGGTGAGAGGGGAATTGATGGAAAAGGATGAATGGAGGGGGCAGGGGACAGAGAAGCATGGATGGGCATGGATTGAGATGGCAGGGCTCAGGGTGAGAGGGGAATTGCTGTAAAAAGGATGAATGGAGGGGGCAGGGGATAGAGAAGCATGGATGGGCATGGATTGAGATGGCAGGGCTCAGGGTGAGAGGGGAATTGATAGAAAAGGATGAATGGAGGGGGCAGGGGACAGAGAAGCATGGATGGGCATGGATTGAGATGGCAGGGCTCAGGGTGAGAGGGGAATTGCTGTAAAAAGGATGAATGGAGGGGGCAGGGGATAGAGAAGCATGGATGGGCATGGATTGAGATGGCAGGGCTCAGGGTGAGAGGGGAATTGCTGTAAAAAGGATGAATGGAGGGGGCAGGGGATAGAGAAGCATGGATGGGCATGGATTGAGATGGCAGGGCTCAGGGAGAGAGGGGAATTGATAGAAAAGGATGAATGGAGGGGGCAGGGGACAGAGAAGCATGGATGGGCATGGATTGAGATGGCAGGGCTCAGGGAGAGAGGGGAATTGCTGGAAAATGATGAATGGAGGGGGCAGGGGACAGAGAAGCATGGATGGGCATGGATTGAGATGGCAGGGCTCAGGGAGAGAGGGGAATTGCTGGAAAAGGATGAATGGAGGGGGCAGGGGACAGATGGGCATGGATTGGGAGGGCAAGGCTCACACTCTCTCTCTCATATACAATGTCTTTCTGACTCTCACTCTCACACACTCTGTCTCACAATGTATCACATTCACTCTCTATGTGCCACACAGTCACTCACACACTTGCTTGGTCTCATACACTCACTCTCACAGAGAATCTGTGTCTCACACACACTCTCTCTCTCTCGCACACACACACACACACACACACACACTGTGTCTCACATACACACTTGCACACACTCTCATTCTCAAACACACACTCTCACAAACACACTCACACCCAGACTCACTCTCTCTCTCACACACACTTTCACTCTCTCACACAGTCACTCTCACATACACTCTCCCAAACATACACACTCCGAGGAAAACCTTGCTAGCGCCCGTTTCATTTGTGTCAGAAACGGGCCTTTTTTACTAGTGTTCCCATAATAAGCCATATGGGAACAAACTGATTTGTTCCCATATGGGAACATCGGGCACTAACGGGTTAAGCTGAGTGAGCCAAAGTTTTTTTTTTTTTTTTTAGGGGGGGGGGGGGGGGGGGGGAGTCAGCAACCAGGAAGAAAATTTGCCCAGAGGCAAAATTGGAGGCAGGAAAGCAGAGACAGTGACCAGCACAAAGAAAAAAAATGAGCTAAAATAGGTTGAGGAAAAACAAGAAGTTGTAAAACCACCAGCAGTTAAAGGATACAAAAAATAATGTCTCTTCAGCATTTAGGTTTTAAGTCCTCAGATGAAGCGACTCCCAGAGCAGGACGTTCCCACCCTCAGTGTGACAATTCAAAATGAAATATAAAACAAAACTCAAGGCACAACAGCTGAGAAATATAAAAATTAAAAGTTCAATAATGACGCAGAAGAATACCTAAATATTGTCTTAGAATATAAAATCCTTTCAGCCTGTAGCCTTGCCCTTATTACTCCATTGCGGGGGGGGGGGGGGGGGGGGGGGGGGCACCACACAGTGTCACTCAAGCTCCAGACAAATCTTTAAAAAGGAGCTAAAATTATCCATGAGGACACCCCCCTGATCAACTCATGCTCAGAGACAGAATACTGGCTGCACAACACCCTTTGGGGTAAATCACTTGGAACTACTTTTTCTCTGTCTACATCCACTGGTTGATGGACCTAACCCATTATGAATCTGGACAAAAAGGAATCAAGGATTTTACATGCTTCTTAATTTGCATGGTCAGTCATTTCCAAAGGGATATAAATGCCCGGGCCAACAGAAAACATTTTTTATGTGGAAATGTTAATCTTATTTCCAGAGACTTTGCCATAGTGTCTCAAGGTCCAAAAGCAGAGAGGAAGCCAAGAGAGACTTTGCTAACTGAGCAAAATCATTGTATGTATTTTGTAACTCTGCTCTCCATACTCAAACCATATATTACTACTACTACTTATTTCTATAGCGATACTAGACGTACACTTGAACATGAAGAGACCAGGGGCGTAGCCAGACTTCGGCGGGAGTGGGGTCCAGAGCACATTTTAGGCCCCCCCGGCGCCGCTGACCCCCTCCCCCGCCATTGCCGCCCCCACCCCCACCACCAACGACCCTCTCGACACCCCCACCTGCCGCCAACAACCCGCCGTCTACCTTTGCTGGCGGGGGACCCCAACCCTTGCCAGCCAAGGTCCTTTTCTTCCCAATCCCGTGCAAGGCTTCGTTCTAGTCTGACATCCTGCACGTACAACGTACAAAGGTTGACGACGGCGGGGTCGAGAGGGTCGTTGGTGGCGGGGGGTCCAGGGGCAAATCTATGGGGGGCCCAGGCCCCCGTGGTCCCACGTAGCTACACCCCTGGAAGAGACAGTCCCTGCTCGACAGAGCTTACAATCTAATTAGGACAGACAAACAGGACAAACAAGAGATAAGGGAATATTAAAGTGAGGATGATAAAATATGGGTTCTCAACAAGTGAATAAGGGTTAGGAGTTAAAAGCAGCATCAAAAAAGTGGGCTTTTAGATTTGAAGACGGCCAGAGATGGAGCATGACGTACTGGCTCAGGAAGTCTATTCCAGGCATATGGTGCAGCAAGATAAAAGGAACGGAGTCTGGAGTTAGCAATGGAGAAGGGTGCAGATAAGAGATTTACCCAGCGAACCGAGTTCCCGGGGAGGAATGTAGGGAGAGATGAGAGTGGAGAGGTACTGAGGAGCTGCAGAGTGAATGCACTTACAGGTCAATAAGAGGAGTTTGAACTGTATGCGGAAACTGATAGGAAGCCAGTGAAGTGACAGAGAAGGGCAACAAAAATGATAAAAGGGGATGGGATTAATTCCCTATAAGGAAAGGCTAAAGCCATTAGGGCTCTTCAGTTTGGAGAAGTGACGGCTTAGGGGAAATATGACAGAGGTCTATAAAATACTGAGTGGCGTGGAATGCATAAATGTGAATCACGTGTTACTCCTTCCAAAAATACAAGGACTAGGGGGCATGCAATGAAGCTACTAAGTAGTAAATTTAAAACAAACGGGAGAAAATGCTTCTTCACTCAATGTGTAATTAAACTCAAATTTGTTGCCAGAGATTGTGATAGAAGCAGTTAGCTTAGCGGGCTTTAAAAAAAGTTTGGATAATTTCCAAAAAGAGAAGTCCATAACTCATTAAGATGGATTGGGAAAATCCACTGCTTATTTCTGGGATAAGCAGCATAAAATCTGTTTTACTCTTTTGCAATCTTGCCAGGTACCTGACCTGGATTGGCTACTGTTAACAGGATACAGGGCTTGGACCTTCTATCCCAGTATGGCAATACTAAGAAAAACACAGTAGGTAGTAAGAACTCTTCATGATACTATAGAAGAAAAGGAATTAGTGGTATCTATAAATTATAGTTCATGTGGCCCAACCCAGCAGTTTTAAACCTATATTAATAGTTTAATTTGAGCAATATCTCTGAGTGCTCATGAACCATGTGAGCCATTAGTGTGAATTCAATAAAAATTATTAACATGGTCAAACACATCAAGCAACTATATCCATGACTACATCAACAGATAAGCTGCATGGTCTTTGATACATAACTGTTTCTTAGAAACAGAAGCATTCTTTTCTGTCGATTAACTTTATGGATTTTCTTTTTTAGTCTCCTTATCAGCTTTTGGCTGAACTTGTTCCAGATGGTTAAACAGAGAAGGCACAGTGCCTTAACAGCAATTCTACTATTTTCCATATAAGTGCTTGCAATTAAGAAATAGTATAGTTTCCATTGTTTTTGTGATTTTTAACATTTAATTCTTAAGCTGAAACACATGGTTAAGTGTTTAAAATCTTCTCCTTTACTATGCTCACTAGTATGAATGTAAATTCAAGCTGTTTCTTTATTTCACTTTATATTGTTTTTCAGTCAAAATGCTATGTAGTTTGTTTAATAAGGGCCAAATATAATGCACTGATGCAAATATCACCTATGTACAGGAATATGGGAAGTTAAACTGTACAGTTTTTACTGGAATTTTGCCAAATCAAAGGCTACTTTTCCAAAAAAAGTGCTATGCAATCTCTAATACAGTGTTTCCCAAACTTTTATCCTACATGAACCCATTTATTTTTATTAATAGGAGTAGCCTAATTTAGTGCAGTGGATTTTGATCCTGGCAACCTGGGTTTGATTCTCACTGCAACTCCTTGTGACCTTGGGCAAGTCACTTAACCCTTCATTGCCCCAGGTACAAAAAGCTTAGATTGTGAGCCCTCTAGGGACAGAGAAAATACCTGCATATAATGTGTAGAGCGCTGTGTATGTCTAGTAGCGCTACAGAAAAGATTAGTAGTAGTAGTTTATTGGATCACATGTATTTGACAGCCACCAGAAAGTCTCTTTCCACAATAAATCAGATCTAGAAATACATTTCACAAAACCACCTCAACAGTTTAATTTCATCCCACTACCCTACCCCCTAAGAGGCAGGATTTGAGCCTCTCTTTTGGATAAGTACTTAACAGTCCTATAGCCCTAATCACTAAAAATTAGGATTTATATGCAGAATGCCATTTAGTGAAAGGTCCCCAGTACTTAAAACAGTCCACTCTTTCTATGTGCGAAGCAGTTATTGTAGCTCGATAGAGGACCCTCCAGTCTCTGAAAAGTAGTTCTCTAGGGGAGAATGATGCTCTTATTGTTCCCAAAACTTCATGCCCATCCTGGCAAAAGCGCACTGCACACCTTGAACTGCAAGCAAGTCTTGGCCTTCAATTTGGAGCGGACTACAGCTCAGACAGTCCATCCAGCTTTTTGTTTCTTTTGACCAGAATAGGATGGGGGCAGTCGTTGGTAAAAGCACAAAAATGTCCAAATTGGTATTTTCGAAACCAATTTTTAGACGTTTTTCTATAAAGTCCATCAGAAGCAGGGCCGATGCTAGGGTTTCTGGCGCACTCCTGCAGCCTATTAGTCAGCACCCCCCACCCATCCAGGGGCGGGGTCACTATGGCTCCGCCCCTACAGTAGCCACAACTCATTTACTGGCAATTGCGCCTATAAACAGACATCATTGAAAATATTACACCAGTACAGAAGAAAAATTAAGTGCTTTTTTTTTTTTTTTTCATTATAAATAATTTCTGTAAGCTGATACAGCTCCAGTATACCCAAAATGACAAACCAAATTAGCATACAGACCTGGAATTAGGAGAACAGTCTTGCCAAATCTGAAACAATATGTTACCAAAATCTCAGAACCTAACAACCAGATCCCTATTCAAACACTTGGCTTTGCAGTCACACATGCAAAACAGATATAGCCCCTCTTCAAAAATTAACCTGAAATCCTAAAGAGAATCTGCATGCAGCACAATACCAGAAAAACAGAAAGAAAGAAACACATTGATATACATTTAAAAATAAGATAGCAGATGTAAATTCTCAAATTGGATACATTCCAAAATAAAATGATTTCTACCTTTGTTGTCTGGTGACTGTTTTTCTGATCATGTTGGTCCCCGTCTCTGATTCTACTGCTCTCTGTTCTCTTAACTCCGTTTCCAGGGCTTCCTTTCCATTTATTTCTTTACTTTCTTGCCCAGCCTCTACTTTTGCTGTTTTGCTTTGACTTTCCGTGGAGGCTCCTCCTGTCTTCTTGGATTTGCCCTACATCCATAGGTAAAAGCTGGGTCCTCTGAGGACTTGACTGGAGGAGGTATAGAGTGGATCCAGCTTTTGCCTATTTTCTCCATCCATGTGTAGTTTTTCTCCTCTTTTCCCTTTCCTTCATCTCCGTCACTATGCATCTCCTTCCTCTCTCTTCCCTCTCCTCCATCCACGTCCAGCATTTTTCCTCTCCCCCCCTCCATCCACGTCCAGCATTTCCCCTCTCTCTCCTCCCCTCCATCCATGTGCATCTCCTTCCTCTGTCTTCTTTCCTCTTCATCCATGTCCAGCATTTCTCCTCTCCCTTCCCCTCCATCCTTGTGCATCTCCTTATTCCGTCTTTCCTTCCCTCCATCCCTGTCCAACATTTCTCCTGCCCTCCCCTCCCTCCATCCACGTCCAGCAATTCTCCTGCTCTACCTCCTCCCATCCACGTCCAGCGATTCTCCTGCTCTGACCCCTCCAATCCATGTCTGATTCTCCTGCTCTTCCCTGCCCTCCCCTCCTTGTCCAGCGATTTCTCCTCTCTCCTCTGCCTTCCCCTCTCATCCATGTCCAGCGATTCTCCCCTGCCCTCCCATCCATGTCCAGCGACTCGCCCCAGCCCCCACCTGCCCCCCCTTTCAGCACCCGAGTTCCAACCCCAGCCCCACCTGCCTGCCCTCCGCTTCCCACAAAAGCCCTCCTTTCCTTCCTGCCGTCCTGCATTTAAAACTTTTAATTTTACCTCAAGTTGCAGTGACGGAAGTGAAAGCAGCAGGCTCGCCTCCAGCCTTCCCTCTCAGTGTCCCGCCCTAACGAAAACAGGAAATACACCAGAAGGCAGGACTCAGAGGGAAGGGAAGACTGGTAGCATTTATTTGAAGTCCACTGCAGTGCCCCATTGCTTTCCTAGGATGTCTGTGTGGCCAGTCTACTGCTGGCTCCTCCTATATGCCAACGGCTTTTGAGCGTTTTTCACTTAGATGTTTTTTGAAAATGGACCAAAAAGATAAACACACAGAGTACAAAAACATCTAGCAAATAGCCATTAAAATAAAACAAAAACAAAAAAAACAGAAAGACGTTTTTCTGTTTTGAAAATGGCTATATCCCCCACTTGAATTTAGGACGTTTTTAGCAAAACGTCCAACGTTGGACTTAGACGTCAAATTGAAAATGCCCCTCAATGTCTTAGAGCATTCTGATCATTTGTTCTAATTTGGCTCAACACTTCCTGACAGCTCAGTGTTCGCTTCCATTTTCAAAGCCTGCATAATCTTGAGTGTTGCAAATTACAGGCTGCACCAGATGAGGATCCAAAAACAGCAGCCGGGTCTAGATTTTGGCCTGAAGTGACTCCAGTTATCACATGTAGCTTGTATGCATGTAAAGTCATGGGTAGCACACTAAGGTGTATGTTTACTATGGTGCAATAGTGTTTTTAACGCGCCTGTAAATTTAAGGCTCGTTAACGCACCTATACATTTCTATGGGTGCGTTAGCGTTTAATGCATGTAAACCATTTATGTGCACTAAAAACACTAAGGCGCCCATAGCGCCATTTAGTAAAAATAGGCGTAAGAATACACAGAGTAGCCATACTTAGCGATTGACTGCCATGCACATGTGCAGCTTAGCGACTGCCTTATCACCTACTGTTTTTGCAAGCAGCTCATTTGAATGCAATTTCCTTTAAGAATTGCTTGGTATTTCCACTGGGGGCCTTTCTGCATTGGTGCCCCCCCTACCCCCCCCCCCCCCGAGTCCTCTGGGTGGATAAGGTCCATTGAGCTTGATTCAAATGGAGATGTGCCATCGGAGAGACATGAACTGTAGATGCAACATAAACCTTTGACTAGATGACACCTACTGATTCTCCTCAATTTCCTCCACAACAGAAACCAAATTGGTGATCCTTTGCTGTGGAACAAAGGCAGTTATTCAAGTCGTAGTTTAGCAAGGCTCATATTAATTCCAATTGATGTGTTGGGTTTAGATGCAATTTGGAATAATTTATGACAAACCCTAGCAACTCTAGCACCCAAATGGTTGAGCTAAATGATCTTTCCCCTTCTTTCTGAGTTGCGCGCTTTATCAGCCAGTCATCCAAATAGGGAAACATGTGAACACGCAGTCTATGCGGATACACTGACAACTGCTAAAGACTTTCTGAACACTCAATGCACTAATGCGAGACCAAATTGCAGAACTCAATACTGATAGTAGTGTTTCTCTACAATGAATTGAGAATACATCTTGTGACATGAATGTATCTGTATGTGGGTGAAAACGTCCCTTAGATCCAGAGAATATAACCAGTCCATTTTTTGAAGAACTGGTATGACAGCCTAAGGAATTCGTACTGAACATTTTTTTTTGGAGAGATGTTTGTTCAGGGCCCTCAGTTCTAGGATTGGGTTGAAGTTAACCATCTTTGTGATCATGAAATACTTGGCATAAAATTGCTACCCTCTTTGCTGTGATAGGATGGCCTTAACCACATTGGCTTTCAAGCAGGAAGAGTGTTCCTCTACGTTTTTCTTGATGCTGAGAGCTTAATCTCGATGCTCTCTGTGGTCACTTTGGAGGCTGATCCACTAATTGCAGACAGTACCCTATCCAGACAATCTTGCAAACCCACTTGCCCGAGGTTATAAGGGGCCATTTGTTTGCCAAAAATAAGTAAATAAATAATCAGCCTCCTTCCTCGAGGGACATAAATCAAGCTTTAAAATTTGTTGAAAAAGATTTTGGACATTTATCAAACCAGTTGACAAGGGAGGAGCAGTGGTTATTCTTGATAAACCTGATTATATTGCAGAGACTGATCGGCAATTACAAGATAGCAGTTTTAAGTCACCATTGAAAAATGATCCTATCAAAGCTTTGCAAAATGAGATACATACTTTGGTTTGTGTAGGTGAGGAAATAGATTTATTACATAGAAAAGTAATAAACAAAAATAAAAACAAAGATAAGTTAGTCTAATAAAAAAGGATCACACTAATGGAAAAATTATGTTCTTACCTGATAATTTTCTTTCCTTTAATCATACCAGACCAGTCCAGACTAATGGGTTGTGTCCATCTACCAGCGGAAGGAGACAGAGAAAATAGTTCCAAGTAAACCGCCCCTTAAGGGTATCGTGCAGCCTGGAATGTTCAGCATTTCGAGTAGCCAAGCAATGGTGCTCTGAAGTCTAGAAGAAAACACAGTTAATACCAAACAGGCAAACTCCTGGAGCCAATATGCAGAACCTCAATGTTCCTGCTTGGCCAAAGGCAACTGCAACCTCCCCTCACAGTAAAGTAAGTGGGAGGGAATGGTCCAAACTGAGCTTGCCCAAGCACATAGAGATCTACTCCTGAATCCGGGGAAAGAACTCCGTGATCCCAAGTAACAGGAGTCATACAGAGCTGGCAGAACAAGTGGCAGGAGATTGAATCTAAGATGAAGTAGGCAGTGCTGTAGGACATCCCACCATATTGAAGCGTCGTGGAACAGCCAGGGATACCTAAAGGAAACAACACTGACAGACTTTAGCCAAGGAGGGCATCTGGACTGGTCTGGTATGATTAAAGGAAAGAAAATTATCAGGTAAGAACATAATTTTTCCTTCCTTGTCATCTATACCAGACCAGTTCAGACTAATGGGATGTAACAAAGCAGTTTCCCAAAGGGGGAGGGAAGAGAAAAGAAGACCGCAGAAGGTTGAAAAATCAACAAAGCTGTAACAAAGCAGTTTCCCAAAGGGGGGGGGGGGGGAAGAGAAAAGAAGACTGCAGAAGGTTGAAAAATCAACAAAGCTATACACACAGCAAAAGCTGATCAGCAGAAAAGGATTCGAATATCCGAACCACCAGGCTACCAAAATGGAACAGAGTTAGACACTAGAAAAGGAACTGAAGCCGTAGGACATAAAACAAACATCCTGAGCAAAAGAAAAATTATGTACCCCTGTCCCAAGAGTAGCAAAAGAAGCAGCAAAAGATACTCATGCCAAAGGACCCCCTTGGAAGGATGGCAATGTAGCATGATATGTTTAATTGTGAGAGTTATTAATTTTGCTGGATCAGATCTAAATCATATAAAATATACAGCTTCAAAGACTCTACTCCCCTCCTTTTCCTCTGGAAAACTACTAGCTGGGTGGTTACCTAAGCCCATCAACACCTATCCAAAGAATCAATCACAGAGACTACAGTAACAAAAGACAGTGAAACTCCACCTATTACTCAGACTCAGAAGCCCATCTATCAGACAAAAGAAGCTCAATCACCCTCAGACAATGGACCAGCAGATGTTCCTTTCAAAAGACAGCTATCTCAGAGACTGCAGTAACAAAATACTACACCTCCACCTATTTTCAGACAAAGACTAAGCCATCTAAGCTCAATCACTCTCAGACAATGGACTAGCAGATGTCCAGGCAGGAAGTCTTGTGATGTCATTCAGCATGTGACCTGTTGCCATGCTCCATCTCAAAGCCAGATGCCCAGAATTCAGCTACCCAGGAGCTTTCTAATTGGACCAAGGGCAACCACCTGACGCGAGTCTAAAAATAGCCTGGTAGATAAATGCCCAGTTCAGACACTTTAAAAGCAGGGGCTCTTTCTTTAGAAGGAGAGTTCTTCCTGGCTGTTCCTGATGCTCCTACCCTAGTCGCTGCTGCCCCGAAGTGATTAAATCTAAAAGCAAGCTAGAATCTCCTGGAATCCTGACTTCTCAAGCTGGACATCACATCCACCTGAAAGAAACTGCTTCAAGCTCATCAGACAGCAAATCTACAAAGAAACTTCCTGTTCCAGCAAGGATCTCCTGCATCACTCTCCATAGCAGCCTCCATCAATGTGAGTTATCCAGCTTCATTTACAATCAAACCTGTTATTTTGTAGCATACTTCCATTGGCAAAAGATCCTCTCTAAAATTGCCTCTCTATTGTAAACTTGTTACCTTGCCTGTATTAGAAATAAACATTTTCTTTTTAAAGTTAACTATCTGGCCTTTATATTTGGAAAAGCACATGTCCTCACATGTGCAAGCTCCAAATGCAGGTTAATGTAATTAATTCAAATTTAGTGCATTTACTTCCCCTTTTCCTTGCAGGTAATTGGGGAATAATAAAACAGAATAGAATCAAAATATATCATAAAACTTAGAAATACAGCACATGTTGCGACCACATGCTCTGAGCGATCCCCTCTATTCTTAAACATCATTTTGGAACTGTAACAGCAACAGTCGTATCCGAGCAACAAGGAGAAGAACGGTCTCTCCTAGACCAGGATCCACTTCTCTGAACCCTGGCAGGACAAAAACTAACTCCCAAACTTGCCGGTCTGCCTTGAGTCCAAGATGGTCAGATGAAGTGACCCTAACAAGTACTAGGAGTACGCAACCCCAAACAGTGCGCCACACTTCATAGAAGAAAGGAAGCAAGGCCCAGGAACCACCCAGACCCACGCCTAGTGAGAGAATCAAACTCCACAGAACAAGAGAGACTCCTGAGTTGAGAGAACCAACTAACTGGAGCGCTAGTCTCTCCAGGAGAACCATGAAAAAAAGGGGCAGCAGCATACCAGAGTACAACCGTAGAAAGAGAGTACTCCTCAACCAGCTCGCTCTGGACTTAGGGATGAAAGAACAGAGCCAAGAGAACTGGGGGATTGGGCGTCCAAATGGCAGATGAAGTTCAACGTTGACAAGTGCAAAGTGATGCACGTTTTTTTTTGTTACATTTGTATCCCGCGCTTTCCCTCTTATGGCAGGCTCAATGCGGCTAAGGAGGAACCTGAATTACGGCTATGTCATGCAAGGTTCCGGTCTAGGAGTTACGGACCGAGAAAGGGATCTGGTTGTCATCGTGGATAGGACATTGAAATCTTCCGCTCAATGTGCTGCGGCGGCTAAGAAGGCGAACAGAATGTTGAGTATTATTAGAAAAGGGATGGAAAACAAGCATGAGGATGTTATAATGCCATTATATCGCTCCATGGTGCGACCGCACCTGGAGTATTGTGTTCAGTTCTGGTCGCCGCATCTCAAAAAAAAGATATAAAGGAATTGGAGAAAGTGCAGAGAAGGGCGACAAAAATGATAAAAGGGATGGGACGACTACCTTATGAGGAGAGGTTAAGAAGGCTAGGACTCTTTAGCCTGGAGAAAAGGCGGCTGAGGGGTGATATGATAGAGGTCTACAACATAATGAGTGGGGTAGAGCAGACAGATGTGAAGCATTTGTTTACGCTTTCTAACAATAGAGCTAGGGGACAAGATGAAATTAGAATGTGGTAGGTTTAAAACAAATTGGAGAAAGTTTTTCTTTACTCAGCGTGTGGTTAGACTCTGGAACTCATTGCCGGAGAAGGTAGTGATGGCAGCTGGCCTTGCTGAGTTTAAAGGGGGTCTGGACAGGTTCCTGAAGGAAAAGTCCATTGATTGTTATTAAATTTTGGGGTTTTGCCAGGTTCTTGGGGCCTGGATTGGCCGCTGTCTGAGATGGAGTGCTGGGCTTGATGGACCTTTGGTCTTTTCCCAGCGTGGCAGTGCTTATGCACTTATTAAAAGGAGACAGAGTCAAGAACCACACTGTGGAGAAAAGACCCCCAAGGTGCCAAGTAGCCACAAATGGAGCAGAGAAGAATTCAAACTCCAGCAATGGAGAAGCTTCTCGCCAGCCACCAAGAGGCTAAGGCAAGAAAAGGTGCCACAGGAATGTTAGCTAACAGGAGACAAGACAGACTTGTCTAGCAATCTAAACTGCGGTATGCCACAGCTGCTGAGAAGTTACTGTATCCAACCCAGAGAAAAGAGCTAGGGTTGACCGACAAGGTGAAACAGTGCCCAACAGGCAAAGGTGAAAATACACTCCACAGTCAGAGACTGAACTGTGCTCAAGGGACAGAAATGAAGCTGCGCTCATCAGGCAGAGCAAGATCCATGCTCAACGAGAACGGATTTGCACTCAAAGCACACAAACTGAGCCACACACCACGGGCAGAAAAAGAATTGCACACCTCTGGCAAAGACAGAAATGCACTGAACAAGCAGAGTAGAAACTGAGAGTAACAGACAGAGGATAAGCAGTGCCCCACTGAAAGAGCTAGATGTTAGAGGTACCTGCAGAACTGAAGCTGCGGTAGCGATGGAACTGTGTATAAAACGCCGGCAAGGAGAGCTGCAGAGAAGAGTTGTACTAAACACACAGAGATGGAGCTACACTCAGCAGGCGGTGGAGCTACGCTCTGCACGAAGACAGGGAGTTGAGTTCCATACGCAAAGAGAGAGCTGCATACCACACACAGACAAGGAGCTGTGCTCCACGGGCACAGAGCCGTGTTCTACACGCAGACACTGCACCCCACACTGAGACCTGCAGAGAAAGAACTACACTCAACATGTGACAATGGAGCTGCGTTCAACATGCATAGATGAAAGGTTGCAGAATAAGCAGCGAAGGAACTTCACTCAACATACCGTGATGGAGCTAAAGCCAACCTGAAGAAATTGCCCTTCTTCTTTCCTCCTCTAAATGTACAACTTGTTCCTCTGATCCCATCCCCACTTACCTACTTAACACTCTCTCTCCTACTATCATCCCTGTCATCTGTCACATCTTTAATCTTTCACTCTCCACTGCAATTGTTCCTACGACCTTCAAACATGCTATTGTCATTCCACTCCTTAAAAAACCCTCACTTGACCCTACCTGTTCCTCCAACTATCGCCCCATCTCCCTTTCCTCTCCAAATTACACGCGTCGTTCACCGCCATTGTCTTGACTTTCTCTCTTCTCAACCTATTTTTGACCCACTCCAATCTGGATTTCACCCTCTTCACTCTACTGAAACTGCACTTACTAAAGTCTCTAATGATCTGCTTCTGGCTAAATCCAGAGGTCTCTATTCCATCCTCGGCCTTCTTGACCTATCTGCTGCGTTCGACACTGTTGATCACACCTTACTCCTCGATATGCTGTCCTCGCTTGGATTCCAGGGCCCTGTTCTTTCCTGGTTCTCTTCCTCACTCCGTACTTTCAGTGTTCACTCTGGTGGATCCTCTTCAACTTCCCTCCCGCTTTCAGTAGGTGTGCCTCAGGATTCTGTCCTTGGACCACTCCTTTTCTCCATTTATACCTCTTCCCTTGGTGCCCTGATCTCATCCCATGGTTTTCATTACCACCTTTACGCTGATGACTCTCAGATCTACATCTCCACCCCTGAAATCTCAACCTTAATCCAGGACAAAATCTCTGCCTGCTTGTCTGACATTGCTGCCTGGATGTCAACGCCATCTCACATTAAACATGGCTAAAACTGAACTTCTCATTTTTCACCCTAAACCCTCCTCCCCCATTCTCTATCTCTGTCAATGGCTCTCATATCCTCCCTGTCTCCTCGGCTCGTAACCTTGGAGTCATCTTCGATTCCTCTCTCTCCTTCTCTACTCATATTCAACAAATCGCCAAAGCCTGTCGTTTCTTTATCTTCAACATTAGCAAAATTTGCCCCTTCCTTTCTGAACATGCTACCAGAACCCTTATCCAAACCCTTGTCACCTCTTGCTTGGATTATTGCAATTTACTTCTCACTGGTCTTCCACTCAGCCATCTCTCTCCTCTCCAGTCTGTCCAAAATTCTGCAGCACAACTTATTTTCCTCCAAAATCGTTATACCCACACTAGCCCACTCCTCAAGTCACTTCACTGGCTCCCTGTCCGCTTCCGCATACAGTTCAAACTTCTCATACTGACCTTTAAATGTATCCATTCTGCTGCCCCTCATTACCTCTCCACTCTCAACTCTCCCTACATTCCTCCCCGTGAACTCCGCTCAATGGACAAATCTCTCGTCGTCCCCCTTCTCCTCCACTGCTAACTCCAGGCTACGTTCCTTTTCCCTCGCGGCACCTTATGTCTGGAATAGACTTCCTGTGCCTGTACGTCTAGCTCCATCTCTACCTGTTTTCAAATCTATGCTGAAAACCCACCTTTTCACCACTGCACAGCAATAGATCTGCTCAGCAGGAAAGAACTGCGCCCCTTACAGAAAAAGGAAGGAGTGCCAAATGTGTCAGGAGAGAGGCGCCTGAAACTAGAAAAGGCAAAATCTGCCTGTACCAGGCTAAAACTCCCGTCCGAAAGCAAGGGAAAGCAAGGAACAGCTATGGCAAACTAGTCCTAAAAAGGCACATTCCCATAAAGAGACACTGAACTGAGTCCAAGCAAAAGACTGGCAAGAATGGCACTCCCAAGGGTACTCAGAAGAGGGATTTGAGCTAGTAGTTGCACACCAAGGGCAACTCAGACCCCCACCAGAAGGAAAGTACCCTGCAGACAAACCAGAGCAGACAGGAGGGATCCATGGGGACGAAAGAACCAGAACCTCCCTAAGGAAGGGAGGAAAAACTGCTGCCAAAACAAGAATCAAATAGCAGGGGCATCTCAAGCAAGATGCCTGAAGCAACAGAGATCAGACGGTCTGAAAAAGAACTGACCAACAACTGCGCAAGGCTGACAGGAATGAAAAAATAGCCCTGGACTAAAAAGACTGAGCCTGCAGCCAAATGGAGCCAGCAAGAGACTGCCCCAACTTTGTAGGAGACAGAGAAAATACTGAACATTCCAGGCTGCACGATACCCTTAAGAAGCGATTTACTTGGAATTATTTTCTGTCTCCTTCTGTTGGTAGATGGACACAACCCATTAGTTGGGACTGGTCTGGTATAGATGGCAAAGGAAACATTTTTTTGAATGGCTTTCAAAAGGCATTACATTCTTCAGGTCAGGAATAAGCAAAAAATGACAACTCAGAATATATAAATGAAACATAAAAGCATTCCAATGACAGTCTCACAGGATAGATAGGGGTGGGTGGGGATGGGGAGAAACAGGGAGAGATGGATGGGTGATCAGAGGGTGACAAACCAGTACAATTTTATGGTTTATTTATTTATAGTACATTTCTACCCCACATTTTCCCACGCATGCAGGCACAATGTGGCTAACATAGGATAAGTAAAAACAGACAATACAATAAGAGAAATGGTAAGAGACAAAAATTAGGCAAGGAAGGGGAAGGGAGCATAACAATTTAGGGTTAAGTGGGACAAAGAACTGGGATAGGAAACTCAGATCTGAACGTCCTGTCTGGTGGGTGTCAAAATATTTTATCATTTTAAACTTCAAAGGTCTTACATTCCTGACTTGTTTAAAATTTCCTTTTAGTATTCTCCCACAGAGGGGTCAATCTAGTTAGATGTGTGTTGTTTTAGTTTAGTGCCTCTGTAAATTAATTTTTGCCTTTAGCATCTGGCCTACCTTCCCAACACAGCATCCTTCTTTCACGTATTTTGCACCAAATGACATACTACATTTGAAGAGAAGCATGAGTAGGATCCCCTTATGCTGAATGTTTTTCCTATATATAACTGTGGGATCCTCCAAAATGTGCTGGCACAGTTTGCAAGTTGGTATATTGCAGGGATGTGAGATCATTTTCTTTTTGAGCTTCTGTTAGGAGTTTGCTTTTCACTAATTTTTGCTTCAGACTAGGTGGAGCTGGGAATTTCTCTTAGTAGTTCATTCCTCCTGGAGTAGCAGCTGTAGATTGCTTATGGTCTCTCTCAGTTCTTCAAGCTCTGTATTGTGTCACTCTCACTGTGGTCCTCAAATCTTTGTACTGCAAGAGGTTTTCCCTGGGTGTTTCAAGGGAAGAGACAATTTTGTTGGAGATTATGTTGGTTGTAACCTTTTTGTTTGAAAGATTCAGTCAGGATTTTGAGGTGTTTATCTCTGTCTCTTGGGTCAGAGCATATATGATGGAAATCTTGTAACTTGGCCGTGTATAATGGGCTTTTTCTCTATGTGAAGGTAGCTGCATCTGTCAATTGGTTTCCTATATATAGATGTTTGTATATAGCCATTGCTGATAAAACTGTGGTTTCTAAAAGTTCACTTTTTCCATGGAGTAGCCAATTTTTGAAATCTGATTGAAGGATGGTATGTATTGTAAAATTAAAAAGTTTTCTCTCAGTCCAAATCATAAAAATATTATTAATATTGCATAAATGGAAGGGACATTTTTGAATGCATATCAGACTAAACCACTTCAGTACTACCAATATATTGACGACATGGTTTTAATGTCTAACCTATTGTAGAAATAAAACAAAAACAACCAAATGTTACAAGAACATTGTAGCTGCACAGGAAAATGGCCCACAGTAGGATACAAAAGAAGACAAGCTTCTTAGGTGAAGATTTAATCAATCACAGGAGCTTGAAAATTCTAGCTTGCAGCCAAGGATAACACAATCTCCATGGAAGCTACAATCCCCACAGAGATTCACTTTGAAAATTTGGCTGATGTGTGGAGTGGGGATACAAAGTACTGTACCCACATACTTGTATGCTCTTTCTCAGTGCAAGCACAAAAGTATGTGCCAGAAATGGCAAGCACAGATTATGAAATCCCCACATGTAACTATCCCTCCCCAACCTGACTCAGCTCATTTTTTACTGCACGCATATGCACTGTGTCAGCATATATGTTTTTGCTTGCATACGGGGGGAGGGGGTATAGGGGGAGTAAAACATGCTAACAAGAAATTTTTTTTTGTTTGACAGATCTAAAATGTATAATCTTAATATTAGGTTCTTTGATCTTCCTGAATACCATATAAACAGTAGTGATCGCCAAAGCTCTAAAAAAGTATGTATTAAGGAAATTCAATTCCACGGCAATACTGAAAATGGGTTAAGCTGTTAAGGCTGCCTTTTGATTTGTTATGAGGATGAATTCCTGAAGGGTATCACTGAAGCTATTAGACACCATCCAATTCTACTCTCCTTCCTTTCACTGCCCATAGAGCCAAATCAGTGAACAGACCACCTTTGGAGAACAGCCAAGAAGAAAATACTGAAATCTGTTAGAAAACACCTTCAAAGATTTGATATTGAAACAAGTTTGGCTTAATAGCACTTTATAGTGGAAAAAGTTTTAATACATACCCCCAAATAATTTAGTTGTGTTCTTTGCACATTACAGCTTCAGTTAATAAAAACTTATGCCTGCAGGATTGACTTGCTCATTTTTAAGCCTCATTCTTTACTTCTAATACTGTTGTGTATGTGCAGATTCTGAAGGAAATTCTAGACCTGTGTAAAGGAGCTTGTTTGACAGCATTTTTCCCCCCATACTGTGTATGTATTGCAGTCATTTGGTGATCACAAGGATTCAGATCAGTTGATCTATCCTTCAACTGGCATGCCAGCAACTTAAATACTTGCTGATCTGCTGCACAGAAACTTATAAATTTAGAAACACTTTCAGCAAAAAGACATGTTGACTTAGTCAATATTTATAAACTGACTAGTAAAAAAGGCCCGTTTCTGGAACGAATGAAACGGGCGCTAGCAAGGTTTTCCTGGGAGTGTGTATGTTTGAGAGAGAGAGCCAGAGTGAATGTATGGGTGTGTGAGAGTGAGACTGTCTGTGTGACAGTGTGTTTGTGAGAATGAGTGTGTGTGACAGGACCCCCTCCCCTGTTCCTAATGCCCCTCACCCCGTTCCCTCCCCTCCTTTTCCTCCTCCTTCCCACACTTTGGGTTCCTTAAGGCTTTCAAAAGTCTATGTACCCCCGTGGCCCTAATGCCCAGTATCCGGATACCCCACCGCTTTCCTCCTCACCCCTCCCCCCCAAGATGTAATACTTTCACGTCCTTCATTTTTTTTTTAAAGTGTCCTATCTACCCTGTGTACAAATGCCCGGCATTCAGATTGTGTTCCTCTCGTAAATTTTCATTTCTTTCATTCATTCAGAACTTGCCCCCCCCCCCCCCCCCCCCGAACACTTTTGGTTCCTTCAGTCTTTTAAAACTCTCCTATGTACTCTGTGTGCTAATGGCCAGCATTGAGATTGTTTTCCTGTCCCAAATTTGCATGTCTTTCAGTCATTCACAACTCCCCCCCCCCCCCCCTCCAGTTTAACACTTTCGTTTCCTTCAGTCTTTAAAACTCTCCTATCTACCCTGTGTCCTAATGGCCAGCATTCAGATTGTTTTCCTTTCCCAAATGTTCATGTCTTTCAGTCGTTCAGAACTCCCCCCCCCCCCCCTTTAACACTTTCGGTTCCTTCAGTCTTTTCCTATCAACCCTGTGTCCTAATGGCCAGCACTCAGATTGTTTTGCGTTGCCAAATTGTCTGTCACTGAGGTCAGTGCGTGCCTGCCTAGTAGACCACTTCCGGCAGGCACGGTCCCAGGCACATCCTGTTGGAGGTGAGAATTATTATATAGGATTGTAACACACAGTTGAGAGGCCTTGCATAACTTGAAGAAGATATTTAGGACAGTTCATGTACTGATAGCCTAATACACTGGGCCCTTCTTAAACAGAAGGATAAATGTCAAAACAGTTGTAGCTCAGTAGGTAGCAAAACAGAGAGAACTGCAAATACAAAACATTTATTTTTAGTACTGCTGATTAATCGTTGTTAATGGCGATTTTCATTAATTGTCTTAACTTTACCCAGTTAGCTAACCAGGTAGTGGGTTGACTATTGCCACTATCTGTTAAACTGCCTGGATAAGGCGATTATTATGAAACATTTTCACAGCTGCAAAGGTCAAAATTTACAACAGGCATGGATGCTATTCAAAAACACCATCCTGGAAGACCAGACGTATTCCACATATTACAAAAAAGGTGGAAGAAAGGCCAAACAGCCAACATGGTTAAAAAGTGAGTGAAGGAAATTCTAGAGCTAAAAGAACATTCTTCAGAAAATGGAAGAAGAATCTGACTGAAAAAAAATTAGAAAACCGCATAAGGAATGGCAAGTGAAATGCAAAGCACTAGTAAGAAAGGCAAAGAAACTTTGAAGAAAAAAAAAAAAAAAAAAAAGATTGTGGATGCTAAAACACATAATCAAAATGATTTTAGGTATATTAGAAACTAGATGACCGAGGGGTAAAAGGGGCACTCAAGACAAGGTCACAGGAGAGAGATTAAATGAATTTACATTGGCTTTCACTGAGAAAGATGTGGGGGAGATACGAGTGCCAGAAATGCTATTCAATGCTGATGAGTCAGAAAAACAAACAAGTCTCTGTAAACCTGGAAGGTGTAATGGGGCAATTTGATAAATTAAAATAACCACCAAATCGCTTGTACTGAAATGGTACACATCCCAGAGAACTGATAAAATTTAAAAATCAACTTTCAGAGTTATTGTTAGTAATACAAATTTTTCTTTAAAGTCAAGCATGGTACCAGGAGACTGGAAGGTGACCAACGTAATGCCAATTTTTAAAAAGGGTTGATCCAGGAAATTATAGACCAGTGAGCCTGATGTCTGTGCTGGGCAAAATGGTAGAGACTATTATAAATAACAAAATTACAGAGCATATACATAAGTATGGATTAATGAGACAAAGCCAACATGGATTTAGACAAGGGAAATCTTGACTCAACAATCTATTACATTTTTTGAAGGAGTGAACAAACCTGTGGATAAAAGTGAGCAGGTCAATATTGTGTATCTGGATTTTCAAAAGGCATTTAACAAAAGTCGTGTTGAGAGAGAACTTTCACGACGACGAAAGGGACACCTGCAGCCGGGGAAGGGACCAGGCACCACCGGGTATACTCCAAGAGACACCAGCTAAAGCCTACCACCCCAGGTTCAACCAAACCCGAAGGAACAGGAGCCACCAAGCACATGATCAGACACAGATGCGAAGCTGTCCATAGCCTGCTGGAGATGGAGAATATTGATTGACCAGACTGCAGGCTTTCCTATATAACACAGTTCAGTTCATGTTCTCTATCGCCACCTGCTGGTAGATGGACATAACCCATTCTTTTCTAGATTCATCTGCTGAGTATTTTGTTTCTTTAAATGTGTGTTCTACTTAAGTGACCAACTAGTTAGTATCAAAAGACAACTGCTACATAAGAGGCTTTGGAATGCCCACATTTTAAATTGAAATATTTTAACTATTCTAATGTCCTATAAAAAAGACCAAAATTGTCCTCAAATTCATGTCCAGATTGAAAAACTTGTACATAAAGAAATGATCACCGCCATAATTTCAAAAATCTATTTCTGACAAAAAAAAATCACTTTACATTCAGAGTCTAACTATTGTACCTTTTAAAACAAAGTGTTTACTCTTAATAAAAAAAGTTATAGTCACGAAGCAGGAATTTTTTTTTTTAATTTCTACTATTCCCACTAAACTCTTTAGAATGCTTGCTTATACAGGTGTTACAAAGTGAAGCATGCTAAATTTTAGTCATACCGGTTAATTTCCTTTCCTTTAATAAGTGGATGTTATCCCTTCCTGCCAGCAGAGAAGTGGAGAAACTGATTTTTCTCAGTGACATCACCAGTATAACCTTCTGTTGCTCAGTGTAAAGTTCCAGTGAACCTCTGTCAAAGCAGCAGAAGGTCCCAGAAAGCCCACCCATGCAGCTTGACTGCAGCTTTAAGAAATTGCATTTTTATTTCATTTATTTGATGGGAACAGCACTGAAGAGAGAGAGAGAACCTCCAAAGAGTCCTGGTAGCCACAGTCTTCTGAGGGAAGGTCTAAGGATGGAACAGCGTTGCTAAAGGAAAAGAAATGAACAGGTATGACTAAATTTTACCTTCCTTAGCAAATGGGATGCATAGCATCCTTAACAAGTGGGATGTAACCAAGCAGACTCACAGGGTGGGAGAAGACAAGGCCCTCTAAAAGAAAGCCCTTCCAAAGTCAGAATGGGTTCTGGCTAGCACAATATAGAACACTTTCCAAAGGAATGGAACGATGACCACATCACCCCCTCCCCCCTCCAATGGATGTGCTCTGGAAAAACTGCCTAGCTCTCCATACAGGAAGTTGCCAGTGTCTAAGTTGAATGAGCTCTCAATCCTGGAGGCACTCTTATTTCTGCAAATGTAGGCTGCCTTGATCAAACAGGCAATGGAAGTTTTGATCATCATCTGACCTTTCCTACAGGCACAGAGGAGTAAAAAGATGATCTGAGAGGTGAAACTCAATTTGCCCCCTTGCAAGTACCTATGCAAAACTCTGCCGACATCAAGCCTAGCATTAGAGTGCAATCCTCCATCCTCGAAGAAGGGCAGACTATCTCCTGATTCACATGAGAAGGGGAGATCACCTTAAGAAGAAAGAAGGAACACTGAAATGGACACCAAATCCTCTGAGAACAAGAGTTAAGAGTTCTGATAAGATAGAGCCTGAAGTTCCAAAACCCTCCTGGCAAGCAATCACCACCACTACTACTACTATTTGACATTTCTAAAGCGCTACTAGGGTTACGCAGCGCTGTACAATTTAACATAGAAGGCAGTCCCTGCTCAAGGAGCTTACAATCTAAAGGACAAATGTACAGTCAGTCAAATAGGGGCAGTCTAGATTTCCTGAACAGTATAAAGGTTAGGTGCCGAAAGCAACACTGTCTTCAGATGAGGTACTTAAGGGAGGCCGATTCAAAGGCTCAGATGGATCTGAAAGAACATTCAGCACTAAATTAAAATTCCAAGATGAAAGAAAGACAAAGGATGACACAATTAAGCAATTCCCTTCAAAAGCAAGTGATGTCCCCTTGAGCAGCAACAGAAACGTCTAGGATTTCACCTCAAAAAAGAGAGAACTGCCAATTGAACCTTAAAAGTCAGACAGTGCTTTTATTTGAATTATTACTATGCTATCACAGCGTATTTCAGTTGTCATTTCTGACAGATCACAAAAAAAGAAAAAAAAAATCACTAACGGACTACAGCTGGCAGCATTGCCAAGCAGGAAACCTGGGAATTAACTCTTTCTTGCTTCTCTGACTTAACAAAACTTGAGTTCAGTACGGATGCTAAAATCGGACCCCTTTTTGGGACTATCCAAGTTGAGTGTTAAGATATGGGTGCTTGGTCAAAAAGTGGCACAGAGCTGCATCTTGGGAGGTCATCAGTTGAACACAGAGTCAGAGTACGCAAGTTTCTGTATGATAGGTGTGGTCACAATAAAAGGCAAAGACAACATTCAGCCAGTGGCAGTCAGTATTTCTTTAAAATGCTGGATGCCACCAGCTAAACTGAACTTGGATATTCAATACCTGGTCGTGTCTGGGCACCAGCATGCATATCCAGATCTATCAGTAGACCCAGAAATTATCAAGGTGCTATATGATATTCAGTGCTGGTACCCACCAGGGAAAGACAAGAATGCCTTTTATGTAGTTTTTATCAGTCCAGTTAGGTACGTGCGCACTGGCACTGAATATTGCTAGTGTCCTCCTCCTTCCTGCAGGGATGCTGGGGTCTGGCTAGCAAGCTTTCTAGACACCAAATGAGAAGGTGGGGGAGAAGTGAGGTGCTTGACAAAGAAGGTCTAATCCAGACCGCTCTCTGATTTTCCCCTTCTGGCATTAGTCTATCAAATAAAGAAAGAAAAGACAAAGCAAACTGCAAGCAGATTACCTTGAAATCTGATAGTTTGGGGTGTTGTGCGAGATGGATTGGATATTTCTATCTCAAAAGTAAAAAAAAAACAAAAAACAATTCTTGTTTTGATACCACTGAAATGCATGCATGTTTTTTATAAACAGAACATATTTGATAGTTTAAATGCGACTGCATAGTTTAGATTAAGGTGGATTAGTTTATACTGGAGTGGAGGAGTGGCCTAGAGGTTAGAACACCGGTCTTTAGAGGTGCCTGGTTCAAATCCCACTGTTCCTTGTGATCTTGAGCAAGTCACTTAACCCTCCACTGCCTCAGGTACAAACTTAGCCCTCTAGGGACAGGGAAATACCCAGCGTACAGAAAAAGGTGTGAGCAAAATTATTGAGTTTATATTCTTCTTTTCTTATTTCAAAAACCATCTTTCTGAACCTTTGCTCTTTTCCACATTTTGCCCTCTGGTTCTACAATGACTCTTGGCGGTAATTCCTCAAGATTTTCTTGTTTCCTTTACACCCCCCTCAGCAATCACCAAATACTCTACAACCAGGACCTTTCCAAAGTGCTACCAGAGAAAGGTATAAAGCTAACAAAATGCTTTTCCTGTTCTTCACTGCAGCAAACCCGGTTTCCTGCTCAGTGCGTGTTTCAAAACAACTCACATCTTTTGAACGCTTCCCTCCCCCCATCTGCATAATAGCTCTTTAGGAAGGTTTTTGAAATCAGGCAAAATCTACATCAGCATGCTTTTCCTGATCATGCCAAGGAAACTGGAAGTTAGTTATCAGTTGAGTGCCTCAGAGATCCATCCCAATACTAGATTTGTAGCAGACCAGAACAGTTAGTTAGGAATTAAATA
Source organism: Microcaecilia unicolor (assembly GCF_901765095.1). Lineage (NCBI taxonomy): Eukaryota > Metazoa > Chordata > Amphibia > Gymnophiona > Siphonopidae > Microcaecilia > Microcaecilia unicolor. Next base: position 437,545,615 of record NC_044032.1, read on the forward strand.
TTAATATAACAAATGTTGTTTGAATCTATGAGCTGACCACCAAGATCTATGTCACAATGTCCACCCTGCAAAAAAAAAAAAAAAAAAAAGGTGTACTGTAGTTCCTTTAGGGTATGATTCACTAAGATTGTCATCCAATTCTGTGTCTATGAGGGGAAAGGGAATTAATAAATAAGACCCTTATGTGCCTCTGCACAGTGCCAAATCAAAGGCAGCAGCCCTCTCCACCTTCCACCACCTTGCCTTTTATCGCGTCATGTATCACCATGTACAGGTGACAAGTGAAGCATAAATCTCTCTCTCATATTCATATATGCCCCCACACTCTGTTCTCAACCAGTCTCTTCCCCCTGGAATCCTTACCTCCTTGCCCCCTTACAAACCATCCACTCACACCCCTTCCTTACCACTTCAGCACCCCCTGAATTGACAGCCACTACTTACCTCACTACCTCCAAGTACCCTCTCAGCCAGAAAGCCGGAATATCCCACTGCTGCAAATGATTCCTATTGCTGACAACTGCAGCTACAAAAACTAGCATTGTTATGTATACAGAGGTAGAACAGTGCTAGTTTTGTATACCTCTGTATACATGACTTATTTGGTTTACGCTGTGCAATGCAGAAACAAACACCATTGTTCCTTTGTTGAATTACATGGCTTAAACCTCATAAGAGCCGCACACGCAAAGGTATATTTTTATTTTATTTTTGTTACATTTGTACCCCGCACTTTCCCACTCATGAAAGGCTCAATGCGGCTTACATGGGGCAATGGAGGGTTAAGTGACTTGCCCAGAGTCACAAGGAGCTGCCTGTGCCTGAGGTGGGAATTGAACTCAGTTCCTCAATTCCAAAGTCCACCACCCTAACCACTAGGCCACTCCTCCACTCCGTATAGAGCAGTGCTTGCTTTTTCAGCTGTGGGAGCAGAAGCAGCAACCAATTCAGAGGCACAAAATAGCAGGTGCTAATATTTCAGTTTTATACACCACAACCATCTGGCATCTTTGATTGTCGAGCCCTGCCTTGACCAAAACTCCCCAAACTGTAGGTCATGATCCCAAATAAGGCCAATCTACACCTCCACTTTGACCTTCTGCTTCTAGATCTCCACTTCAATCTGCAACCAATTATGGCAGGCCACAGGCGGATTGCAAGTCAACCACCGAGTCTCTATAAGAACATAAGAATTGCCATACTGGGTCAGACCAATGGTCCATGTAGTCCAGTATCCTGTTTCCAATATTGGCCAATCCAGGTTACAAGAACCTGGCAGAAACCCAAATAGTAGCAACACTCCATGCTACCAATCCCAGGGTAAGCAGTGGCTTCCCCATGCCTAATTCAATAGCAGACTATGGACTTTTCAAAACCTTCAACCCAGATATGCTAACTGCTGTTGACACAACAATTTGTTCCAGAACTTAACTATTCATTGAGTGAAAAAATATTTCCTCCTTTGTTTTAAAGCTATTTCCATGTAACTTCATTGAATGTCCCCTAGCCTTTGCTCTTTTTGAAAAAGTAAAATATATAAATCAGTTCACTTCTACTCATACTACACTACTCAAAGCTTTGTAGACCTCAAAATATCTCCCCTCAGCCATCTCTTTCCCAACCTGAAGAGCCCTAATGTTTTTAGCCTTTCCTCATCTGAGAGGAGTTCAATCCCCTTTATCATTTTGGTAGTTATTTGAACCTTTTCCAATTCGACTATATCTTTTTTGAGATACGGCAACCAGAATTGAACACACTACTCAACACCTCACCAGGTCGCAACAAGAAGCAATACAGAGGCATTATAGTATTCATGGTCTTATTCACCACCCCTTTCCTAATTCCTAGCATCCTGTTTGCTTTTTTGGCTGTTGGGGGCACACTGGACAGATTTCAGCATGCTGTCTACAATGACACCTAGATCTTCTTCTTGATGCAGATTTCCAAGGTAACTATGATTCAGATTATTCTTCCAATTGTGCATCACTTTGCATTTGTCCACATTAAATTTAATCTGACCTTTGGATGCCCAGTCTTCCAATTTCCTAAGGTCTTCCCACAACTTTTCACAGTCCGCATGTGTTTTAACAACTTTGAATAGTTTTGTGTCATCTGCAAATTTAATCACCTCACTTGTTATGATTTCCAGACCATTTATAAATATTAAATAGCACCAGTCCCAGTACAGATCTCTGAGTCACTCCACTGTTCACCCTCCTCCATTTCACCCTCCTCCATTGAGAAAAATGGCCATTTAACCTTACCCTCTGTTTTCGGACCAATAACCAATTCCTAATCCACAATAGAACATTGCATCCTACCCCGTGACTCTAATTTTCTCAGGAGTCTCTCATTTGGAACTTCGACAAAAGCTTTTTGACAATTTAGATGCACTAAATCAACAGGCTCATGTTTATCCACCTGTTTATTCACGCCTTCAAAGAAATTAAGTTGGTGAGGCAAGACTTCCCTTTGGTTGAAACCATGCTGTCTCATTAAACCATGTTTATTTATGTGTTCAGTATTTTTAATCTTCATAATAGTTTCCACTATTTTACGTGGCATTGACATCAGGCTTACCAGTCTAATTTCCCAGATCAAACCTGGAACCCTTTAAAATTGGTGTTACATTGGCCACCCTCTAATCTTCAGTTACTATGGACTATTTTAACAACAGGTTACAGATCACTTACAACAAATCAGCAATTTCATGTTTCAGTTCTTTCAATACCCTAGGGTGCATGTCATCTGGTCCAGGTGATTTACTACTATTTAAAATGTCAGTTTGGCTCAGTACATCATCCAGGTTCACAGAGATTTCTTTCAGTTCCTCCTCATCATCATCCTTGAAAACCATTTCTGGTAGAAGTAAATTTTCTTCTTCTGTAAAGACCGAAGCTAAGTTTCTCCGCTATGGCCTTGTCCTCCCTGAGTGCCCCTTTTGTTGCTTCATGATCTAACCGTCCCACAGTTTCTCTCACAAGCTTTCTGCTTCTAAAGTGCCTGAAAAAGTTGCTACTGTAAGTTTTTGCCTCTGCGGCAAGTTTCTCTTCATATTATATTTTAGCCTTCTTTATCAATGCTTTGTATTTAACTTGCCAGTGCTCATGTTGCTCCTTGTTTTCTTCAGTTGGATCATTTTTCCATTCTTTGATAATGTTCTTATGGCTCTAATAGCCTCTTTCACTTTACCTTTTAACCATGCTGGCTGTCTTTACTCTTCTTTTCACCTTCGTTAATTCATGGTTTAAATACGGTCTGGGCTTCCAAGACAGTATTTTTAAACAAGGTCTACAACCGATTTAGGGCCTCTTTTACCAAGCCACACTGCTGATTCCCACGCGGCAAATGAGAGGAAGCCCACAGAAATTTAATGGGCTTCCTCTCATTTGCTGCACCAAGAATTGGTAGCAGGGATTGAGAAACTTCCCTTTCACTCCTCTAAGAAACTATGGAGACCACTAAAATTTGATGACATTGCAAGACGGACCAGACTTCTACTACTTTCTTGGAAACTGGCTGCACCTGATTCCTAGTAATGGTCAGCCTGACGAACAGGTGCTCCCTTATTTGGCAGGCTGACTTCTATACCATACAGTTATCAGGTGCCACCATTTTCAAAGTCTCACCAAGAAATTTTATTTAAGGAAAAGTAGGGCTTCCTTTTCTTGACTAGCACCAAAGGTGACATGCTACAGATCAGCTCAGATGATCATATAGGTCCCATGCTAGAACCTTTAATACAAAATTAGTTTTACATTGAAGGCAGTTCATCATTTATATAGTTTCCATGCTGACTGCGCCAACCTTTAGCACAGTGGTTTTATTGTTATGTACTTCAGGGAGTAGTATCAGTGTGAGAAAATCCTGAGTAAACTGCCACATTGCAGGCTCCTGCAACTTACTACATCAGCCCAACAATAACATAAATGAAAACAGATAAATACCAACTAGCACATCCGGTCTCCCACAGCTGAAATTCTTCTACTAGTTTTCTACCACTCTGTGTAGATGAGAATAGATTTCGATATGCAAATCAACACTATTTTTCCCCTTCAGACTGGAAACCCATATGCAGGCCTGGGGCCTGTAAACATCCTCAAAAAAAACAAGCCCTGTGCCGAATGCTGGTTTCTTGATTTAGTTATATTGAAGGAAACAACTGAGCGAGGGGAAACGTGTATTTTATTTTAGTTGTCATCTGGGGAGCATACAAATTTTCAAGTGTGAAAATGTAACCCTATTGAATACGTTCGGGAAATGCTGCCAGAAACAAGAGGGAGGTAGCATAAAACAATAAAAGGTATTAATACGTCAACAGGCAGATTTCAGTGGAACGAGAAGTTCAAGAACAAGAATCATGGAGTAGCTCAACAGAAATAGGTTCAGGAGTAATACAGGGAAATATTTCTTCACAGAAAGGATGATGGTGTATAAAACAACCTCCCAGTGAATGAGGTAGACCTGAACAATATAAAAAAAAAAAAATTAAAGAAAAGAACAGGGGATCATTACTGAAGACCCATCTCTTTAATAAAGCCTACCACAAAGATCAACCAATGTGAATATGCACAACTCGCCCATTTATATTCAGAATGGTCTCTTAATATCTGCTTGTATACTATTACTTTGTTTTATTATCATCATGCTGACCAAAACCCTGCAATACTAAATGTTTATTTACTAACATTCTTCCACTACTCATGATGTATTGTAAGCCACTTTGAGCCTGCAAAGAGGTGGGATACAAATGCAACAAATAAATAAATAAAAATAAATAAATATAAGGATAGCCTTAGACTAGATGGGCTCAGCAGTACTAAATAAAAAATGGACATTAGATGGACCTAGAGGATCACTTTTTTGTTTGTTTTCATGAGTGGAGCAGAGCTGGCAGGAGTCTCTTGAAAAGAAACTGGTAACAGATCAATATCAGAAACTTAGAATGTGGTATGTCCTTTTATTGAGAAAGGGTAAGATAAACAAGTGTTTTGACAAGAGTAATTTTGCTGATATTGAACAGCTGTTGGGACTATACTGCAACACAGTACAAAGGCTATTTCCAAGCAAGAAACATAACATACCATCCTATATCCTATATAATAATCCTATATAATAATTTGCACCTCTGTCTGGATGCCTGGGTTCGTAACACACTTCCCATTGGTCCGCTCTCGCGATGACATCAGAGGGCGGATCAGTGAGAGGGAAGGGAAGCCAGCCAGCCACAGAACGTTGGAGGTGATAGAAACTGTAAACAGCCAGACCACAAAGAGAGGAAAAAATTAATTTTCTTTTTAGTTTAGGATAAAGTAGTGTGGTAGCCGTGTTAATAAATACACAAAATCCAGGCCTGGAACTTGGAGGGATGGGCGGCGGCCAAGAACTCGGAGGTGAGGACAGAGAGGAGAGGGAGGGGGGCACAGACCTCGAAGGAGGGCCTGGAACTCAGAGGGGAGGGGAGGAGGGGGTCATGGAACTCGGAGCCCCACACACAGTCACTCTGGCACACTCTCTATAACACTATCTCTCTGACTCTCAAAGACACACACACACACTCTCAAACACACACAAAGGAAAACCTTGCTAGCGCCCGTTTCATTTGTGTCAGAAACAGGCCATTTTTTTTACTAGTTGGATATAAAACTATTGTATGTCCTTGACTGCAGACAAAAAAACATTCAAAGACTTTGTTCTTCCTAGCTTAGAGGTTAGCAAGTTCTTATATTAAATATTTTGTAACTTTTTTTTGGCTTAGTTCATCCTTTCTCCTCCAGCTCATTCAGAACCATTGCTGTGACCAGGGCTCCATGAGGCTTTTATTTGCAACTACCCAGGGACTTTTCCCCTATTTTAATAGGCCCACCAGCCTATTGCTCCCAGTCTTATTTCAGCAGCAGTCCTGAAGCTGGGAACCATGCACCAATCTCTTTTTAGAACCTTAACATTTCTAGAGCGCTACTAGGGTTACACAGCGCTGTACAGATTAAGAAAAAGGACAGTCCCTGCTCCAAGCAGCTTACAATCTAATGAGCGAAATGCCAAGTAGGGGCAGTCCAGATTTCCTGAATAGAGGTATGGTGGTTAGGTGCCAAAGGCAACATTGAAGAGGTGGGCTTTTAGCAAGGCTTTGAAGATGGGCAGGGAGGGGGCCTGGAGTATGGGCTCAGGGAGTTTGTTCCAGGCATGGGGTGAGGCGAGGCAGAAAGGGCGGAGCCTGGAGTTGGCAGTGGTGGAGAAGGGTACCGACAGGAGGGATTTATCTTGAGAATGGAGGTTACGGGTAGGAATGTAAGGGGAGATGAGGGTAGAGAGGTAGGGAGGGGCTGTAGATCGAGTACATTTGTAGGTTAAAAGGAGAAGCTTAAACTGTATGCGGTACCTGATCGGAAGCCAGTGAAGTGACTTGAGGAGAGAGGTGATATGAGTGTACCGGTTCAGGCGGAAGATAAGATGTGCAGCAGAGTTTTGAACGGACTGAAGGGGGGATAGATGGCAAAGTGGGAGGCCAGTGAGGAGTAGGTTGCAGTAGTCAAGGTGAGAGGTAATGAGAGAATGGATGAGAGTTCGGGTGGTGTGCTCAGACAGGAAGGGGCGAATTTTGCTGATGTTATAGAGGAAGAAGCAACAGGTCTTGGCTATCTGCTGGATATGCGCAGAGAAAGAGAGGGAGGAGTCAAAGATGACCCCGAGGTTGCGGGCAGATGAGACGGGGACAATGGGAGTGTTATCGACAGAGATAGAGAGTGGAGGGAGAGGATAAGTGGGTTTGGGAGGGAAGACAATAAGCTCAGTCTTGGCCATGTTCAGTTTCAAGTGGCGGTTGGACATCCAGGTCGCAATGTCGGCTAAGCAGGCTGATACTTTAGCCTGGGTTTCTGCAGTGATGTCTGGTGTGGAGAGATAAAGCTGGGTGTCATCAGCATAAAGATGATATTGGAACCCATGGGAGGAGATTAGAGAACCCAGGGAGGAGGTGTAGATTGAGAAATCCAGGGGCTCTGGATCTGAAAGTTGAAGATAAGTTTAATAATATATATTTATGAAAAATAGAATAGAAAAGTATATGCAAGTTACAGTAATCGGGTGTACCGATGACCCGAAGTTGGCGTTATTGATACTGCCATATTAACATGTTTTTGGCAGTAAACGCTGCTGAGGTCCCCAAAAAGTTAATAAGTTGTTTAGTTGTGAAGACACTAAGAAGAAGGAATGTGGTGTTAAATATGCTATTTGAAAGAACATTGTGGACATATGAGTGATAAGTTGGGTCCCAGAAAAATTTCCTTTACCATTACTTCTGCAGCATTCCCAAAGCTAGTATGGTGCAAGAGGTCAATCTGGGAATTGAACCTGGGACTCTGCACTGTGTGTGGTGGCCTCTTTAAATGAGTATAGGATGGTTGCATACAAAAATAAAGCCACATGAAAAATCAGAACTAATCAGTAGTAAATCCATGACATACCCAAAAATTTAAATAACTACTTTCTAAAAACAAAGTAATTGTTAAAATCATTTTTCTCTTAAGACTTTATTTATTGTAGGATTTTAGATCACCACTTTTCAGTTCTGTCCCTAAAACTATTTAAGCACAGAACCACCATGCAGTTTGGGAGACACTTTCAAAACATTTAATTGTGTGGAATTAATTAGCTGTTAAAATTCTGCTTTCAAAAATGCTGTTACACTGACCAACTAAATTTATTTAACCCCTTAAATTTACAAAGGGACCAAATTTTTCCAGTCTAAAGAAGGCAGCCTGCTAATACTAATTTTTTTGTGGTTAACCATCTAGCCAGTAAATGTTTCCAGACTGGGGGTTGTTTACTAAAGCTTAACTCGAGTTCTCTCTCTGCAGCACGGTCCATTTTATTCCTATGGGCCAAACTGCAGATAACTCGAGCTAAGCTTTAGTAAACAACCCCTTGAGTTTTGAAACATTCACCCCCCTTTGTGTGGGGAGATATCCTTCAACAACAGCGGTTTTACTGTGGATCGGAGCAAAATCCCAGCTATTTATTATTCAATTAATAATAATAAAAGTACTCTCATGAAATTGTTGACTGCGCTGATAGCTGTCCCAAGTCAAAAGCAAGGACATGTAATATTATACCACAATTATCATATAATATTGACTAACATGAATGTTAACGCCTTAGAATTTTAATAAAACATATTGTTTGTAAACTACTACATTAAAAAGGCTAGCTTCAGTGCACTTCTCTAGTCAGTGACAGCTTTACATTAACATTCCATTTTTTTAAATATTTTTTGTCACTAGGGGCTGCTATGAAGGTACTGTAGTTAGAACATGCACATTTATCTACTGTACTAAAACACTCCAGGTCACAGTCATAATAACTGTAACCCAATGAGGCCAATGTGGGTGGGACAACAGGGTTAAGGAAAAAAATAAAAAAAAAACTGTCGGTTTATTAACTCCATAATATCTGGGTGCTTATGCATTTATTAAATGAACTGGTGTGTGCGCGTGCGCGCGGGCTATACCGTGTGGGAGATCTGTCGCTTTAGGGTTGGTAAAACAAATCAGACACGAATTTCTTACTAACCTGCTCCCTCTCTGGGTCACTGGCGCAGCTTCCAACGGGCTCCAGTCGCCGCCACTTCTCCCAGTCGTCGCCGTCCTCCTCTTTCTCGTTCTCTTTTTCCCCGTCGGCGCCGCCAGACTCCCATGCCCTCCGGTACTTCAGCAGCTCTTCCGTGGAGGAGCACATCACTGAGCTCTCCGTGTTAGCAGGATCTTGACTGTCTGAACCGCTAATCTCCACCACACCTCGCGCTCCTCCTTCTACCTTCCCACCGCCGCGCGCTCCAACTCGCACGCGTCCTTCTCCAATTATCTAACAGCTGCTACGGCTGGAGGCAGCAATAAGCCCTAGCACGCGCTACTTGCTCTCCTCATAAGGATGCGTGCACTCGCTAGGTGACGGTCCCGGCCCGCCAGCGCTCAGCTGACGGACACGCGCCTGCTATCTCCTCCTCCCCCCCCCCCCCTCCGCCGCATAGGAGGATCACCTGTGACGTCATGTGCGTTGAGTTAAGGACAGCTGCTTGCGGTGCGCTCGTGGTGGTGTGTCAAGTTTAGCACTGGCAGCCGAAAGAAAGCGGAAGTTCTGGCCTGTGGGTAGAGAATTTGAAAGACACGATTGGGACTGGTTTTGGAGGGTTTTTGTTATTTACGGGGTAATTTTAACAAGACAAAGAGGGCAGAGCAGCGCTTTACATGTTTAAGTAAGTAAAATTGACCAGTGCATAAATGGCAAGTTACCCAGTGCCAGGCTGGAAACATTTGGTCATTTATGGTGGTGCCTGATCCTGCCCATTCAAATCAGTGCTGCAAGGCCCATAATGCACAAGGATGGAGCGGTCAGAAATCCAGGAATGCCAAAAATCTGCAGCCTGGAATTGGGTAACAACTTGGTATCTCTGCTAGTGGTCTTACTAAATGCATAAGAGTAGGTGCTTAGAAAACATTCCCCTTTATTCCATACCTTGGTGTCAGTGTACATGTAGTTTATAGAATACCAGCATTTACATACTTCAGAGGTGCCAATAATTGGCATTTATGCATGTAAGTACTAGGCGCTATTCTATAAAGAACATGCTAAAAGTCACTTGGGAGGAATTTTGTATGTAGTGACAAAAAGATTTGCACTGAGCCCCCTATTCTATAAAGTATGTGCCAAAGACACAGGATTAGATTCAGTAAATGGCACTCAAATGCATGCTGAGCGCTTTTCCATAAACAGCACTCCATGCTGGGTGCCATTTATAGAACCAGGATCAGTGTCCAAAGTTATACCAACTAAAACCTGGTGTAAATCCAAATGTGCAAGTTAGGTATGGATCCCCCGAATTCTATAATACTGTGCGCGTCTTTAGTGAACACCCGTGATCCGCCCATGCCCCTTCCATGGCCATGCCCTCTTTTCAGTTGTGAGCTAAAGGATTTGCGAGTGCGTCTTTATAGAATTGCACTTAACAAGATGCGTGTGCAAATTCTAGTTAGAGCCAGTTGGTTGTTAGTGCCCAATTATTGCTAATTATCGGCTCATTACTCAAATGGTGTACGCAAATTGGGCACGTGCCCAAATTTACGTGCACAATTTTGAGCTCCATATATAGAATCTGGGGGTTACTGTAAGGGGTGGGGTGTAACATGAGCATGGGCAGGCCATAGGCATGTTTGCAAGTGACACATACAACTTAAAGAATACTATCAGTTGCACTTAAGCACACTGACTTACACCTGTTATTGAGCTGCCATAAGTGGGCATGCCTATATTTTGGTGTGCCAATGCAGTTTTGTGCTAGTATTCTATAACACAATAACAAATGCTGCCATAGAATTGGTGCTAAGCACACCCTACTGTGGTGCCTACATCTTGGTATCAAGTTGTAAAATTATCCCCATACCCCAGGATTCTATATAGTGCACCTAGAGATCTGCACCGAAATCCAGGTGGATTCAGTAACAATGGGTGTAACTTAAAATTGGCTTAACAAACTAATTACTGTTGATAACAGCACTTAACAAGCAATAATGACCACTAACTGGCAATAATTACAATTTACGTGCACTGCACCTAACTTCTAAACATAGTAACATAGTAGATGATGGCAGAGTATACATGTTTAGTTCAGCAAGTCTCTCTTCATACGTCTTGTAACGCAAATCCCATACCATTCTCGTAGCTTTTCTTTGCACCGCTTCAATTCTTTTTACATCCTTAACAAGATACGGCCTCCAAAACTGAATACAATATTCCAGGTGGGGCCTCACCAATGACTTATACAGGGGCATCAACACCCCCTTTCTTCTGCTGGTCACACCTCTCTCTATGCAGCCTAACAACCTTCTAGCTACAGCCACCGCCTTGTCACACTGTTTCGTCGCCTTCAAATCCTCAGATACTATCACCCCAAGATCCCTCTCTCCGTCTGTACCTATCAGACTCTCCCCGCCTAACACATACGTCTCCCGTGGATTTCTATTCCCTAAGTGCATCACTTTGCATTTCTTCGCATTGAATTTTAATTGCCAAACCTTAGACCAATCTTCTAGCTTCCTCTAACTTCTAATGCATGCAGACAAAAAGGGGCATGGTTATAGGTAGGAAAATGGGCATGTTGTGGGTGTTCTGAAATTTACGCACGTAGTTATAGAAAATGGTCCTCTGCACCTAAATCTGCGCACTGGAATTTATGCCATGTTTTCATGGACGTACATAGTTTTAGGTGCTATATCAACTAAGCATATTCTATAAACCGCACCTAAATCTAGGCGCCACTTATAGAATACACTTAGGCGAAAATGTTTTCCGCTCATTTTTTTAGGCGCCATATATAAAATCCCCCCCCCCCTCCATAGTGCCTACTTTTGTGCAGTTTGGGGTAGAGAATGACATGAGGACGGGGAACCGCAGTAACCGCGGGGGGTGGGGACAGGGCTCATGGGGATGGGGCGGGAACAGATTCCATGGGGACGGGGCAGGGATGGAAACAGGGTATGTGGGGGTGGGGCGGGGACGGAGGCAAAACCTACGGGGACGGAGTGAGGACGGAGACAGAACCCACGGGGACGGGGCGGGGATGGGGACAAACTTTGTCCCCATGTCATTCTCTAGTTTGGGGCAATTGCATTCTCAGCATGTTTTATAAACAAAACAGCTCTTATAAAATTGTGTGCTGGAGGCATATCCAGGAAAAGAATACCCAGCAGGTGTAAATTTGTGCATGAGGATTTGCTGCAACTGGGTTTGGTTTTGAGTGCATAGATGCCTATGTTGCCTTTACTTTTGCAGAGCCTCATGTAAAATGGTGGGGGAATTCCACATGTCCTGACTTGAATGTTTGAATTCCCCTCTACCCATCCTTTCTAAAATCTGCCTGTACGTGTCTTTATAAATACTGCCACAAATCCTGGTGAAACAGTGCCAAGATTGTGGTTGTTCACATACTCGGCAGCAAACATAAATTTTAGCCAAACTCCTCCCCTGAGCAGGCCTACTCTACAAATACACGCCTGCTTGCACCATGTATACTTTTAGGTGTGAACTCAATTTATGAGGACTTTTACATGTGAAAATCTGTTTTACACATGAAAAAAAGTTTATATGCTTGGGAAGTCTCCCCCAAGTGGAATTCTGCCAGAGTGAGACTAGTCCTTATCAGGTAACCAGACCTCCAATTTTTGGGGGCCCAGGGGTAGTCTGGGTGCAATGCATTCCTCCCCTCCCCCTCCCCCCGCCACATGCGTTGGTCCCCAGTCCACCTCTGCCCCCCCCCCCCCCAAATTGGATGGCTGGCTATGCCCCTGATAAGGACTAGTCTCACTCTAGCCATTCTCTACTTGTAGGGAACTGAGCATGCTCAGGGAGTACTGGCATCGGGGGCTGGAGGCACCCTGCTGACCTCCTTGCTCCTGAGGCAGCACAAGGAGGAAGGGAGCTGCTTTGGCAGTGAATTTCTTTGACTGGCAGGGTTTCGGCATCCCTACCAGCAAAGATATAATATCTAATGCGGGGAGGGGGAAAGGGAAAGGACATGCATGCCCCCAGTCCACACCATGCCCCCTTCTAATCCTACCCCTCCAATGGACTGCTGGCTATGCCCCACTTTTAATCACATGATTAATCGTGAGATTAATTGAGATTAAACATTTTCATCAAAATACAGGGTTAGATTTCTGCATGGGAGAGCACTTAACAAAAAATGGTAATGGAACTCATTTTTTTACTGTGCTTGCTGAGAAACCAGATAGAACATACAGTGTACTGCATAAACATTTTTTTTATTTGCTGTATCACATTACGTAATAACATTCTTAAAGAAATTACACAGAACAGTGCTTGAAATAAATACTGTATAGCATTGCACAACAGTAAACAATTAGTGTACTCATTAACCAATGCTGAATATACTGTGCCATGATTTTATCATCATATCTTGTATGATTATAACAAATTATTTACTTGCAGTTGGTAACACTATGAAAACTGTGCTTCAAAAACACAGCTGCAGAACTAGAATGCTACAGTGCAGACTGGGAAATTGCAATAGCAATTACAATTATATTTATATTCCGCAATTACTTCCTAATTCAATGCAGATTACAATAAAAACAACCATTCGATTTAGACTAGGAAGTTACAAAGTTAAAATAACTGGAAAATTACAGAATACAATATGCTCAAAATTTAGGGGCCCTTTTACAAAGCTTCAGTAAAAGGTGTCCTGTTGTAGTATGGGCGCGTGACAATTACTGTGCACCAAGGCCACTTTTACCGCAGTAGGAATTTCCATTATTTTAAACAGAAATTGTAAATGGCCAGGAAAGCGAATAGAATGTTGGGTATTATTAGGAAAGGTATGGAAAACAGGTGTGAGGATGTTATAATGCTGTTGTATCGCTCCATGGTGCGACCGCACCTTGAGTACTGTGTTCAATTCTGGTCGCCGCATCTCAAGAAAGATATAGTAGAATTGGAAAAGGTGCAGCGAAGGGCGACTAAAATGATAGCGGGGATGGGACGACTTCCCTATGAAGAAAGACTAAGGATGCTGGGGCTTTTCAGCTTGGAAAAGAGATGGCTAAGGGGAGAAATGATAGAGGTATATAAAATATTCAGTGGAGTGGAACAGGTGGATGTGAAGCATCTGTTCACGCTTTCCAAAAATACTAGGACTAGGGGGGCATGCGATGAAACTACAGTGTAGTAAATTTAAAACAAATCGGAGAAAATCTTTCTTCACCCAACGCATAATTAAACTCTGGAATTCGTTGCCGGAGAACATGGTGAAGGCCGTTAGCTTAGCAGAGTTTAAAAAGGGGTTAGACGGTTTCCTAAAGGACAAGTCCATAAACCACTACTAAATGGACTTGGGAAAAATCCACAATTCCAGGAATAACATGTATAGAATGTTTGTACGTTTGGGAAGCTCGCCAGGTGCCCTTGGCTTGGATTGGCCGCTGTCGTGGACAGGATGCTGGGCTCGATGGACCTTTGGTCTTTTCCTAGTATGGCATTACTTATGTACTTATGGCTGTGCTAATAAAAATATTGGCACACGGCAATTTGCTGCCTGAGCCCTTACTGCCCCCTAATTAATAGGCAGTAAGGGCTCACGATCTAACCCGGTGGTAATTGGACAGTGCACGCCAATAACCGATTACCGCCGGGCACACCTACTCCCTGCCTCCCTGCGCTACAAAATAGTAAACTATTTTCTGGCATAGGAAATGCCACATGGCAAACACAGAACTACCACAGGGTGCCGGAATAGACAAGAGATGTGTAGTAACGAAGTACTTGTACATCATTACAATACTTAAGCACAATTTTCAGTACTGTTACTTGTAATGAGTTTCATTTTTTTTGCAATACTTTTTACTTGTAACTCGTTACAAATAAGCAGTTATTTTGTACTTTGTAATGAAGTACAGTGCCAGAAAGTATCTTTAAATATTTTCCCTGCCTCTGCTTGAACCTGATTAGATACTTTAGGAACTGGGACTGCCGTATCCAACTGGGTTCAAGTAGAGAGAGGGACAGTAAAAGGCAGGCTGTCCACCCCAGCCTCTGCCCCTCCTCCCCCCCCCCCCCCCCCCGAGGCTCAGTATGTCCTTCCCGAGTCTACCTTTACGTGCCCTGGTGGCTCAGCTGGAACATGGAGACAAGGCAGGAACTCTGAGATGATGCAGGACTAGAGCTTGGCAGGAACTCGGAGACAAGATGGACTAGGCTGGAATAAGAAGCAGGCTTGACCTCTTTTGAAAGCTCAAGAGGGGCAGTGCCGATGCTTGATATTGGAGTCTTGGGCTGACGTCAGCTGCAAGGACCCCAGACATCCCTCCTCTGTGGCAGACTGTATAGGCCCACTCCCGGCGCTTGCATGTGCCTAGGAAGTCCCACCATCTGGCAGGGCCAAAGCTGCACGGCCCGTGAGGCGCCCAGCGCGCCAAAGACTGCCACCTGCCACTGCAGGATCCGCCAGAGGGAGCCAGCCCATTATAACACTGAGGAACTGCCGAAACGGTAAGAGCGTTGGAGGGGGGGGGGGGGGGTCGGGGGTCAGGACAGGAGTCACGGCAGGGCTGTGACAACTTCACAAAAGATATTGATAGTTTCAGAACAAAATCAGACCCTTTACCAAAGTTCTTCAGCATTTCTATTATGTAGCAAATGATGAGTCAACAAAAGAGAAATGACTCATCCAGTTGGCAAAACAAGGTGGTTAGGGTTGTTACTGCCACTCAGTGCACATTACACCCCATACCTTCTAAGAAGGGGCAAAAGTCATTTCACTGCGGTGTTGGGCTGAAGCACTCAATGTTTGGTTTCCATCATTTATTATTATTACTAGTAAAAAAGGCCCGTTTCTGGAGCAAATGAAAGGGGCGCTAGCAAGGTTTTCCTCCCCAACTCCCCTCCCCCTCCCCTCCCTCTCCCTACCCCTTCGTCGTTGTGAAGCCACTGACGCCATTGCTCCGCCCTCAATGTGTGACGCCATTGCTCCGCCCTTGAAGTCATCACGTTTGACATGAGGGTGGAGCCCAGAGACTTGGTGATTTCGGTGGCTTCACCACCACGAACCCTTCATGAAGGAAGTGACGTCAGTGGCTTGGCTTCAGTGACGTCAGTGTCCTCAGAACGTTGAGGGTGAGTTTTATTATATAGAAGATTATTATCATTATCAAAGATTTCTATTCCGCTCACACCAAAAAATGGTTCAGAGAGGATTATAGCATTGGTGGAAACCAGTACAATTAACTGGGAGCTATAAGTACAAAGTCAACAAAAAATACAGCAACCACGGTTAACCTAAAAGCACATGTTTCCTAAATAAGACTGCATTGAGAAGTTTACGAAAAGACAAATAGGAAGAAAAAAGTAATAAATGAAGCTGTTAAAGAATTCCAGATTTTAGGGGCTTGGTAAGAAAACAAAACTTAGAGGATAATTTCTTAGAGCGTATTCCTTTAAATTAAGGCACAGATAAACGCAAATAATTCTGAGTATTGTATTTTGATGTCAGTATTGTGATCAAAGAATACAAGTATTTTGGTGCAAAACCCTGGATAAGTTTGAAAACAATGCTTATTCTTGCTATTTAGGGATCCTCTGTATATACAGTACGTCTTTTGGCTTTATGTAACTGTTTTTGTCTCCACCATCCAGGTCTGTACTGATCTGTAGTTACACTCTATCCCCCAGATTCTATAAACGGTGACTTAAGTTCTGTGCGTAAATCATGGAACTTAATTGGATAACAAGCCCGTCAGCACCGATAATTTGATGTCAACAAGCAATTATTGGTACTAATTGGCACTAATTAGGATTTACGTGTATAGCTTACTAAGCATATTCTATAAACTGATTCACGCAAATTGGACTGCGCAGATCTCAAAGAGGGCATAGCCATGGGAGGGGCATGGTCAGGTTTTGGGCATTCCTAAAATTTACGTGAACCACTCACACAGCTACTCTGGGAAGGCATTCCAGACTGCCAATACCCTTTCCATTAAAAAATGTCCTTATTTTGCTTCTGAGTTTATAGGTAGTGGAACAGGGTGTCACTATCAGTTTATGGACTTTTCCTCCAGGAATTTGTCCTGACCTTTTATAAACACAGCTACATTGCTGCCTGTGGTTTTTCCCAGCCTTTGAGTTTGTTTCCACAGCTCATTTAGGGGGTCTCGGGGTCTTTTACTAAAGATTAGCTCGAGTTATCTGCAGAAGGGCCCATTTTATTCCTATGAGCCCTGCTGCAGATAACTCGAGGTAATCTTTAGTAAAAGACCCCCTTAATTCTTTCTCATGCTGCTCAGCCCTTTCCTCCATCTTCTCCTATGGCCCTGCTTGCTGATGTCTCCCTTCAACTCCACTACTGCCTCTTACTTCAGTTCCTACCATTCTCAACTTTTTGTCTGTTCACACTTTGTTCTCGATTCAAATTGGAACTGTAACCATTTTCACCTCTGCATCTCCACCATATGCTCCTCATGCATGGCTTTGCTCTTGTACTGCTGCTCTATATTTAAAAGCCTCCAACATTTTATGAGATGACATTAAGCTTTCCTGGTTCTCCCACTGCTTTCAGGTTAGTTCTTAGCAGGGGTTGCAAAGGTTAGTTATGTTTTTATCATCTAAGCCCTGTCGGAGCTGTCATTCCCAACATCAATTCCTCTCTGTTGGTGAATGCTTTTAAGTAGTGGGGATTATTCTGTTCTAGCAGGTTAATTTGATGCAACCTTTCCCATCTGGCCCAAGTTCCTTGTGTGCAGAGAGAATATGAAATTGTGGTTCATATTACTTGATGCTGTAGCTGATGGAACGGAAGATCCTAAACCAGGTTGGGGTGTGTCTTTCACCATTATGATGTGTCTTTCACCATTATGAAGAGGCAAAACTCTTAATAAGGAATATATTGGATAGGTCAACTGCTTTAACTGGAATCTGTGTCCCTTGAAGCTGATGTATGTGAAGACTTTGCATAGGATGTTATACGAACTGTAGCTGCCATATATCTAAGTAATATTATGGTAGAGCAGGCCAAAAATCTTGTTCTCTTCATGAATTTTCTGGTGATCCCAATCAACTATCTGCTCTTTGTTAAAGGAATAAAGCTTCCATCTTCTGTTTGTCTAGACTAACTTCAATGTATTGGAACTGTTGTGATGGCTGTGAGTTGAGTTTGGATAATGAAATGGTGAAACTTGATGAATCAAAACCTGAATCATTTGGTGAGACTATCTGAGTAATGAAGTATGAAGATTCTTTTTTTTTTTTTTTTTTTTCCCAATGGGGGCAGCCATTACCACTAGACTTTTGTGATCTCTCTTAGGACAACAGCAGGGGTGTCTCTGCCATTGATTGAGCCCAGCAAAAAGCTGAGGGCCTCCCAATAGTAGAGGCTACCTGTGTCGAACCACAGCTTTCCATTCTCACTGCCAGGCATCTCTCTCTCTCTCTCTCTCTGTCTCAGATCTCTCTGTCACTACAAGTTTGGAGGACCACAGGAGAAGGAGAGGAAGAGCAGAGAGGAACACCAAACTCATGGAAGGGAGAGAGAAAGTCTATTGCTCTTCCTCCCTTCTCCCGTGGTCCTCCAAACTTGTGCTGCCAGAGAGATTTGAATATGGTGGGAAGATAATGACATTGAGAGGACAGATGCTGAACATGGTGCAAGGATAAGGTACAGAGACACAGAGGGAGATGCTGGACAGGATGCATAAAAGATAAAGAGGCAAGAAGGATGGTGGACGTAGAGAAAGAAGAAATATCAAAAGCACAGGAGACCCTGGAAAGAGAGTTAAGGAAAAACAGAGAAAGGCAGAAAAGAGACAGTGGGACCAAAGCAGTGCTCAGACAACAAAGGTAAAAAAACAAACAAACGTATTTTTCTGAATGTATTATGATCTGTCAGCTTTGGGAAATGTGCATCTCGGATACTTTGCATTTCAGTTTCTATTTATTATTATTATTTTTTTGCAATGGCAGAGTTTGTTTACTGGAGCTCTAAAGGGGTTCCCTCCTTACGGTCCTCAGTATCTTGAGATAGTTGGTGTTATAGGAGGCCTATCTTAATTTTTCTGCCTGGGGCCTATTCATTCCTAGCTTTGCCACTGGACTACAGTGAACAAAAGGTAGATCTTGGTAATGATAGCCCATTCCTTGCACCATGAGCCAAAACGTCTTGTAGAACATTAATCATTGTGGATACAATTTTTACGTCTAGGGAACACAATGCAAACTGAACATTCGCTGGATGAGTTGGAATGAAATGATAGTATGTAAAAAATAATGGATGAATTTACACTTGAAGTAAACTAGATATGGAAAACTAGAACATTTCATTTAAGGTTTACTGCACAGTTTTGTCTATTAAAAGAACAGATGCAGCACATGGAGGGAAAAATGGTACAAGGATATATCTTAGAGCTATAAATAGGAATGTAGCATGTGGCTTCTGAGATAAGGTACCAGTAACGGAGAAGAGGAAACATATCAAAGCAGTTACTAAGAACATGCAATGGTATAAATCTATAGCAGGTAGTGAGACAGGTAAACAAAGATCAGAATTAAGAACTGAACATTTCAGCAAAAATTTCCAGATAATGATAGCTGATAATGGCTTCATTTGAAGCTAATGAGATTGTGGAAGAGAGAACAATATTACAGGACAGACATAAGAGGAGAAATCAAGATGAGCAGATGGAGGTGGGAGGAAATCAAGAGACTAGGGAAGCTAAATTGTGTTTATATTCTATAATGAAGGTAGAATATAATAGCTGTGTTAGTGGAAAATGAATGAAGAAACAAAATGAAATCTGGGAACATTATTGCTCAAGTTGATTTTGATTACTTGTAGACTGGATCCAGGGCCAAAGATTTTGTAGACTGAGGGAGTCTGGTTCATGACCCACTAACTGTAAAAAAAGGTTGTGTGCCAGTGTCATTCCAATTGGCCATTGTTCATCCACTGTGAAGGGAGATACACAGGCAGTGTATGAACTGTAGAACTGTTGCCTGGTATTGAGTATACCTTTCCTGTCAAAGGTGACAAAGATTGTCTACTGTATGCAGGGTTTTGGGAAAAACATGGGATTCTCCACCTCTGCCAGTCAGGTTCCTACATACGTCATGGCATGAAAAGAGTTTTGGTGATTATTATTCAAGTCATAGAATGGACGGTTGTAGGAGTGGATTCTCTGTTGCTCTTGCTTGACATGCTGGGAACTTTTGACATAATCAATCATATTGTACTTTTGAAGCAGTTACAGTAGAAGGGATTGGACCAGGACAACAGATTCTGTCATGTTTTCTTCTTTTGAAAGGACAGAACCTTCTAGGTGCAGTGGCAAGCTATGTCATCACAAGAACACCTTGAGCCATGGGGGTTCCACAGTTTATTCCTTCCCTTTCTGCTCTGTCATCTAACTAACTCCATTGTTTTCACTTACAAATATGGTATCTTCCATAATGGAATTAATATGATCAGAATTAGGCTCTGATCATGCCCAGGCTGTAGTTAATATTGGAGACATGTCTACAGAAAGTGGTGAAATGGCTAACTTACTATAAGTTGAAATTAAATGCTTCAAAGGTAGAAGAGGTGCGACTAGACATAATAAGCTAATAAAGTATATACCTAGGACTGAGGGGCACGATACATTGGTAAAAGTAAGGAATTTTAGTTTAAATCAATTAGGAGTCTACAGCTTTAATTAGGGCATCTCTATCAGCCAGTAATTAGCTCTTAGAAATACATTTTACTTAGATCCATAGAGAGAAACCTACTAATAACATTAAAAATAATAATAAATAAATAAATATTAGAATAGCCTAGACTTTAACTACAATCTCAGGGGACTTTAGTTTACATATTCCCATTCCATTAGAAACTGAATTAAGAAATCACCAATCATAAGATGCAGGCAGCAGTCCAGCAGAGAGATGGGGGCTATCCAGTTTTTTACACTGACTGTCACATGTTTGATTATCTCCAGTTGGTGAGAAATCGTATGTGTGTACTCAGTGCAAAGAGCTCCTAGTATTCAGGGAATGGGTCCAATCTGTGGAGGCTAGAATAGTAGACTTGGAGGAGCTGAGGCAGACAGAGAGGTTTACAGAGAAGGCCTACAGGGACATAGTAGAGAAGTCCCACCTTCAGTCTGGCAACCTCTGTGCTGCCATGGAGGGGAATGGTTTCCTGAAAGGAGAGCATCATTGTGGAGGGGCAGAAAGTGATCTTGTAGCCAGCACTTGCCCTCCAGAGAATGCAATATCCTCTCACACCAAGGATGTGTCTACAGGGGCTTCTACCCAGGAGTGAAGGGTTAAGACAGCCATTGTAGTTGGGGATTCAATCATTAGGCATGTTTTTAAGCGTTTTGTGCTTGGTGACATGAATGTCACCCACATGTGAGAATGAATGGCCTGCTGTTATCAAAGAATACCTGCTACAGGTAAGTATCCCTGCTTTCAAAAGGTATTTGACAAAGTATCTCATGAAAGACTCCTGAGGAAATTAGAACTCATGGGAAAGGAGGTAATATCCTATTGTGGATTAACAATTAATATAAACAATCTTCCAACCCAATAACCCCCACCCCACCCTTTCCCCTCAAACTAGGACAGATGACAGAAAATATAGAAAACAGAGAGTAGGGTTAAATGGTCAGTATTTTCAGTGGAGGAGAATAGATAGTTGTGTTTCCCAGGGGTCTATGTTGGGACTGCTGCTTTTTAAACATACTTATAAATGATCTAGATATGGGAATAACTAGTGAGGTAATTAAATTTGCTGATGACACAAACGTTATTCAAAGTTGTTAAATTGCAAGCAAATTGGGAAAAAAAGAGACTGGGACTGGGCAACCAACTGGCAGATGACATTTAATGTGAGCAACTGCAAAGTGATGTATGTGGGAAGGAGGAACCCAAACTACAGCTGCATAATGCAAGATTCCACATTAAGAATCACTGCCTAGGAAAAGGATTTAGGAGTCATCGTTGATGATACATTGAAACCCTCTGTTCAGTGTGCAGTGGTGGCTAAGAAAGCAAATAGAATGTGAGGAATTATTAGGAAAGGAATGGAAAACAAAAATGAGAATTTTATAATGCCTTTGTATCACTCCGTGGTTTGACCACACCTTGAATAGAGTGTGCAATTCTGGTCATCACGTCTTGAAAAAGATATAGTGGAATTAGAAAAGGTACAGAGAAGGGCGATGAAGATGATAAAGGGGATGGGATGACTTCCCTATGAGGAAAGGCTAAAGCAGCAAGGGCTCTTCAGCTTGCAGAAGAGACAGCTGAGGGGAGATATGATAGAGGTCTATAAAATACTGAGTGGAGTGGAACGGATAGATGTGAATTGCTTGTTTACCCTTTCCAAAAATACTAGGACTAGGGGTCATGCAATGAAGCTACTAAGTAGTAAATTTAAAACAAACCAGAGAAAATATTTCTTCACTCTGGGCCCTGTTTACTAAGCTGTGCTAAGGGCACACTAGTGTTATTAGCACATGCTAATGATTAGCAAGCACTAAACGCTAACAGGCCTATTTTTGAAAGAGAAGGGCGCCCATCTTTCGACACAAATCGGGAGATGGGTGCCTTCTCCCAGGGTCACCCAAATCGGCATAATCGAGAGCCAATTTTGGCCGTCCCCAACTGCTTTCCATCGCGGGGATGAACAAATTTCCCGGGGGCATGTCAGAGGTATAGCGAAGGCGGGACTTGGGCGTGCCTAACACATGGGCGTCCTCGACCCATAATGGAAAAAGAAGGGCATCCCTGACGAGCACTTGGCCGACTTTACTTGGTCCCTTTTTTCTTACGACCAAGCCTCAAAAAGGTGCCCGAACTGACCAGATAATCACCGGAGGGAATCAGGGATGACCTCCCCTTACTCCCCTAATGGTCACTAATCCCCTCCCACCCTCAAAAAACAACTTTAAAAATATTTTGTGCCAGCCTCTATGCCAGCCTCAAATGTCATACTCAGATCCCTCGCAGCAGTATGCAGGTCCATGGAGCAGTTTTAGTGGGTGCAGTGCACTTCAGGCAGGCGGACCCAGGCCCATCCCCCCCTACCTGTTACACTTGTGGTGGTAAATGTGAGCCCTTCAAAACCCACCAGAATCCCACTGTACCCACATCTAGGTGTCCCCCTTCACACCTAAGGGCTATGGTACTGGTGTACAGTTGTGGGTAGTGGGTTTTGGTGGGTGGGTGGGGGGCTCAGCACATAAGGTAAGGGAGCTATGCACTTGGGAGCAATTTGTGAAGTCCACTTCAGTGCCCCTAGAGTGCCTGGTTGATGTCCTGGCATGTGAGAGGGATCAGTGCACTACAAATGCTGGCTCCGAATGGCTTGGATTTGGTTATTTGTGAGATGGGCGTCCTCAGTTTCCATTATCACCGAAAATCAGAAACGACCAAGTCTAAGGACGTCTATCTCTAAGGTCGACCTAAATTTCAGGATTTGGGCGTCCTCGACCGTATTATCAAAACAAAAGATGGACGCCCATCTTGTTTGAAAATACGGGTTTCCCCACCCCTTCACGGGGCTGTCCTGCAAGGACGTCCCCAGGAAAACTTGGGCATCCCTTTCGATTATGCCCCTCTAAGTCACCCAGGGCCACTGAGAGGGGGGGCAGGGGGACAAAGTTCCCCGGGCCCGGGCCTCCAAGGGGAGCCCGGCGCTGCAGTTCCCAGTCTTACCCGCCCGCCCTCAGCTCCGTCGACTGTCCGCCACCGACCCGGGCCCCCTGCATTCAAATCACAGCACCTCACCTCTGTGTGAAAGCGAAGCAGCGGCAGATCGCCTCCCGGCCTTCCCTCCCTTTGTCCCGCCCTCAGCTGATGTAACTTCTTTGAGGGTGGGACACAGGGAGGGAAGGCCCAAAGGGAGGCGATCTGCCGCTGCTGCTGTTTCACACGGAGGTGAGGTGCTGTGATTTGAATGCAGGGGGCCTGGCCTGGTGGCAGACAGAGGGGGGCTGTTGACAGGACTGGGGGTGGATGGATTGAGACTGGGGACTGCAGCGCGGTGGCCTCGGGGGGGGGGGGGGGGGGTGGCGGTGATCTACTACTACTACTACTATTTAGCATTTCTATAGCGCTACAAGGCGTACGCAGCGCTGCACAAATATAGAAGAAAGACAGTCCCTGATCAAAGAGCTTACAATCTAATAGACAAAAAATAAATAAAGTAAGCAAATCAAATCAATTAATGTGAACGGGAAGGAAGAGAGGAGGGTAGGTGGAGGCGAGTGGTTACAAGTGGTTACGAGTCAAAAGCAATGTTAAAGAGGTGGGCTTTCAGTCTAGATTTAAAGGTGGCCAAGGATGGGGAAAGACGTAGGGGCTCAGGAAGTTTATTCCAGCGAGACAGAAGGTGCGAAGTCTGGAGTTGGCAGTAGTGGAGAAGGGAACAGATAAGAAGGATTTATCCATGGAGCGGAGTGCACGGGAAGGGGTGTAGGGAAGGACGAGTGTGAAGAGATACTGGGGAGCAGCAGAGTGAGTACATTTATAGGTTAGTAGAAGAAGTTTGAACAGGATGCGAAAACGGATAGGGAGCCAGTGAAGGGTCTTGAGGAGAGGGGTAGTATGAGTAAAGCAACCCTGGCGGAAGACAAGACGGGCAGCAGAGTTTTGAACTGACTGGAGAGGGGAGAGGTGACTAAGTGGGAGGCCAGCAAGAAGCAGATTGCAGTAGTCTAAATGAGAGGTGACAAGGGTGTGGATGAGGGTTTTGGTAGAGTGCTCGGAAAGAAAGGGGCGGATTTTACGGATGTTGTAAAGAAAGAAACGACAGGTCTTGGCAATCTGCTGGATATGAGCAGAGAAGGAGAGAGAAGAGTCAAAGATGACCCCAAGGTTTCGCTCTGAGGAGACAGGGAGAATGAGAGAGCCATCAACAGAAATAGAAAACGGGGGGAGCGGGGAGGTGGGTTTGGGGCCAGGGGCAGCCCAGGGGCGGCCTTGCCCCGGGCCTGGCCCAGTCTGTCGGCAGCCCTGAAGTCACCTATAGGAACACTAGCCGTTAAGCCCGTAACAACAGGCGAGTTTTTTGTTTTCCTATGGCTTTCCCCTATCCACCAACCCTGCTCTCTCCCCTGCCCTCCCCCCATGTCCAGCAACCCTTCTCTCCCCCTCCCATCCGCTCCATCCACCCGTTTCCATCAACTGTTCTGTCCCCTACCCTCCATCCTCGAGCTCCCATCCATGTCCTCCCATCTCCTAAGTGTACCGCGATTGTGACCTCCTCTGCCCTGCCATCCCCTCCGCCGCCATTTCACCCCCCCCCCCCCCGCAGACGACACCTTTGACCCCCCTGGCATCGACCCCCCTCTTTCTGCCGTCATCGTGTCCTCCAGCTGCTTTCGTTATCTCCTGTGATTCCTCCTGTCGTGTCGTCAGTTCTCCTCCATCGCTGCATCCGTTTCCCTCAGTTCCGCCCCCTCCTTCCCTCCCTGCTCCCTCCTCCTCTGATATCCACGCCCATGTCCAAGCCCTCCTCCCTATTGGGCTGTACTGCTGGTGGAGGCGGGGCTTGGACTTCTGCACTCTCAACGTTTGGTCTCTACTGCGCATTTGCCGGTGAATCGGTCACTTGTCATTTATATGTTTGATATGGGCAACTCTATTGTTTAGTGCACGCTAAAAATGCTAGTGCACCTTTGTAAACAGAGCCCTTAATATGTAATTCAATGCTGGAGTTTGTTGTTGGAGAATGTGTTAAAAGCTTAGCAGGGGTTGAAAAAGGTTTGGATAATTTCCTAAAAACAGTCCATAAGCCATTATTAAGAAGGACTTGCAAAATTCCATTGCTTATTTCTAGAATGAGCAGCATAAAATCTGTTTTACTGTTCTGGAATCTTGCCAGGTACTTTTGACCTGGATTGGTCACTGTTGGAAACAGAATGCTGGGTTTGATGGACCTTCAGTCTATCCCAGTATGGCAACGCTTCTGCTCTTATGATTGACCCTGCAGTCCCAAATCTCTAAAGTAGTAATATCATCTTTCAGGAATTTAATGCAAAGTTTTAGTATACAGAGTTTATATTAAGAATTGTGAACGAAACTGGAGGCTGATGTTGAAAGGTCTGATAGAACATTTTAATGAAAATTCATATTACATCACAAAAAGTAAGGGGCCCTTTTACTAAGGTGCTTAGGCACCTACGCATGTCAATTTGGAACTACTGTCCGGCTAACGCGAGCCCCGGGTGGTAATTCCATTTTTATGTGCGTCTGATACGTGCGGCAGAAAATATGTTTTTATTTTCTACTGTGTGGCGCTAACCGGGCGGTAATTTGCAGTGTATGCGCGTTGACGATTCCCAGTGAACGCGTGAGATCTTATAGCCAAGTGAATGGGTGGCGGTAAGTTCTCAGGCCCAAAATGGACACACACCAATTTTTATTTTGCTGCATGTCCATTTTCAGCCAAACGAAAAGGTCTTTTTTGTGGATGCACTGAAAAATGGACCTGTGTGCGTCCAATAGACACGTCTACACCAGCACAGGCCACTTTTCGGCGCACCTTAGTAAAAGGATCCCTAAATAAATGGGATTTAAATATGTCAGACATATTACAGATGGAGAGACTCTCTGTAGATACCCGTAGTAGTCTGTTTCTTAAACTTTGGACTCCATTTGTGAACACTCTTACTGCATGAGTTTGATGTTGTGCTGAATAGTTTTGAAGTTTAATTATTATCTCCACTGTTTACAAAGCCGTGCTAGCGTCTGCCAGTGCACTAATGCCGACTCAGCCCTTTCACTTTGAATGGGCTGTGTTGGCATTGCCACGCGACTTTGTAAACAAGGGGGTATATGAGTTAAGAGGGACCTGTTTAAGTTCAGATTGATTCTGTCATCTGTCCTAGTTTGGGGGAAAGGGGGGTGGTGGAGGCTATTGGGATGGAAGATTGTTTATGTTTAATGTACTTCCGACAGCGACATTTTCAGGTTTTGTGTTTGCATTTGCATTTCATTGATGTTTTCTTTCATTCTAAACTTCAATAAAGATATATATATATATATATATTTATTAATTAATTACATATTTTCAACAAGTAATAATACTTATTCAGGCAATACAGGCTTATACAATTTCCATCCAATTCAGGCCATAAGTAAGTTAAAAGAAAAACTATTAATGCCCTCTTTAGACCACAAAATTGGAGAGAGGAGTAACAAATTCAGGAGAGAATTTAAGGATTAATCAATAAAGATATTTTCAAATAAATATCTCAAGACATTAGCTGGTGTCTGGGAGGATGATAGGTATTCCCATGGTCAGTTATCTTCTAGAGAAAAAGTACAGAAAAGCATAAAGTTAAGATAAGGGAGAAAGGGGCAATGCAAAAATTGATGTTAAATGTTAAAGAGCACTTCTTAAATTAGGTCAGAAATCAAGGATTGTTATTGTCTACATCTACAGACTTTCTGAATGTTTCTTAACACTTCTGGTTTGCATTTTTCTACTTAATATATAATTCTGGTTTAAAAAGAAAGAAACTGGCAGCTAGTATTCTTTGGATGCTCACACATTTTATACTTTCTGTGCACAGTTTGTTTTGGCATTGAGGAAATATAAGGCATGAGATAAATGCTTAAATAACAAAAATAAATTATACTTTAATAATTGTTGTTTTCTAGAGGTCACGGAAGCCATTTTTGTTGAGGCAACCTCTAGGGGCAGGAGCGAGTGGGGTTCCCTCCTGCCCTCATTGCCCAGCTGGACCACCAGGGATCTTAAGTAGACCTGGGGGAGGGGGTTATCGTGATGGGCAGGACTGTTCTGTGTGAGGGATGGGGATCGGAAGGCAGGGGGTAGCTTCAAGCTTTCCCTGCCGCCTCCCAGAGGTTAACCGGGCACCAACCGATATTCAGACTGGTGCCCGGTTAGCCTCACTACATAAAATTTGGACAGTTTTTTTCTGTTCTAGCTTTATGCAGTTACGTAGCCAGTTAGCGGACTAAATATCGTTGCTAACCAACTACGTTGCTGCTCCTCACTATTTGTGTTCTTGACCTGCCTCTAACCTCGCCAGTGGAGTAGTTTGAAAAAAGAAATCTTTATTCTCATAAAACAGGTTTTAAACACACAAAAAAAAATATCTATAAAATGAACCCTTCTCCCTTTCAATTATACCCACTCCTTAAAGTTTGAAAAGAGCATACTTCAAAGCTTCTACCCTCTCCGTCCCCATTTAAGCTTATTGATCTTCAGGATTCAAATGGGGTAGGAATGATCCCCAGTTGCTCCTAACCCACCGATGCCATTTTGGAGTATGGCACCAGGAGGAACTGGGGCAAGAACAACTAGGATTCACTCCTGGCCCATTTGGACTCTGGGGTTCAGATAAGCTTAATGAGGGATTGGGGGACCATTGTTAAGGGTCAGGTTTATTAGGGGAGGGAAGGCTATTATGAAATTTAGAAGAAAAAAAATCTTTTTAATTTTGTCTCTAAAATGAAATGAGGTTTGCTGTTGATATTTCCTATTTTGTTTTCAATGAAAACACATCCTTACCTCTTGAAATTGCAAGATATAATTTCAACATGTTCATGATGGTTATAGATCTGACAGACCATTAATTTCTATTGCATTATTTTGTGGTACAGGGGAATAGTGGAACAACCAGCATCATTTGAATAACAGTGACAGATGTGCAGAAGTGGCTGGGCATCTTTTCTGCCCAGAACAACGTCTAGCCTGGAGCAAGGGTGGAAGTCTGGGTATGGGGGTGGGTGCCAAACGGGGCCCAGGGATGTCTTTGATTCATATTGGGTGGTCCTTTTTATAGGACTGATTTCAGCCTGGGGAAACATCACATAGGCATAGTGGCCCTTTAGATATTGGGGAAGGGGTGGAGGAGGAAAGTGGGTCTCAGGGCATTATCAGACATGTTACGCTGCCAATGTTCATAGGGAAAGTTAACCTCATTTATCAAAGTGTACTTAAATTTACAGGGATTAAATATAGCCCTCAAAGTTTAATACAATTCATGCTATTGTATTTCAAAAAACGAAGTCACAACCTGGTCCTTTTTCAGGTGGCCTTTAGCTAGCCTTCCTTTATCCTAGAAGCTATCTTCTTTTTTTCTTTCCCTCTGTTCCCTTTATCTTCCCCTCTTTCTATATTGCTTGCCTCTCTCTGTCCCTTCTCTTCATGTTTGCTCCACCCCCTTCCCTGTTTTTTCCTCCATAGGTAAAAATTGTGACTTTTATTTCCTTTTCTGCATTTACCAATTCAGTTGTAATCTATTCTGCAGCAATTCAGTGTGACTGATGGTATATTAAACCCCTGTAATAAGTAAAATAAAATAAATCATATTAATAAATCTATTTTTAATTGAAAGGGCTGCTGCCGTCAAACAAAATGGAAAGGTGTCTTGAAAAATTAATTTATGCCAAAATGATTCTTGGCTGAAAAAAGTTTTAGAAGCACTGGTCTAAATGTGTAATTTGGTCCACATAATGTTAAGGGGCCCTTTTACTAAGCTGCGCTAAAAGGTGGCCTGCGCTGTGACTAGCACATGGGTTTCCCCGTACGCTGAGGCCACTTTTAGTGCAGCTGTAAAATGGCCAATTTTGTTATTTCCTTAATGAATGGCCATGCACTAATTTCCCAATTACATCAATCACATTAGCCCTTAGTGACACCTATTAAGCAGGTGGAAAGGACTCAAGTGCTAACCAAGTGTTAATCTGTAGGCATGCAGCAATGTGGCTGCGCTATCCTATTAGCACTGGGCATGTCTACTGTCTGTCCCCCAAACACATCCACAGCGCTAAAAAATAAAAAGCATTTTTTAGTGTATGAGAAGCATGCACAGATGCCAGCACTGCCACAGGATGCCTGAGCGTGCCATGTGTTAGTGTATTTTCTTGCACAGTAAGCACACACCACTTAGAAAAAAGGACCCCTAAATTAGTAATTTGGCATTTCATTCAGGAAAATTGACAGCCACAACTGTAGATTATTGGTGCCATCTAGTGGCAAAAGTGGCATATGTTATAAATTTGATTTTAGCATTTGCTAACTTCTGTCTAATATTTCCTCAGTTAAAAAGCATTTGCTAGCACATTTACACAAAAACATTTGATTGGGTGTAGTCTCTGCATTTGCAATTTTAGAGATATTTGCAGTCTGTTATAAGTGGATGCAACACCGATTGGATAGAATATATTAGAAAGAGTTTGGTGCCCACTGATAGAATTGAATCACAGTCATAGGCCACTAACATATCTCCTGCTGACTTCCTAAATCCCTCTTTAGACTGCACCTCCAATAATCATATAATATTATGGCTGTTTAGGAGATGCAGATAACTTATTTATTTCAAGGATATTTTATTTTGTGGTTGAATATAATTCTCATGATTTGCACATCTTGCCAGGCTGTGATACTGAAAACATTTTACAATTAATCCTATTTTTTGTTTTCTTACCCTTCAAAGAAATAGAAAAACACAAGTACAATTCATTTTAGCAGAACTGTAACAATCTCTCTCTCTCTCTCTCTTTCTCTTTCCAAATATCCCAAAATGACTTTTAAATTAGTGTCTTAAAGGTAGTCCCCAAATGATTTGTTTCTTCCTACACCTTCTAGTGCTGTTATTAAACTCTACAAGAGATAGTTCAGATATGTATGAGCCAATCCACTGTAACAAGTTTGTGATGGCACAGCTAGAAGTGACCTAGGTCTTAGGACTGAGTTGAAACCAAATTGCATCTAGGGAGGAATTCTTAGGGCCTTTACATGGGGGTTAGGGCCTTAACATTCAATTCCCTTAACATGCACTAAGGGCCCCTTTTATAAAGCTGTGGTATAAGGGGCCCTGTGGTAGCTTCAGCACATGGATTTACCATTCGCTGAGACCCCCTTTTACTGCAGTGGGTAAAAGATTTTTTTTTTAAGGAAATGGCCGTGTGGTAAGTGACTTGCCACGCAGCCATTTCCCAGGGGAGCCCTTACTGCCACCTATTTAGCAGGTGGTAGGGGCTCCTGCGCTAACCCAGTGATAACCAGGCAGCACATGGGGCTGACTGATTACCACCAGATTAGCCCCCAGCGCAAAAAAAAATTAAGCACTGGGCTCCTGTGGTAGTGTCAAAATGACGCACAGCAAAGAGGCAGTAAATGTTAAGGGCTTCATAGCATTTAGTGCACGCTAATTCCCTTAATGCATGTTAAGGCCCTAATGCCTGTGCAAATGCCCTAACGCTGCTTGATGAATTCCCCCTCCCCCCCTTTAATATCTTATCCAAGAACTCTTTGACTTCAGCCGGAATCAAGGGTCTGAAAATGAGCTTCTAGTACAGCTTTACAAATGTTATGATTTCTGTTCTGGTTATATCCATATTACAGAATGACATGGGGACAAAGTTTATCCCTGTCCCTGCAAGTTCTGTCTGATCCCATCTGCACAAACCTCAAACAGTTGTGATTTTATATTAAAATCATTTTTATTAAAATATAAAAAGAAACAATATTTTTTTACAACTGACATTTTATAAATCACAAACAATACAGTACAAGATCAACAAAACCCCTGTCTCCCCTCCACCCTCACAAATATCCCCTCCATTATCAGGAAAACTGAGCAAGCTAAATTGCTACAGAATGCTACATACACAATTCATGCTAACAGAACACACAGAACACAAATGTCAGATACATAATAGCTGACCAAAAATGATAAACATAAATTAAATCAAAATTTCAAGAAGCTACACATTGTTTGTAGTACAATACCAAAGAAATTTCTTCCTATACTGTGCAAAATATAAAAATGACATATGCCAAGGATGGTGTTAGGGGAATGCAACTGGGGCAACTGCCCCCAGGCTCAAGAGAGCCCTAAGCCTGCTGGAAGCTGAAGGCGGCATTGCCTGGTAGGGTCCCCTATCAAATGTCTGCCCTGGGCCTCAGCCATATCTAACACCTGCTCTGGCAGGATACACATTTCAAATATGAAATTCTAATCACAAAATAGAAAATACAATTATTTTTTTTCTATCTTTTGTTGTCTGATCATTTTATTTTTCAAATCATGTTGGTCCCAGGTTCTGGTTTCTGTTGATGTACCACATGTCACTGCGCTAATCTAACTCTCACATCTTTTCCTTACTTCCCTCTTTTCTCTCCCCCTTCAACCTCGTGTCTATTCTTGCACTGTAAACTGCCTTGAACCCTCTCGTTGGGATTTGTGTGGTATATATGCAATAGATTAGATTAGATTCTCTTAACTCTCTCGCCAAGGGCTCCTGTCCATTTGACATTTATTCTTTCTCCATGCTCACCATCCATCTTCCATCTCTGTGTACTTATCTTTCTCCGTGTTCAGCATCTCGATTCTCTGTGTCCCCTATATTTCTCTGTCTAGCATCTCCTCTGTGTCCATCTCCCCACATTAATCATCACCACTCTATGTCCCTATCCCCTCCATCTATGTCCAGCATCACTGCTCTGTGTCCCTATGCCCCCCTCTGTGTCCCTATGCCCCCCTAAGTCCAGTATCTCTCTTCTGTGTTCATATTCTCCCCCATGTCTAGCAACTTCCCTCTGTGTCCATATACTCTATCCCATGTCTGACATTGCCACTCTGTGTACATATACCATCCACTTGCAGCACCTCCCCTTTGTGTTTCTGTCCTTATTCTCCCCTCCATGCCCATCATCTCCCCTCTGTTTCTGTATACTGTGACTGTATTCTTGTGACTGTGAGCAAGTCACTTAACCCTCCATTGCCCCAGGTACAAAATAAGTACCTGTATATATGTAAACTGCTTTGAATGTAGTTGCAAATATACCACAGAAAGGCGGGATATCAAGTCCCATTTCCCTTCCCTTCCCTATACTTTCCTGTGTCCAGTTTCTCCTCTCTCTTCCTCCCCAATGTATCTCCCTCACTCCCTCTGCTATGTGTTCAGTATATCACTCCCTCTTCCTTTATCCCCTTGGTTCAGCATCTATTTCCCTTCCATTTTCTCCCTTCCCCACTGCAGGTCCTGCACCTCTCTCCCTTCCCTCCAGCAGCAATCCAAGGGCCCAGCACCTCTCTAACTTGCCTCCAACAGGCCCCCTCCCAAGGGTCCAGTGCCACTCTCCTTGCCCTCCAGCTCTCCCATGGGTCCAGTGTCTCTCTTCCTTCCCTCCAGCCTTTCCCATGGGTCAAACACCTCTCTCCCTTCCAGCCAGGGCTGGTCTTAGCAATTGCAGGGGCCTGTGCAGACCAGTTCAGTGGGGCCCCCACCCAGCTCCACCCCTTGTTGACAAGCTGTGTTTAAATGTTTTTTATTTCAAATAGACAAATCACCAAAACTTGTACAGAAAAACTAATTCAAATATGCACAATGCTATCATAGGAAACCTTTGGGTTTAAAAAGCAAAACCATGTGCATGTAAGGACTGGATAAATGAATTAAAACAAATGCCCTTAATATGTAATACTTGGTAGCAATAATGAAACAGTGATTGAATATTCACATAGCAAGCAGCCTGAGCCAACAGATTTATTTTCCACTGAACATAATTAGCTTTGTATGAACTTGGCTGCAAATAGTGTGCTGAACTGGACAATGCTGACACATTTAGACTGACTCTGGACAGTTCTGCACAAAGGAAACCCTTCCCTCATTAATCAATACCTTCTCTGTGAAGTAGTACTAATAATAAAAAGGGAAGTGCATTTTTATAATATATCACTGAATTCCAGAAAGCAAAAGGAGCAAGTTCCCACATGCCATCTTTTTTTCTTTTGATGTAGGCACAGGGATAAAAAAGATTTTAAATGCTCCCAGGTTTCAACCTAATTCATGTTTAATGCAGAATAAAATGCCATAAATAAGTAAGTAAATAAATAAATAAATAAATAGATAGAAACTCTGAATGTTGAGCACCTGATTCTCTTAACATCATAACATGATGTCTGTTTAGTGGCCCTTTATCAGGAGAAAAAAAATCTCTGCACGAATATAACACGTGCTAGGGTGTCCCTATAACCAGCCCCTCCAAATGACAGACTGATTACGATTTATAACAAATTACTACTCTACCTATAAAAAGTTATTCTGTTATTATACTTCCTCTGTGTACAATCCATATGCACAAGCCATCATGTTTGAAAATGTAAGTGAGATTAAATAAAAATTCCCCCTAGAATAAAGAAAGACATAGATGCAACAGCTCAGGGATCCGGCTACATGTTTTTTTTTTTTTTACAGTATCCTCCCCTCTCTCATACGCACACATTCCAGATCTCCTCAAAGGGTTGCTTGCTTGTTTTTGAGTGCACAGG
Source organism: Microcaecilia unicolor (assembly GCF_901765095.1). Classification (NCBI taxonomy): domain Eukaryota; kingdom Metazoa; phylum Chordata; class Amphibia; order Gymnophiona; family Siphonopidae; genus Microcaecilia; species Microcaecilia unicolor. The sequence goes on from NC_044032.1 coordinate 437,579,475, forward strand.
GAGCTAGAAGTCTCAGCAGCCATTTCTAAAAGGTGAAGCAACAGGAAGAGGGTCAGTGACAGCGGGCAGGAAAGACTGGGGATCTTTCCTGCCCTGAAGAATCCACTAGACCACCAGGGTGGCTTCAGGTATGTGCCAGGAGGGCACCCTGTGGCTCGGGGGAGGAGAGGCAAACCAAAGTTAGATCACCAGTACTAGGAGCAGGAGGGAGATGCCAAAACTGCCATGGGGCCCCTGTGAGCACGATGCCATGTATGGCTGCCCCTGTTGCCCCTGCCTAAGACCAGCCCAGTCCCCCATGGGTCCAGTACCTCTCTCCCTTCCCTCTAGCCCTCTATGGGCCCAGCGCCTCTCTCCCTTCTTTCCAGCCTCTCCCATGGGTCCAGCACCTCTCTCCCTTCCCTCCCTTCTGCCAACCAGCCAGCCCTCCCCTCCTCTGTGGTCCAGCACCTCTCTCCTTTCCCTCTGCCCCCCCCCCCCCACAGGTCTAGCAGCCCCTCCTGCCTTTTCAGTTCCCCCTCTCCCCTGTGGGTCCAGCAGCCCCCTTTCCGGCCCTCCAGCACCCCGCATGGGTCCAGCATTTTGTCTCCCCCCCCCCACTCTTCCACCATGGTAGTGCTCTCATGCAGCCGACAGTGATCTCCACACACCTTCTCCAAGGCCTTCTCTCTGTCGGGTCCTGCCTTCTGATGCAACTTCCTGTTTTCGCTAAATGGGAAGTTGGATCAGAAGGCAGGACCTGGCAAAGACAAAGCCCCATTGCAGCCCTGTGGAGATCACTTGAGGTACTGCAGGAGGGAGGGAGAAAGGAAAGAAGGAAGGAAAGGCAGGCAGACAGACATGAGGATGCTAGACCCATGGGAGCGGTAACTGCATTTTTTTAATGGTGGGAGTAAAGCTTTTTACCATTCCCGTGGAATGGTAAAAAGTTTTGCTCCCACACCCATGGTAAATACGTTAATTTTTTTTCTGGTACTGCGAGTCCCCATCTCCATGTCATTCTCTAATCCATATTTTAATCTTTTCTGCTTGTGTTGGTGCAGAAATTCTGGTGAAAGTTTGTGTGCCATCTAGTGGACAGAAATCTTAACTTCCACTGACAAATCTAGTTTTCTGGCCTGGCTCTACATCTATACTGTCCATGGTTATCTCAAAAAGCCCATCTGCTTATCCCTTCTTTATGCTATAGTCACTTCTAGACTTGATTACTATAACATACGCTGGCATTAGTTTGGCTGTTCTCAATAGACTTCAATACATGTAAAACACTTCCATTAGAAATTTTAATCATGCAGTGTTTCGACCACATTACTCCCTTACTGTTTTGCTATCACTGGCTTCTGATCATTAGGATTCACCATAAAATCTTGACTCTGATCTAGAAAACCCTTTATTCTAGAACACCTTCTCACCTAGCAGCACTAATCACCCCATATACCCCAACCAGAGCTCTCTGTTCTGCTTTGGAAACTATCTTTCAGTCCCCTCTATTTTTCAATCCTGCCAAACTCCAAAAAGAGTGCATTTTTCTGAACCTTGTTGCATAAAATTCAGATCAACCCTGAAAAAACACCTTTTTCCCCAAGCTTTCCTAGGTTCTACTAGAGCGGAGGTTTGGCGGTCCAGGGAATTCATGTACTTGGTGGTGTAATAGATGCAGATTATCAAGGTGAAATTAAAATTATTCTGATCAATTTGGGGAAAACATGTGGATATAGGAAAAGTGGACAGAGTTGCACAATCAATTGTTCAGAATATCAATACACCCCAGATAGAAGAATTTATAGCACCACAGATTATCTCAGATCAAGGTGACTGTGGACTGAGTTCAACTAGCATGACTGATGGAGCAAAGATTTGGATCACAGATCCTGATAAACAAAATCCCAAACTAGCTGAAATAATTGCAGCTGGAGCAGATAAGTGCATAAGTATTGTCATACTGGGACAGTCCGAAGGTCCATCGAGCCCAGTATCCTGTTTCCAACAGTGACCAAACCAGGTTATAAGTACCTGGCAAGATCCCAAAACAGTAGAATACATTTTATGCTGCTTATCCTTGAAATAAACAGTGGATTTTCCCCAAGTCCATTTTAATAATGGTCTATGGACTTTTCCTTTAGGAAGGCATCCAAACGTTTTAAAAACCCCGCTAAGCTAACTGCTTTTACTACATTCTCTGGCAACAAATTCCAGAGTTTAATTACACGTTGAGTGAAGAAATATTTTCTCTGATTCGTTTTACATTTACTACTTTGTAGTTTCATTGCATGCCCCCTTAGTCCTAGTATTTTTGGAAAGAGTATACAAGCGATTCACGTCTACCCATTCCACTCCACTCATTAATTTATAGACCTCTATCATATCTCTCCTCAGCTGTCTTTTGTCCAAGTTGAAGAGCCCTAGCCGCGTTAGCCTTTCCTCATAGGGAAGTCATCCCATCCCCTTTATTATTTTTGTTGCCCTTTTCTGTACCTGCTTCTCTCTGTGACACACGATTGCATGTCCCTCCACCACCTACATATGAACTGCTACAGTCAGTGATATCACAGAGATATCGAGTTCAGGACCAACTGCATTGCCATTGGAGCCTTTCTAAGAGCTACAACAGCGAAATACTGACAAGGCTGGCATCGACTGTGAGAGAAAGACAGCTTTAACTCGAGTCCCTGAAGAAAGTAGATTCAAACCCGCGGTATTTGGTGAATTCAGGGGAGAGCAGTCCTTCATAGATTATTTCCATGAAAGCATTGAATGAGCCTTGGGTGTCTGGAAGCCTAGGACACGGGGGCTCTTAAGATAAGTAACAATTCTTGGAATTTGTACTTTAGCAGTCCAGCTAGCCATTGTTGGTTTAACATAGGATTTAAGTTTTGTTTGAGCACACTACAACATAAAAATAGCACATTTGCACTACTTAATAAAAAGAGAGTAGCCCAATGAATGAAGTGCTATGTCACCCGTCAGCGGCTAATATGAACCGCTAAGTGGGTGTGAAAATCTCTGGGGGCACTCTTTTTCACATTTATTTATGTAAAATTATTGCATTTGTAGTGATAATATTTCCTAGTTTTATTGAGCACTAGTTTGGAGTAGTACCAATGAAACAAGGGATTTTTTTCCAGTGTAATTACTCCTTGAAAGACATTCAGTAGCTTTCACCATCTTTGATCCTGGGGAACTGAGTTCGATTCCCACTGCAGCTCCTTGTGACTCTGGGCAAGTCACTTAACCCCCCATTGCCCCTGGTACAAAATAAGTACCTGAATATATGTAAACCGCTTTGAATGTAGTTGCAAAACCCCCAGAAAGGCAGTATATCAAGTCCCATTTTCCTTTCCCTATTACATTCTAGTAAGGCATAAATTGAAATATTGCCACTTAACTTGCAGCAGATTCCAACTTCATAGGAACCCCCACCAACATGGCCTGGTTTTGATACTTCATCAGGGAAGAGGTTCACTGCAAAACACAACAGCACTCAATACAAGTTTAAATTCCAATGTGAACTCTATAATAAAATCATCAAAAATTTGTAATCTTCATCCTAGTATAACTACTTACAAAACAATAGGCTTGCATAGTAGCTCGCATGAAAAAATGGCCGCAGCTTTTTCTCAGCCGCCGCTGAAGTTTAAATGTCCATCAGCTGATCGAATTTTGAGCAACCCAATTGGATATTCAGAAGAACGAATTCAAATATCTGATTGGATACATGGAAACCTCACAACCAATCAAACTAATGACCACCATTCCAGTTCCGAATTCAGCCCTGACGGCTGTAGTGTTTTAAGTACATATATCCAGTGCTGTCCATTTCCTCATACAGTTCAAACTCCTCTTATTGACCTATAAATGCATTCACTCTGCAGCTCCTCAGTACCTCTCTGCTCTTATCTCTCCCTACATTCCTCCCTGGGAACTTCGTTCATTGGGTAAATCCCTCTTATCTGCACCCTTCTCCTCCACTGCTATCTCCAGACTCCGTTCCTTTTATCTTGCTGCACCATGTGCCTGGAATAGACTTCCTGAGTCTGTACGTCAAGCTCCATCTCTGGCTGTCTACAAATCTAGGCTAAAAGCCCACATTTTAGATGTCACTTTTAACTCCTAACCCTTACTTGTTCAGCACCCATTTTTATCATTCCCACCTTTGTAACTCCCTTATCCCTTATTTGTCCTGTTTATCTGTCCTAGTTAGATAGTAAGCTCTTTCGAGCAGGGATTGTCTCTTTATGTCCAGTGTACAGCACTGCATACATCTTGTAGCGCTATAGAAATGATAAGTAGTAGTAGTAGTAGTAGTAACAGTAGTAGTAGTAGGGCTGAATTCGGAACTGGAATGGTGGGCATTAGTTTGATTGGTTGTGAGGTTTCCATGTATCCAATCGGATATTTGAATTCTTTCTTCTGATTAAGTATCAAAACCTGGCCATGTTGGTGGGGGTTCCTATGAACTTGGAATCGGCTGCAAGTTAAGTGGCAATATTTCAATTTATGCCTTACTAAAATGTAATAATGGTGAAAGCTACTGAATGTCTTTCAAGGAGTAATAACATAATAACATAATTACAACATTATTTTTTGTTTTAAAGCTAGAAAAATAACCTAACAAAAGCTAGAAAAATAACCTAAATAAAAAATTGGATCGATGAAGATATGCACACTGTTGCTCTGGCATAATTCAGTTTAAGCAACAATGATGCTGTGAACTCTGAGGATCCTGTTAAACAATATACAGTTCTTGAATTGCAATTATTTTCTTAAATCGAATAAGTGGCAAGAATATATCTGGCTGCTACTGCATTGCAGAATAGAACATAGTTGCCTGGGATAATCATAAAGATAGGAGAGTTGATATATGTCCCTGCACATTAAGTAATTTAGTCCTATTTATGTGTTTTTTAAAATAATTTCAGGCATTACTCTGCCTTGTTGTGTTAAGTGTATTCGCTGGACACCCTCTGGCCATTTACCTATCCCATAAGCACCATAAGCAATATGGGCTTGGAGAAGTAAAAAACCAAAGCAGCAAGATGATTTCCTTTGCAGGGCAAACATGCCATGTATCATAGCTAACATAATGTGCAGCCACTCTAACTAGACTCTGTTTACATGTAGTCACTATTGTAATGTCAAACCAGGGCGTGGCATGGGCTGTATCACCAGGTCTGCTCTCTCTTACACTTTACTTGGAAGAGGTCAGGAAAATTCTCCATGATCCAGATCTCGCTGCGGTCTACACTTTCCAATTCTCCAGCTCAGATACTCACACAGCAGCCAAATTCCAAAACATAAAGAGCTTTTATTCAGCACAAAGAATTAGATTCCATAAGCAAAGTTCAGTCTCCAAAACACGGCACAAGTCTCCCTGACATGTGCCTCAAGATTTAAAAAAAAAAAATGAACCCAAAAGAATTCATGTAAAAATTGCACAAGAAGGGTTTCTTTTTTCTTCCCTACCCAGCTTGCATTTTAAGTCCATAGCAGCTCATAAGTTTGAACCAGTGTTTCCAGGACACAGCCTAGAGCTGTGCCCTTAACAAACCCCTCTCTCTGTGACCAGGGGATTCCCCAACTTGATCACAGCCATAGGCTAGAACTGCCCCAAGCACAGTCTCTGTACCCTCCAAATGGCTGTTTCTGAGGATATTTACAGGGCAAATTCTTATATTCTTTTCTGCTGGCAACTGTTTCCTCCCTTTTCAGACAAACTCCGTTCACTAAGTCACTTGTTTCCTGACCCCCTCCCTCTCTTTTCAGGCAGGTCAGTCTCTGTCACACGACGGCTTTTCCCCACTGAGGTCTGATGTGACAAAACAGTGGGTTTTAAGCCTGTAACTTATTTCTTGAAACGTATTTCTCTAGTTTGGCCAGCAGGTGGTACACGTTTATGCTTAAAGCAATTACAGAGAACTGACCGTTCTTTCTTTAGTTAACACAGAGAAGAAGTTAACCTGCAGTGATGTGGCTGTTTTTAAAACTTGTTGTTCTGGGCTCTGATTGACCCAGGAGCACAATTTCATCCAGATTGTACTGGGTTTTGCTCCAGTCTTAGCCAGGGATAAAAGAGAGAAGGATCTCTTTGCTGAGGCCCTGTGAAAAGTTATATTTGAGAACTTGTGAGCAGCTATATGTCCTGATCTCCACAGGTACTATTTAGATAGTAAACAAATGTTTAGTTAGTTTTATAATTGATCCATATTTCAGTTACTTGTTACTGTTTGCTGATTGCATCCTTTCTGTTCATTGTTCTAATTTTTTCCTGACAATAAACATTTTTCGGTTTATTGCCTCTGCTTGTCTGGACTGACTAAGAATCCAGGTGGTTTGTGTGTTGGGTCTGTGAGTGCTTTCTGGGAACTGTGGGACTACTGGGAGTGTGGCCTCTAGTAACCTAGAAATCACTGGGGATAATTTGAGAGCAGGAGACTCGCCCAGAGGCAGTTGGGACTCAGTCAGTGGAATGAGGGTGCTAGTGTAGAGCACAAGTGGTAGGTGCAGGCAGACCTGAGCTGTGCTGGGGTTAGATCCTCTAAGTGACTGTGGAGTAGCCCCAGGCGGGTGGCTAGGCATTTCATGACAACTGGGTACCAGTTCTTTCCCCTAGACACAGGCTAGGACTGCTCAGAAACAGTCTCTGCACCCTTCACATGGCTGACCCTGACCCCCTCTCTCTCTTCAAGCAGGTCAGTCCCTGTCCTGACTGGACACCAATTTTCTCCCCTAGCTAGAGACTAGGACTGCTCAGAAACAGTCTCTGCACCTTTCACATGGCTGACTCTGACCTCCTCTCTCTCTTCAGGCAGGTTAGTCCCACTCACATGACAGCATTTCCCTGGTGAGGACTGGACACCAGATTTTTCCCCTTCTCTCACTAAGCAGGCATTGCATTAACTTCAGGGTCCTCCTCCCCTAGGTTGAGTAGCCTGTTTACTCCTTGCAGCCGGTTCTCTGTGAGAAAGGTCCCGCATGCCCTCAGACAGGTTGCTCTTCCTGTCCTCCTCCCCTGTCTCGCTCTCAGATCACAGCAGGCTTTTTAGCTTGGTGTCTTGCCCAAGAGAAATGGCCCCACCCGTTTCCAAGTCTTACTTTGGCTCCCAGGGTATACTGCTTACTGAAGGGCCCTTTTATAGAGTGGTGGCAAGCCCAACACAGGCTTACCGCTTGCTCTTCTGGGACTACCGCTGGCCCAACACAGCCGTCGGTGGTAGTCCCACCCTGAGCGCGTGCTATTTCAGAGGGATAAAGAAAACCCCTGGAAATGTCTTGTGCAGCAATAACCTGGTGGTAATCAGGTAGCCCCCACCACCGGGTTAGTGTGGGAGTCCTTATTAGTAAGGGCTCCCTGCCGCATGGCCATGCGATAAGAATTCTCTCACCGTGTGGCCATTTTTTCTGGGGCTTTTACTGGCTGCGGAAAAAAGGACCCTGGTTTGTGGGAAAAATGGCCCCCACTGCTACCGCAGGGCCCTTTTACCCGCAGCTTAGTACAAGGATCCCTGAGTCAGGAGCATAGGCTGGATCTAAGTTCTGGCATATCCCTAAGGGCTGACTCCTTTCCCTCCAGGAAAGCACTACAGGTGTGGAGCACCTTCCTTCCTGAGGGCATGCAAGGTTTTCTCCCTTCCAGGGGTTCTGTGTCTGTCCCGAGGAAGACATTACTAAGCACTACTGGGAAGGGAAGGGTTTAGAACCTGGGGGATCTGCCCTCTTGGCAATTCTGCTTGCCCCTCTCCTGCTGCAAGCCTTCCAGGGATGCACAGCCAGCTATCTAGGTAAATTCTTCTCCCTTTATATTAGTATTTTGAGGGGCAATAAGACATGAAAACAACAGGGAGACCAGGAGGGTGTCTCATACATCACATTATTATGTATGAAACAATCGAGATATAGCACAAATATTAATTGGCAAGATCACTGGTACTCTAGTCAAAAACTAATTTACAATTAGTAGACAAATTTAAAAGTCAATTTAATGTTACTCAATCAAACATATAAATGGCAAGAGGCGTACTCACTCGCAAATGCGCAGTAGAGACCCTCTCTGTCCCGCCCCCGTGTCAATACGTGATGACAGGGGCGTGACAGAGAGGGAACCTGCGCACCTGCGAGTGAGGGAACCGCCGTCGCAACCCCTCCCCCCCCAGGGTTGCCGCTACCGCTCCCCCCACCCACCCGGAGTCGCCGCCGCCACCCACCCTCCACCCGGCCCGGGTACCTGGCTTCAATATTCAAACCGCCGGAACGCAGCACACAGCTCATCTGAGCTGCCGTTGGCCTTCTTTACCTGCCTGTGTCCCGCCCTCGCTGACGTTACGTCACACGAGGGCGGAACACACGCAGAGAAGAAGGAAGGCCGACGGCAGCTCAGATGAACTGTGTGCTGCTTTCTGGCGGTTGGAATAGTGAAGCCAGGTACCCGGCCCGGGTGGAGGGGTGGCGGCGGGGACTCCGGGGGGGGGAGGGGGCGGCGACCTATCCGGGGGGGGGGGCTTTCAAACCCCCCCCCCCATCCTTTACTAGCCCGTTTTTACGGGCTCAACGGCTAGTGGAATAATATTCAAACAGGTAAAAATGTTTCACATTCATAATTGGACTGCTTGCTCCATACAAAGGCTATATGCAAAAACAAAGAGTACAAGTAGAGTTAATGATTCACAATTACCATGTTTGGTGGACATTGTTCCACAAATGGATACTCAATTTTGCTTGGCTATCCATTCAGGAACAGAATACTGAATGTACTTTTACATTTGATCATGGGAGGAGCCAACATTCATAGTGCACTGGTCCCCCTCACATGCCAGGACACCAACCGGGCACCCTAGGGGGCACTGCAGTGGACTTCAGAAAAAGCTCCCAGGTACATAGCTCCCTTACCTTGTGTGCTGAGCCCCCCAAACCCCACTCCTCACAACTGTACACCACTACCATAGCCCTTAGGGATGAAGGGGGGCACCTATATGTGGGTACAGTGGGTTTGTGGTGGGTTTTGGAGGGCTCAAATTTACCACCACAAGTGTAACAGGTAGGGGGGGATGGGCCTGGGCCCGCCTGCATGAAGTGCACTGCAGTACCCACTAAAACTGCTCCAGGGACCTGCATATTGTTGTCATGGAGCTGGGTGTGATATTTGAGGCTGGCATACAGGCTGGAAAAAGTATTAAAATTTTTTTTTAGGGTGGGAGGGGGTTAGTGACCACTGGGGGAGTAAGGGGAGGTCATCCCTGATTCCCTCTGGTGGTCATCTGGTCATTTAGGGCACATTTTTGTGGCTTGGTCGTAAAAAAAAAGGACCAAGTAAAGTCGGCCAAGTGTTCATTAGGGACGCCCTTCTTTTTTCCATTATCGGCCGAGGACACCCATGTGTTAAGCATGCCCCAGTCCCGGCTTCGCTATGCTTCCGACACACCCCCATGAACTTTGGTTGTCCCCGCGATGGAAAGCAGTTGAGGACGCCCAAAATCGGCTTTCGATTATGCCAATTTGGGCGACCCTGGAGAAGGACGCCCATCTTCCGATTTGTGTTAAAAGATAGGCACCCTTCTCTTTTGAAAATAAGCCTGAAAGTTATTTAAAAATTTTGGACATCGGGCTCTGCAACTCCATCCAATGTATAGGATAGAACAATGCAGGAAATGGCAGACTGGGAGCTAAGAGCAGCGAGAACAGTAAAGGTGCTGTCCAAAAAAATCTTTTTTTTTTTTTGCTCTTTGGAAACAATTCCAACAGCAACAGCAGGCAATGGCTACAGAGGGTTAACAAACTGGTCTGGTGTACGTGGCTGTTTGGTTGTCTGTCTATGGGCCTTTATGCTTTACTAAACCTTGCTTTTGACTGGAGTGCCCAGTGGGTCAGTGTGAGCAGAGGCCCCTAAGGTTGTGGAGTGCTTAAATAAGGTAATGCAGAAGGCTTTTGTGTGTGTGTGTGAGTGGGGAGGGGAGGGGGGGGGGGGCGGAGGGTGGCTTGGTAGGTTGGGATGGGATTCCGTTGGGTTTATATGTAAAACTGGGGACCAAGAGTGAGCTTTACTGTATTGCATTTGTTTTTCACATGCTTTGGTCATTGTGATCTTTGGCTTATGCTTATGGAATAACTAGTAAAAGAGGCCCGTTTCCAACAGAAAGGATACGGGCGCTAGCAAGGTTCCAGGACCCCCTCCCCCTCCTCCTCCCCTTCCTCATCACTCCTCTCCTCCCTCTTCCAACCCCCTCCTCCTCCCCCCTCCCCCAGGACCCCCACCCTCTCTCGTCTGAGGACCCCACCCCTCCCACCCCTCTCCCTCCCGTCTCAGGACCCCCGCCCCCTCTTATCTCAGGACCTCCACCCCCTCCCCTCCCCCCTCGCTCTCATCTCAGGACCCCCCCTTGTCTCAGGACCCCCCTCTCCGATTTCCGCCGCCCAGCGCCTCCCTCCCTCTGTCTCTGTGGCCACGTACAAAGGGCTGGGCACTCGCACACGTCCTCCTTGCACTCGGAGGCCACAGAGACAGAGGGAGGGGGGTGACGTACGGGGGGGCGGACTACTGAACTGGGAGGGGATGGAGATGGTGGTTTGAACTCGTAGCACCCGTGTTTGAGTCACGTCGCGGTTTCCCAGGCAACACGGTGACGTCACCGGAAGGCTTCAGACATTACGAACTGAGTTTCAACTTCCTGGCAGTCAGCTTCAGAACGTTGGAGGTACAAATTGTTATAGTAGATATACTCTGGCTGGTTTTTCATTTTGTTCTGGTGACATGTTCAAGTTGTAGCAGTAGTAGTAGTAGTTGATACCTTGTTGGCTCTTAATAAAGATACTAAAAAAAAAAAAAGTCATTGGTTGCCATCAGCCTGTGCATGAGTGTAGTTACTGATCTCTGAGCTTTAATAAATGAAGTCTAAACTGTTGATTCATTGAAATCAGCTTTGACTTTAAAATTTATATACCCTTGGATTCTCTTGAATCTGGTAATTTAAACTGGGGCACACTAATGGTATATTCTAGATATCACAGTAAATTGCCAGTTACAACTCTTGCTTTGATTTGCCTGATTTTGGAGTCAAGGTTAGAAAAATGTAATTTTAGATGCAATTCCAAATTTATAAAATTTAGAAAAAAAAATAAACATTTCCTGGTATTCTTATGGATGAACAAAGCAACAATATATGTTGAAATTGCTAAAAGCAATAAAATGTTTAATAGCTGGCCATCATAAGTTATGGGCCAAATAATTTAACTAATCTTTTCTGTTTCTTGGCAAAATTCATGTCATCTTTTTGTCTTATTCTTAGTCTTTAATTTTTTTTCCTCTTGTATCCAATTCTTCTTATGGATTTCTTCCACTGAGGATACACTTCAATTATCACGAGTATATAAGTATTCCAGCATACAGTTTGCAGCTGTATGCCATATGACTGTATGTTATGACAGATGGTAATATATTGCTGGTGTATGGAATAATATTAGTCAAGTGATGTTAAATACTGTGGATATCTCTGCAACTAATTTAATAAGTTTACCAAATTTTGTAGTATTTATATAGTGTGCCTCCTCTAAAATAAATAATTCTTTCTAAAGAAGCATATTTTAATTTCTTTAATTTATTTCTTCTTTAGTCTAGTTTAGTAATGCAGCTCAAAGTTGGCTCACCACTCCATTTGTCTTTTCTTCTCTTGACACTGACTTTGCTGCCAGTTCTTCAATTCCTGCTTTGGTTTCTTCCTTTGATCATCACTATCCTCCTACTATCAGATCCAAGAAGCTTCCAGACCCCAAACTCTGGTTAAACACAAGCCTCTGCCATTTCCACTTCTTCCCCTGGAAAGCAGAAACAAAATGGAATATAGTCATAGCTAAGGCTGATCTCTACTATAACATTTCTCTTTTCCAGACATCTTCCGGTGCCAAAAGAAATGACAACAAATCAATAATTTCTTTATCCATCACAAGCTGACATATTAATGAGCACACCTTCTTTTCACAAAAGGCGCTTCTTGCAGTAAGATACACAAAACCCCTGAAACTCATAAAATATCTAAAGTTAGGCAGTTTTGCACATTTTACTGTGTGAAGCCTTTTTTGAGAAACAAATTTGCTAAAATCTGCCAGTTTTGTTAAATTTGATCATGCATACTGGACTATATGAGAAAGTTTTTTCAAATTCATTAATGAGCCTCTGAGATACAAAATAATGCAAAGCAGTTAATTAATAATGTAAATTGTTCAAATGTGAAAAGAACATTTTTGCATTGAGGTCTATATATCATTTTTCCTTTGCTCCTGCATTTCCCTATGCGCTAGCAGGGATTGTTTCTAAAAAGGCCATAAGGCCTGGTGACACCTTCAGCCCCTGCGGTGCCCAATGCATGGTGGCTTAGGAGGAATTCAGTAAATGGAACTCAAAATTCCACGCCTAATTGTTGGGCGTGGGACTTATGCCTGCTAAAAGCAGGTGTAAATGCTTACACCTAACTTGGGAGTGGATTGACTTAATTCTATAATTCCACATGCACCTTTTGGGAACACCTCCGACATACCTCCTGGTCATGCCCCCTTTTCAGATACATGCTATAAAAGTTGGTGCGCATATTTATAGAATAGCATGCAGTAAGATGTGCATGCAACTGCCAATCAAAGTCAATTAACTTCAATAATTGGTTACTAGCATCCAATTAATACTAGAAGGTCTTGTTAATCAATTCAGTCGCACACGCATCTTGGATGTGCGCCCAAAATTCAGCACACAACTTTTGGCATGATAAGTAGAATCCGGGGTTTAGTGTAGTAAATACTGGCATCCTCCCCCCCAGCCGTACTCAGGTTAAAATGGCAAAAAAGTAGATCTGCTACCAAACCCCATCCCCTAGGTCAGGGGTTCTTAACCAGTGGTGCTTGTACCCACAAGGGGAATGGGAAGAGGTCAAATGGGGTGCAGAGAAGGATCTTGAAACTTTCTAGACAGAATGAAGGCAGTTATTAGGAAAGTTATTGGTAGTATAACTGTGTACAAGTGTAATTTTAGTGACAAGTTAGCAGTTAGCACTATACCTCTGGATTCTATAAATGGTGTCCAAATTCTCATGTGCAAAATTGAGCACTATCCTGAGATGCGCATGCAACTAAATTGACTAATGAGTCAATTAATGCCAATAATTGGATGCTAGCAATCAATTATTGGTGATAATTGGCAACATTTTGGATTTGCACATGCATCTTACTAGGCGTTATTCTATAAAGATCCACATGCAAATCTTATAGCATGCAACTCAAAAGGGGGCGTGGCTATGTGAGAGGCATGGGCGAGTCAGACGTGTTCAGTAAAGATGTGTGTGGTATTATGAATTCCGGGGATCTGCAATTAAAATACATGCAAGGAGTGGATGCTGCAGGTTTCAGTTGGTGTAATTCCTTGCGCCCAAAGTTTGGCACAGAAATCAGTTCTAAGTGCTATTCTATAAACAGCGCGTGACTCAGAGCAGCATTTATAGAATAGCTCTCTGTGCAGATTTTTTCAGTGCCGTCTTTTGAGTGCCATTTACTGAATCTAGTCCTTAGTGGTTAACAGTTAGTGACGTATGTAGCTGTGAGTAGTCACTAGTGGACACATGGTTTAGGAAGGGAGTGCTAACAAGTTCTACTTAAAATTCACTTCAGTTCAATAATGTATCAAGTCTTTTATGATAAATCCAAGCAACTATTGATACCCAGTGCTTAAACTGCATAAATAATTAGAGTACTATAGAACCATGTCATGTATAAATTTGCTGTCTGGTGTTTGAAATATTATAAAAAGTTCATCCTACTAGGCACAATTTAGCTCCAATCAGATGAACAGATCTTTCAAGACATCCTGTCAGGCGCTCCTGTTTCGCAAAACGCTGCCTCAGGGGAACTCACATTACTTTCTCATTTCCAGGTGACATGAGTTCCCCTGAAGCAGGTAGCAGAAGAGAGAGTTCAAAGGTACACAAGCAGAAACAGAAATTAAAAAACGAAGAAGCACAAATGGGCCTTCAAGAGTGGAACAATTGAGAGTTCTTTAATCAATAGACCTGACACAGACTGTGTTTCAGCATTTCTACGCCTATGTCAGAGGTCTGACAAAAGACATTAAAACACAATATAAACAAAATATAATTAAATATATATTACATCAATATTATACGTATAGAATGTGATGAACTGGTGTCCATGCACAGAACATTCACTTTTCATGTAAGTTCATATTTTGCATGGATACCAGTTCATCATATTTCATATGTATAATATTGATGTAATTTATGTTTAATTTTATTTTTTGTATTTCCCTCTCCCCACTTTCCTATCATAAATTATAGTTCCACCCATGTTTTCCTTTACTATCACTACTATCTTGTACACTCTTGTTTCTTTCTGATTTTAGAATGTGAGCCGCTCAGACATCATTGATTGATGAGCGGGGCAGAAAATTCTTAAATAAACTTGGAAATTTGGATTTTGTTTATATTGTGAGTTAATGTTTTTTTGTCAGACCCCTGATGCAGGCATAGAAATGCTGAAACACAGCCCTTGTCAGATCTCTTGACTAAAGGACTCTCGATTGTTCCATTCTTGAAGGCCCATTTGTGTGTGTGTGGTGTTTTTTTTTTGCAGTTCCCCTGATGCAACATTTTGCGAAACAACGGACTCCTTTCAGGATATTTTGGAGGATCTATTCATCTGACTGGAGCTAAATTGTGCCAGGTATATGTGACTCTGTGTTGGTCCCACTGAAATCTGAGATGTGGATATTGTGAAGAATAAGGGACTGTCCTATCCTGGGTAGGCCACTAGAGGGCGCTGGTCCCATAGAAATAAGGGAAAATGTCTGGGTCATGTCATTCCTGAGGAGTCACTAGAGGGAGCCAGTAGGGGAATGTCCTGGTGGAGGTTGCTAGGACCAAGGAGAGTCCTGGGCTAGAAACAGGTGTAGGTGGTTGTGGGCTGGGTCCTGACTGGAATTAGGGGGAAGAGCCTAAAGGGGTGGTGAAGCTAATTAACCACCTTATACCTGCCTGAGTAGTGAAAGAGAAGGGAGAGAAGCTGAGGATCCCCTTGAAGGTACTGACTGAATTCTGTGGACTTTTGAAACTCTCTGCTGAAAAGGTGACAGCTGCACTACCATCTGAGAAAGTCTTTAAATGAAAAGTAAATGCTGTTGTGGGCTGTTTGGACTGTGAAAGTTTGAGGAGCTGCTTTAAGTCTGGAAAGGGTTTAATTAGAAGACTCTGAGTAATGCCTTTTTGTTATGTTTTGAGTTGAAGAAGAAATGTTTGAGTTAAAGAAGAAATAAGCCCTGAAGATTATGTTAAATGGCAACTAATAAAACCTTTGGTTATAAGAAGCCTGGTGTTGGTAAATGTTTGTGAAGGAAGCTAAGCAGGGTCAGTCCTGGCCAGGTCTTGGAAGGGTGACCAGTTCACAATATATAGTAACATTTTAGGTGACGGAAGAAAATGACCTGTACGGTCCATCCAGTCTGCCCAAGATAAACTCATATGCACTACTTTATATGTATATAAAATGGATGTTCTCATTGCATTATTTAGGCTGAAGGAGTAAAACATATTATTATTATTTGTTACATTTGTATCCCACATTTTCCCACCTTTTTGCAGGCTCAATGTGGCTTACATAGTACCGTAAACAGCGTTAGCCAATTCTGGTATGAACAAATACAGGTATGAACAATACAAGGTGAAATTGTGGTAGAATGGGTTACATGTATGGTATAGAGAGGCAGTGGCGTACCAAGGGGGGGTGGGGGCGGTCCGCCCCGGGTGCACGCCGCTGGGGGGGTGCCGCGGCGTGTGCCTGCTCCTCCGCATTCGCTAAACTTCGTTCGTTCACTGCAGCTCCCTCTGCCCCGGAACAGGTTACTTCCTGTTCCGGGGCAGAGGGAGCTGCAGTGAACGAACGAAGTTTAGCAAACGCGGAGGAGCAGGCGCGCACCGCAGCACCCCCCCACCAGCGGCGTGCACCCGGAGGGGTGTCATTTCACCGGAGGGGGGGAAGGTGTCATCTAGAGGGGGGGGGCGCTGCACCCGGGGAGGGGCGCATCGGCACTCCGCCCCGGGTGCCATCCAGGCCAGCAACGCCACTGTAGAGAGGGAGAGGAAGAGTTAGGGTATGTCCATTACGGTCTTCGGTTACGTTGTGTCGCAGGTATCTAGGTTTTTTATGTTGGGTCTGTGGGGTATGCTTTTCTGAACAGGTCTGTCTTTAGTAGTTTCCGGAAATTTAGGTGATCGAACGTAGTTTTTACTACTTTTGGTAGTGCGTTCCATAGTTGTGCGCTTAAGTAGGAAAGCTAGATGCATAAGTGGATTTGTATTTGAGTCCTTTGATGCTTGGGTAGTGGAGGTTTAGGTATGATCGAGCTGATTTTATGGTGTTTCTGGTTGGCAGGTCAATGAGGTCTGTCATGTACCCCGGTGCTTCACTATAGATAATTTTGTGAACTGTCATGCAGATTTTGAAAGCGATACGTTCCTTAATTGGAAGCCAGTGCAATTTTTCTCGGAGTGGTTTGGCGCTGTCAAAACGCGTTTTTCCAAATATAAGCCTAGCTGCTGTGTTTTGGGCGGTCTGAAGTTTCTTTATAATTTGTTCTTTGCATCCCTCATAGATTACATTACAGTAGTCTGCGTGACTTAGTACCATTGACTGTATCAGGTTGCGAAATATTTCCTTCGGGAAGAATGGTCTCACGCGTTTGAGTTTCCACATTGAGAGAAACATTTTCTTTATGGTGGATTTAGCTTGGGTCTCTAATGAGAGGTTTTGGTCGATTGTTACTTCAAGAATTTTCAGGCTGTCTGATATAGGGAGGGTGTATTCTGGGGTGTTAATGTTTGTGGGTTTGTATGTGTTGTATTGGGATGAGATGATAAGACAGTGTGTCTTTTCTGTGTTGAGTTTTAGTTGGAATGCATTTGCCCATGAGTTCATGATGTCTAGGCTGAGCTTGATTTCACTGGTGATTTCTGTTAGACCATGCAGAATAGAATTTTTGAAGCTGCTGATGTACTTTTTCTCCCCTTTCTTCTCACAGAAAAAAGGAGATGCAAAGTCCATGCCACTGGTTACCTATGTAAGCACATTCTTAAAGGAAAAACTATGCAAGTATTTTACACTGAAAACTGCCTACCAGGTCATTGAGTACAAAACTGTCCATGGAATCTGCAACTCCGCAGCTACTGAAAATTGTGCCTTATTTCCAATAAAAACCGTAACCTTTCCTTGGCTTTTTGAATTACATCAGGAAGCAATTATCTTGCTACAACTTGTCATTCCATTCACATTATTCCTTAAATATATTTTCAGATTCACATTTCTAAACTGTTGTTGATATATTGCATCAGAGGGCTTACAAAGGACTTGAGGCACTCTCAGGAAAATGGTAATGTTAATCCTTACTTCTTAATATATTGCTCTAAGGATTTAAATAGTCAATAGTTTTTTTAGGAGGCTATCCAAAGGTTAACCTGATAAATCTAAAATTATTGTCATAAATAATCTAAACAAAGACCAGCCAACAGAAACAGATGGCACTTTTGGAACCTCTTGATAAATTTCCACTGTAACTTCTATATAAACCTTCTGTCTGGAACTGTTCAATATTTTGTCCGCGCGCGTGTGTGTATGCAGACGGTTGAAGTTCTATATAAATTCTTTCTCCACATTCATTTACTTTGAAGCTACACAGCTTAGCAATGCCACAGGCTACACTATCCACAGAAACAGAAAATGAGGCAGCTAAGTAATGTAGGGCCCCTTCTATCCACTTTGTGTCCTTTTACAGTGCCATAGACTGTAGTTATTTCTGGCTTCTCTTTGCTATAAAGGATCCTCTGTGCATATCCATGCCATCTGGTAACATTCACATTCTATGGGGCCTTTTACAAAGGCGCGCTGAAAAATGGCCTACGGTAGTGTAGATGCGTGCTTTGGGTGCGCGCAGAATCATTTTTCAGTGCACCTGTAAAAAATGCCTTTTTGAAACTTTTTGCCAAAAAATGGACACGAGGCAAAATGAAAATTGCCGCACGTCCATTTTGGGTCTGAGACCTTACTGCCAGCCATTCATCTAACGGTAAGGTCTCACACGGTAACTGGGCGGTAATGGTCTACGCACGTAGAATGACAATTACCGCCCGATTACCGCCCGCACGCCAGAAAATAAAAATATTTCCCAGCATGCCTAGCGGATGCGTATCAAAAATGAAATTACCGCAAGGGCCACACGGTAGCCGGGCGGTAACTTAAAATCGACTCGTGTTGGGCATGTATAGGCGCCTATGCGGATTAGTAAAAGGGCCCTTATATTTCTTGTTTCTATCATCTACATGCAAATATGGCTAAGAAAATGTTCAAAGGCATAGTTATTAAGCTGCGGTCATATAGCACATTTTACTGTAGAAAATATTTGCTGTGGCAGTCACGGTCCTGCATACCTGTATTTGGCAGCTTGACTTATAGAGCTAATATCATAGGACCATCACTGGGGGTTGATTGGTGAAAGCAGGTACTTGATGGAGCAGGAGTGAATGGGGATCACTCTTGCCTGCCCACTAGCCACCAGGGAACCCACCCTGGTAGGTGCTAGGGACAGGTTTGGGTGAGTGGGATTTATGTTACTGACAACAGCCTCTATAAGAGGTTCCTTGAGAACATCATTCTACGCACAGATTTGTTTGGCACCATATATAGAATTTACCCCTAGGGCATAAACCATCTCAGTTCTTCATACAAAGCCCTGGCCAAACTGAACACGTTTTTGAAAGCTGTGTATGTTCTGAAGCAGGTGCAAAAGCTGATGGGGAAATTAATTGGATAATACATGTACAATTTTCCACCTGCCCAATGCATGTAGATAGTGCTTTTCTGAACTTGCTATTTACATGAATAGCCAATCTACATGTGTAAGTGCTGATATTTACACATATAGATGCTTCTAAAATTACCTCTTTTTTTGTGCTATTTGGGATAGGTACCTGTGACAAAAAGCAGGTACAAATGTGTATGAACACCTTTTAGGGGTAATTTTCAAAGGGGAAAATATGCACATAGTTTACTTTTAGAAAACTTGTGTGTAGCGAATATGCATACCTGCTTTTCAAGTTAGGTGGCCCGTTACACAACATGGCCCTCTCTATATGAAAAAGTAGAAATTACTTTAGCCTAGTGGTGATGTAACAACTGAATAATGTGTTTAACTCTGCTATTTTATTTTATGCTGTCCCCTCTTGGAGTCTGTAGACAGGCAGGTAATAATTTTTATTTTTCTTTATTTAAGATTTATCTCGAATCATGAACAACAGGTGCATTTACTCTGGAGTGTCTTGTGGTTAAGACTCTGTAAATATACTGTAGCCCTTATATAACATGGTGTGATATAACATGGGATCTCTTATAATATGGTCAAGGGTTGGACACCATTTGTTTGTTGTTACATATTACAGTGTGGATCTTGTATAACTAAAATTCACTTATAACAGTCAAATATTTTAGACCCCTATATCAGTATTATATGGAGTCTACAGTGCAGTCCATATATACAGCTCTCAAAATATTGCTGCTTGAAATTCTCCAAAAACATAAAAAAGCAAAATGTTACTGCACAACATGCATGATTCAAATATTTTTATTATAAAGAATACATACAGACCAACAATGTAAAAAACAATGTTCAAATACAATAGTCTGGATTTCCCAATTGAAGAGAATTAGTAAATGAAAGACCAGTCAACTTTGCCACCCATCCACCCCACCCATCTCCCTCCCCTCTTTCAATGCAACAAGTAACAAGTAATCAAAGGAATCCAACACAGAATGAAATACTACAACAATTAAAAGTTCAGTACTCTACTATGTGCATTCAGTGTTGAAGAATTCCAAAAAGGCTCCCAGATAAATTGAAACCGTTTGCTCTTCACTTATTTCAAATCACCAGCATCCAATTTTTCATAGGATAGCAAGGAAATCTTCAAAGATCTCCAGTGAAGAAATGAGGGCGCCTCTGGTGACATCCACTTAATAAGAATACATTTTTTAGCCTTCAAGGAGATGTGCTTCAAGAAGCCAAGTGTGCCCCATGGATAGAAAACGGGTCACAGAAGGCCTGTCAAATAAGAGTTCAGGTAATCGGTGAACCTGCCAAGTGCGATTCTGTGATATATGCATTCATAATGAACACCAAAAAGTCAAGGTGCTGGGATATGACCAGAACATGTGAGCCGTGGCCTGTGATTGAGAACATTTTAAGAAAATATCATTCTCTCTAACTGTCCTCCTGCACAACTTGTATGTGACAACAGAGAGCAGAGGGATAATGAACAAACATAAATAGCTAGGAGTAAAAACAATAATAAACACATATTAATACTGTATATTTGGAGCAGAGGAATAGCCGAATGGTTAGAGCAGCAGGCTTGGAATGGGAAGGACAAGGTTCACACAGCAATCCATGTGGCCTTGGATAAATCACATAACCCTCCATTCCTCAGGAGACTCCTGTACCATGCCAAAAAAAAAAACATGGGGGGGGGGGGGGGGGGTCCTCAATGTATGATAACTAGGAGTCAATTCTGGCTTAAGGGCACATCTGGATCTGGAATACTGTGTATTACCTCAGACAAATCAACAACTAAAAACAATTAGCATCAATTGAAGAGTACAAGTTCTACACATCAAACAGACTCAAACTTGACTTTGTATACTGAAAACATTCAGCAGCCAAACATACTTGTTTTGATCCTATCTACTTATGTTTGTTCATTACTCTTTTGCTCTACGTTGTCATGTTTGAAATTCTCCCAACTCAGTATTACAGAGGAAAGTCACACCATGCATAGAGAGGTCTGATCAACCTTTCTAGTAAATGTTTCATCTCCAGGTCTATTACAACATCTGAATGATCACTGACTAATTAGAATCCTTAACTCAGAACTGCCTCTGGGGAACTGATTAGGGTCTCCTTCCTACAGTGGCGTATTTATTCAAGGTGTGTGTGTTGGGTACGCAACCTCTGTCAGAATTGGCCCCCACCCCCCCACCCATGCCTTAAAATCATCTCAGCTCTAGTCTTCGCATGGGCAGTGGCACTCATAGTCTGCCTGCAGCCTGCAACGGAACTTTCTGAATTGTCCCACCCTTTCTGAGGCAACTTCCTGTTTTGTGAAGGGTGGGACGGTTGAGAGAGAAAGTCCTGGTGAGACTGCAGGCAGCCTATGAGTGCTGCTGCTGCTGCCCAGGCGAAGACTGGAGCAGAGGTGATTTTAAGTTACCTGGGGGGGGGGGGGGCACAGAAGATGGGAGGGCGCTATGCCACTGCATTCCTATAGATGAGGGGTGTTCTACCTCGGCTGTTGCCCAATCAGGTTTTCAAGTTTCACAATGAATATGCATGACATCTATTTGCATACAATGAAGGCAGTGCATGCAAATACATCTCATGCAAATAAATCTCATGCAAATTCATTAGGGAAATCCTGAAAACCCTACTGGGTTGTGGCCCTCAAGGACCGAGGTTGGAAATCCCTGCTATAGATAGATACATTGAAAGTAATTCTATAATGTTGTGCCTACCTTCTTCTGCAGAGTACTATTGTAACTGGGTATACTGTATATGCACATATGCACTTAGGCATGAGCATTCACGTCAGCCTTAGAGCAGGTGGAAGTGTGTATGCTTCCGTATCAATGATATGCTTGTAACTTACAGTAATCTATATGTTAATGTGTAACTTTGAACTCCACCCACTCTCTACCCAAACTCCGCCCGTGTGTGTGACAACTTGAAAACTACATGCCAGATAGTTACAGCACTTGCAAAATTGGGCCTCAACCCTTTCATCTACGCGGACGATGTTACAGTCTACATCCCATTTCACTCCACCGTATCTGAAGTTGCCAACCTCATTGATGCCTGTTTCTCCGCCTTAGATCATTGGGCCAGGGTGTTCCGCTTCAAATTAAATAGGGAAAAAACTCATTGTCTCATCCTCTCATCTACTCACGCCCATGTATCTGACACAATGCTCCCAGTCTTGGGCTCTGTCCTCCCGATTGCCAACACCCTGCGGCTTTTAGGAGTACATCTGGACTCACATCTCCAGTTGGCTGATCACATACACTTGGTCTCAAAAAAAATGTTCCAGGCAATATGGAGGCTTCGTCGCATCAGATGCCTTCTTACCAGAGACTTGTTCCGTACCCTTGTCCACTGGCTTGTCCTTTCCCATCAGGATTACTGTAGCGGAATTTATGTGGGTTGCCAGGCCTACTTATTGAAAAAGTTCCAAACAGCTCAGAACACTGCGGCGAGACTCATCCTTAGAGAAAGAAGCTTTGCTCATGCTGAACCACTGCGCTTTAAACTTCATTGGCTACCTGTACAGGAGCGCATTGCTTTCAAGATCTGCTCCTTAACTCATAAAATCATCTATGGGGTTGCCCCGGATTACATGCTCCCCTTGATCAACCTTCCGCCAAGAAATGCCAACCCTGCTGTTCGGTCCTATCGCCACCTCCACTTTCCGAATTGTAAAGGTGTCAAGTACAAGACGATCTTCGCCTCGTCCTTCCGCTATAGGAGTCCCAAGCACTGGAACGCACTACCTCGCCACCTTAAAACTCAAGTGGACCATGCCCTTTTCAAGAAGTTGTTAAAGACATACCTCTTTGCCAAGACCTACTCCACAACTTACGCTGCTGATTGTTGCATCCGCTGTCCCTTACCCTGCCTAGCTCACGCTGTTAGATTCTCCTCCCCTATTTGCTTCTTGTATACTTGCCTAAGTTTTAACTTTGTACTTCTATTTAATTCTCTGTAAGCCACATTGCGCGTGCATGAGTGGGAAAATGTGGGATAAAAGTAACCCATAAATAAATAAATAAATAAATAAATAAATAAATATACGCATGCGTGCATACATATGCGCATATATGTTACTATTCTAATCATTTACACCCACAACTGGTACATAAATGTTAGTGCCTATTTTATAGAATTACCCCATTCTGTCGGATTCTATATAGCACGCCTAGCATTCTGCGCTGAAATCTATTCCATGACAATGCATGTAACTTAATTGGCTTAACAAGCTGATCAGTGTTAATAACAGCACCTAACAAGCAACAATGAGCAATAATTAGAATTTACACACACAACTTGCTAAGCATATTCTGTAATGAACTGTGCCTAAATTCTAATGTGCACAGTTTAAAAGGGGATTGGGTATGGGCGGAGAAGTGGACATTTCATGGGCGTTCCAAAATTTACACGCGTAGTTATAGAATATGGCTCGGTGCATGTAAATCTATGTGCAGGTATTTACACCACGTTTTCGTTGGTGTAAATGGAGGCATGTAGTTTTAGCTGCTAGGATATCAACTAAGCATAATTGTGGAGTGGAGGAGTGGCCTAGTGGTTAGTACACCAGTCTTGTAATCCAGAGGAGGCCAGTTCAAATCCCACTGCTGCTCCTTGTGACCTTGGGCAAGTCACTTAACCCTCTATTGCCTCAGGTACAAACTTAGATTGTGAGCCCTCTTGGGACAGAGAAATATCCAGAGTACCTGAATGTAACTCACCTTGAGCTACTACTGAAAAAGGCATTAGCAAATCTAAATAAATAAATATATACCACACTTAAATCTAGGTGCCACTTATAGAATTCATTAGGCAGAAATGTTTACCACACAAAATTTTTAAGCACTTTATATAGAATCTGGCCCATTGTGGGTAAAACTATGGAGCCTACTGTGCTCTCAAAATGTCAGGCTCTGTGACATGGATGACACCAGCATGGATCATCAATAACAACCCTAATGTTTTTCTTTTTATTATATTTTATGTATGTTGTATTCACTTTCTTTCCACTGATGTTTCCCATAGTAGGCAGGGCTAAGAACAAACATATTTCTTGTCATTGACAGCTGAAGATTAATGAGTACCAAGTGGTTCAACAGGCTGATATGACGCAAATGTATTCATCATGTTCATGAAAAAGAAATGCAGAAAATTGATCATGCTATGATATCCTATTTTGGATCCCAGACATTCTGGTATTTTCCATCCTTTTTTTCAATATGGCTAAAATGTGGACTTTTCACTGATCAGCTTTCATGAAACAAATACTTTAAAACATCCTGACCATAATTTCCAGAAATGATTTCAAAGTACAGCTTAAGCTTTCAACATATAATTCATGGTTTCCTGTGCTTTTGCAGTCTTTCACTCTCTTTCCTGCAACTGCCCATTTTTCATTTATATGCTTTACCTCGTGAGATCAATAAAACAAAAATGTATTGATTTCAATTTATAAAATTCTTAGAACTTATATTTGAGGGGGGAAGGGGAAGTGATTTTCTGGATTTCTCAGATCTAGATTTTAAAAATGAATTCATAGTTAGATTAGTTTTAACCTTTGAATGTTGTAGCAGGTGTTTCTGAGAGTGATGTTATATTTTTCAAATTGAAGCTTTAATTGATAGATATGTCATATTATGTCCTTATGCTGACAAGTTTGGAATATCCAGTGTACGGGCATATACCATCAAAGCTCATGTAAAACAAACAAACAAACAAACAAACAAACAAAAACAAGACTAAATAAATCTACATTGGGTTTAGTGCAGGGATTCTCAACCCAGTCCTCGGGACACTCTTAGGCAGGTTTTCAGGATATCCACAATGAATATGCAAGAGATAAATTTGCATGCACTTCCTCCATACTATGCAAATCTATTTCTTGCATATTAATTGTGGATATCCTGAAAACCGACTGGCTAGGTGTGTCCTGAGGACTGGGTTGAGAACCCTTGGATAAGAAGAAGCTTTTCATGGGTTTACTTTAAGGTAATTAGCCAACTGATTTCTAATACAGACTTTGTAAATTCAGGGGCTCATTTACTAAAATGCAATATGTTTTCACACTTCTCTCAGGTTAGGTGCAAAAAGATTAGAGCATAGTATGTTCAAAGCTTGTGTGGTAAATGCAGCGGGTGTGCATTGCATCTGTCCTGCATTTATTGCAGAGGGCAGACACATACCCCTGAATTCTATAAAAAGTGCTAATAATTGCATATGCTAATTTTGGAACGTGCCCAATTTATGCACACAATTTAATTGAATAATGAGCCAATTAGAACTGATAATTGAGATCTTAACAATTATCGGTGCTAATTGGAATTAATTAAAATTTACGCATGTAATTTTACATGCAGGTCCAAAAAGGTGGTGCAGCCATGGGTTGGTCATGGGCGGATCAGGGGCGTTCCTTTAATTCGCCACATTGTTATAGAATAAAAGAGATCAGCGCCTAATTTAGGCTTGGAGATTTACACCAAGGTTTCATTGGTGTAACTGGTTGTGCCTAAATATAGTCACAGTTCCTTGTGCTAAGCACTATTCTATAAATGGCTAAAGAATAGTTCTTAGTACTATATTTTTGGTGCTGATTATTTAGGCACCATTTATAGAATTCAGTCCATACTGCATGTGCAGCACATTACATGCAGTGGCAGATGGCATGGGAGCAAAACAAACAAATAAATATATAAATAAAGTTCTGCTTGGTTGCACACCCCTAACAGCTTCCCTGGTCCAATCACTCCCAAAGTTAGAATCCCTTCCCCCATATCTCCTGCCTGGTCTGATGCCTCCTAATACCCCCCCCCCCCATCAGATCCTCCCTGCTCAGGTCAAAAATTCTGCCTCCTGAGAACAATTCTCACCCTCCAAACCTGAGACCTACCCGGTGGTCTACCTGTTTGTCTGGTGGCCCAAGGCAGGAACAGTTCTCCGTTCCTGTCCCAGAACTGGGCCAGTTTCAAAGTGGTGCCAATGAATCCTAGTGGTAGTCTTGTAGTACTGCTACAGAGTATCCTTCCATATGAGGAAAATACCATGAACTACCACTAGGGGGTTAATGCTCCATTTTGAACCTTGTACAATGCTAGGACAGGAACAGAGGGGGACCTCTCCCTCTCTTGGCCTCTAGATCACTAGGCAGACCCCAGGGAAGGTCTTGAGGGGAGGGGGTTTGGAGGAGTGTCAGATCTGTGGTAGTACTACTACTACTATAAATCACTTCTATAGCGCTACCAGTCGTACGCAGCACTTTACAATTGAACATGAAGAAAGACAGTCCCTGCTCCAAAGAGCTTACAATCTAAATCAGGACAAACAGACAGTATCAATAAGGATAAGGGAAGGACAGACAGAAGGACACAAGGACACAAGGATAAGATAAAAATGACAAGTCAGGAGTCGAAAGCAGAATCAAACAGGTAGGCCTTTAGCCCGGATTTGAAGGCAGCCAGGGATGGAGCTAGACGTAATGGCTCAGGAAGCCTATTCCAGGCATAAGGTGCAGCGAGATAGAAGGAGCGAAGTCTGGAGTTAGCGATGGAGGAGAAGGGTGCAACTAGGAGAGATTTGCCTAGTGAACGGAGTTCTAGGGAAGGAGTGTAGGGAGAGGTGAGGGTGGAGAGGTAGTGAGGGGCTGCAGAGTGAATGCACTTATAGGTCAATAAGAGGAGCTTGAATTGTATACGGAAACGGATAGGGAGCCAGTGAAGCGATTTCAGGAGAGGGCTGATATGGGCATAACGACTTTGGCGAAATATTAGTCGTGCGGCAGAGTTTGAACAGATTGAAGAGGAGAGAGATAGCTGAGCGGAAGACCTGTGAGAAGTAAGTTGCAGTAGTCTAAGCGAGAGGTGATGAGAGTGTGGATGAGGGTTCTGATAGTGTGTTCAGAAAGGAAAGGGCGAATTCTGGCGGTGTTATAAAGGAAGAAACAATCTGTTGAGTATGGGCAGAGAAGGAGAGGGAGGAGTTGAAGATGACCCTAAGGTTGCGAGCAGATGAGACAGGAAGAATGAGCGTGTTGTCGACAGAAATAGAGAATGGGGAAAGGGGAGAGGTTGGTTTAGGAGGGAAGATAAGGAGTTCAGTTTTGGACATATTGAGTTTCAGGTGGCGGTGAAACATCCATGCAGCAATGTCAGAGACGCCTCTAGATCACTAGGCAGACCCCAGGGAAGGTCTTGAGGGGAGGGGGTTTGGGGGAGTGTCAGATCTGTGGTAGTGTGATTTTTTGACTTGGGGAGGGGGATTTGATAGGGGTATTGGGGGGGGGGGGATTAGACTTGAAGGATATTAGGGACTTTTTGACAAGGAGATTTTGCCCAGGGCAGATATGGGGGGGGGGGGGGGGGGGGGGGGGGGGGGGATTCTGACTTGGGTAGAGGATTGGACTGGGAGGATATTGGGGGTAGGGTCTGACTTCAGGGAGAATTAGACCGTGGGTTACTGGGGGAAGGGGGTGCACTGCAGAGGCACTTCTTAAGACAGCTGCTGTGCTATCAGACTGCAGATACTCCAGGTCACAGAATAGCTCTTGGATCACAATCCTCTATCCACCACAATTAGAAAATGCTTTCTGATAGATCTTCTAATCTTTCACTCCTCAAATTGGTGCTATACAGTGTCTTTTTTCACTACTGGATCATTAAGTCCAAAAGTGGTGTAGGCTGAGTTATGCCTCATTCTATTATAAATTTCCTCTTGAACCCAGACATCTCTGTTCAGGTCTTCAATGCTTGTGACTGCCAAGTTCACATTTGGGTTCCAAACCTTCCAAATCTCCCATACTAACTTCTTGATATTTCTTTATGCATGACTCCATTTAGGGAGTCACTCCCCACCTCCTTTTCCAGGCTCTATCTAGGGATTGCACAGTAATTGTTTATGTTTGTGTTTATTAATTGCTTGATATACCAACTTTCTGTGACACAACCAAAGTGATTTACATATCCATTAAAAAGAGATCAATAATAATTACAAAACAAAGAAAAGAAGAAGAGGAAACAAGAATGGAGAAGGAAGAAGAAAAGAAAATTCACAGAGCTTCAAAAACCATGCATCCTGAAATCTCACTCTTCCTATAGTAGGTCAACAAATACTGACGTAAAGAAGGATGATTTGAGTCCTTTCGTAAATTTATGTATGCTGATCTCAAATCTAAGAGATGTAGAAACTTTTTTTTGTTTTTGCATTTTTCTGGGTGTATGCCCTATCATATATACTGTATTACAAAATTATGAATTTTTTCATCTCTGCTTTTTCCCATTTCAGATGGTATAATAGCAATATCATAAATTAAAAGTATCTGTATAACAGCTGAGCACATATAGAGCTTCTTTTACAAAGCCACGCTAGTGATTCCCACACGGCAAATGAGAGGAGGCCCATAGGAATTGAATGGGCTTCCTCTCATTTGCTGCACTGAGAATCAGTAACACGGCTTTGTAAAAGAGGCTCTCAATAAACAATCTTTAATGGGAATAATGACTTTTTTCATCCCAAGCTACAGTTTACCATGGAAGACCTATTTAGGTGTTGCATAGTAACTCGAAAAAATTGCAATGTTGCAGTAATAACTAGAGTCTAAAGTTCGTAATGTAATACCAAAAAGTCAAGGCTCTAGTGTAGAAATTATCACAATGGTGTGTTTAAATGTGGAGAAAAACCCTCAGAAACCTGAACTACTGTAGGCCCAATGTGGGCACCGGCAGTTTTTCCACTGGGTTAGTGCAGGAGCCCTTTCCACCACCTCAATGGCTGGCTTGGCCTAACTAATGGAGAGGGTCTGAGGGAAATACAGGCCTAGGAGAAGTCTGGTCGAGGTGTTCTAGCTGGGGGTAGCTAGAGAAAGTAACGGGGATCTGAAGGGGACTCAGAGCTTCCAGACAGATAAAGACTGCAAGTGTCTTGGATTTTGTATACCTTTGAGGTTAGTGGGACAGAGGGTGCATCCCATGTAACATAATTATATAAGCACATAAGCATTGCTGTACTGGGACACACCAAAGTTCCCCTAAGCCCACTATCCTGTTTATGGTTTATTGACCTTTCTTCCAGTAACTTGTCCAAATCTTTTTGAAACCCTGCTATGCTAACAACTTTTACCATATTCTCTGGCAACAAATTCCAGAGCTTAATTACACATTGAATAAATAAATATGTTCTCCAATTTGTTTTAAATGTACTAGAGAGTAACTTTATTGCAAACCTCCTCCCCTAGTCTGTTCCACTCCCCTTATTATAATACACACCTCTATCAAGTCTCCCTTCATTTATCTCTTCTCTAAGCTGAAAAGCCATAATCTCTTTAACTTTTTCTGATAGGGAAGTCATTCCATCCCCTTTCCTGTGCAGCATCCTGCCTCCTCTGATGTAACTTCCCATGGGTGGTTTGCGGCAGAGGAAATGCCCTGGCATGGCCAGCCAGAAGCTACTGGCTTACATTGCTGCTGCTGCTGGCAAGAGTTTGGAGGTTCATGGAGGATGGTGGTGGTGGTGGTGGTGGGGGAGATTAGAGACAGATGCCAGACCCAAAAAGGAGAGAAAGGGGGAGAGATGCTGGACAGCAGTTGGCCCCTATTATTGGGAAGCCCTGAGTTCAGCTCGCAAAATGATAACTATGCCCTTGCTTCTCCTAAATGGCTGCAGCACAGCTCTCCTGTGCTCCTGGAATCCATCCCTCCTCCTTTCAGCTGAGGCTGTCAGATAAAGTCTTAGTTCAAAGAGAAAAAGAAAAACCTTTTCACCAACCTTTTCACCATTAGCGCAAAATACTCACAATATTTTCTACAGATTAGCTCATGAAAGGTCTCTTTCAGGACTATTTTGACAGCCTCTTCCTACCAGCAATTCACTCACTATTGTCCTTCGATAGTCACTTACAGGGGCAGACCGACCATTTGGACAATAAAGCAGCACCTGAGGGCCCACAGCAGTAGGGAGCCCACTTTCCCCTAACTTCCATCTAATTTAATCATTTTTGATAGTTTGTTAGGGGACCATGACCCTTAGTGCCCGAGGGCCCAGATCACTGTCAGTCCATCCCTGACCACTTATGTCTCCAACTGCTCACTTCAAACCATAGGATTCTTAAATTAAAATGTCCGTACCTCGAATTTGAGGTCATTTCCTTTTCAGTATATTCCTTGCTGTCAGACTCTAGCGCCTGGCTCTGGGGGAATTCTTCCCCTCTTCAAGTTCTGGCCTTGGGGAACCTTTCCCTTTCTAGGTTCTCTCTCTCTTGGGGAGATGCTGCTCCCTTTCCTTTTGTGAAATACGAATGAGTGCAGTTGGATTGCCTAGGTAACTTTCATGACTCCTCCTATTTCCAGGTTTTTTTTTACTTGCTTGGAATCTTCCTCATTAGAGTATACCAAGCCTAGGCTTGCTTCTAGCCCTAGGGCTTCCTCTTGCATCATCAAATGCCCTGTTCTTGGGAATAAAACCCATAACTCCTTTCTCATTTGGCCTCCCTCTTCTCTGATTCCTGGGTAGCAGATTGCTCTCTGGAAATTACAGGTTTTTCCTTTCTATGTATATCCTGATTAGAGTCGTAACTGTTCTAGACAGAGTAAGGGAACCCAATCTGCTGGAGTCCTGGTATACTATTTTTGTGCTCCCCTCCATCAGTCTTTAAAGGATAGCTTTGCTTCTTCTTATCAGTTCTTGCTGAGGGCTGAGACTTCTCCTTATGTCTTTCTTCAAATTACACTATATTTCATAATATTTCATATGTACCGCACATACCTTTTACAGCCTAGTGTGATTTAATAATAACAATAACCAGGATTACCTGGGACTTTACAATAATAAAAATGTTCTGCCCCCATATTCATGGAACCTGCACAAACCAAGGGAATCAAAGTCAATCACAATAAAAGAATTCTATCATTATGCTGATACACAGTGTGATTTTTCAAATATTAAATATCTAAGACCCTCAGAAATATAATTCACCCATGCAGCTAACCAGATATCTGGTAGCTAAAGAGGGTGAACAAGTATTTTCATTCATTAGGTCCTTTACAGTGCAAACCGAAGCCCTTAGCCAACATACTTTTCACATAAAGCAGTGTGGAAAAACAAACTGAATTGAACACACTGTGAATATAGTATGAAAAATCACTTGTGACCTTTCCCTATTGACTGTTAGCTCTGAGCTAGGGCCAGCCTTCCCTCTCCATCCCTGTGGGCTGTATGAAAGAACCCAGTCTTGCTAGCATGCTTTGTAATCAGCAGCTGTTCTAGGGGCTGATCCATCTTTAATCTACTTTAATTCCATCAAGAATTTTCACCATTTCCCCAAGCCAGTCTCCATTTATTTTCACTGATTTTCTCCCCCCCTTATTCTCCTTTGAGTGTTACAGCTTTTCCTCTCAGCAGGGCTGAGGTTCTGGCCATCCCCTTGCCTCTGGGGTGGCTAGATGCAGACTCTATTGGGGGAAATTCTATATATGGCGCCTTAAAAATTGGCGTCATAAAACCACGTGGTTAGCATGATTCTATAAATTATGCCTAAAGTTTGCTCATGTGCTGTTCTTGTGACTAAAACTTAGGCGCAACCAGTTAGGCCACCTAAAACCAGGCCTAAATACCTGCGCCTAAGTTAGGTGCACATCAGATATATTCTATAACAGTGTGCACAGTTTTTTGTGTGGGATGCTCCCTCCGCACCCCCGACGACAACCTTGAACCAGCAAACAATGGACCAGTTCATCATTGGGACCCCTTTACAAGCTGGAGCAGTGAGTCCTGCTTTGGGGTCCGCTAAGGGAGAGCCTACCTCTTTGGGACATGGTATGACTTTCGTTTCCAGCGCCTAATATTCCACTGTGTCTGGCGATCACATTGGTGTTGAACAGGAAGGCACACGCTGCAGAACCTTTTGCATTACAGCTTTTTGAGGAGGGCCTCGTGCTGGACAGCAGAATGCTGTGGTGTTAATGGAGGGGCAGTGAAGAATGCCCCCATGGTGATTACCCTTGAAGAAGTCTGGAAAGCACTGCAAAATCTGACTACTATAGTGACCAGATCCATAGAAGAGATAACTGTTTTGGTGAATAAAGTGGATGAGCTTGCTGTGGAGACAGTTTAGATGGAAAATGCTAGAAAATTTGAGCAGGTTCAGGGGGAGTTTAAAGGTTTCAAGGACTTTAAGTCGACTGTTGTGAAAGATCAACTATTAATTTATAGTAAGATCGAATAGAAGGAATATTTTAATAGAAAATTGAAATTATGCTTATTGAACTTTCCTAGATCCCCTAGTGGGGGGTGGGCTGGCAGGTAGTGGCAGTGGGTGCACAGATCACTATCAGTCCACCCTGGTTCTATGTATCTCTGTGTTTCTGTATCAAGGTGTCTTGTAATTAATCATGAAATGCTTTAGAAATTAAAGAAAAAGAACAGAGGGGAGGGGGGAAATGAGCTGAATAGGACAGGTATTTTTGAGACAAAGCAGAGTAATTGACCTTAAGCACTCTTTGGAATGCAGATATGCTTGTTTTAAATCTCCTTTATTTAAATCAGAAAACATTGCTTTTTTTGAGGTTGTTGTATCTTCTTCCCCAGATTATTAGGGTGTATAAAGATCTTTGATTTATTTGTCCAGAGCAGATTTTTGTATTAAAGTAGGTGAGGTTTCAGAGCTTTCATTCTATTCAGTTTAACAAAAGCCAGTTTGTCTTTAGCTGCAATTAACAGGGGAGTGTTAATTTCACAGACAGTGCTCAATGAGATTGTCAGGTTCTCAGGTTCAGAGCCCGCGGGGCCGGGCTCTGGAGCAAACGTGAGCCCTTGGGCTGCTGACGAGGAGCGACAGCAGCAGGCAAAACCCACCAACCAACGCTGGGCAAGCACACCGGCACCGGCAGGGACTGCAGGCACTGCCCAGCGAGCCGGAACACACGGACTGGAATCCCCCAGACTGGAGGACACAGGACTGGAACACTGGACTGGAATCCCCCGGACTGGAGAACACAGGACTGGAACACTGAACTGGAGCACACTGGACTGGAGCACTCTGGACTGGTCTGTACAGCTTCACCTGCACTTAGCCACTGCCCCCCAAGGGTTGAGCCCCTGGGTTCGAGTGGCCGGCAGGACTTACTGGATACCGGATGACACAGGGACCAGGACTAGAACAAGCTGAAGCAGGAGTGCTCCAGGTACTCAACTAACTGAAGTGCTCCTAAATCTTAAACTGACAAACCTAAGCCCTATCCTACCAGGGGTGCTCCTAAGCCCTGCACAACAAAGGGACTTCCTAAGCCCTAAACTAACAGGAGCTCCTAAGCCCTGCTCAACAAAGGGACTTCCTAAGCCCTAAACTAACAGAGCAGGGAACTACCACAAAGCTAACACAGGTGCTACTAAGCACCAAGCTACAAGCAGTGCTCTACAACTCTAAACTAACTAAGGTGCTCCTAAGCACCAAACAACCAGAAGTGCTCCTAGCACTAAAACGGACACAGAGGAGCCACAAGGGAAAAACAAGGAAGAAAAAATACAAAAACTAGCAAAGGTGCTTCCTAAACACCAAGCTACAGCTGTGCCCCACAGCACTAAACTAACCAAGCACTAAACCTACAGAACTGCTAGTAACAGAAACTAACAGGGGAGCAGGGGAGCCATAAGGAAACAAGCAGGGAAGCTAAACACGAATCAAAGTGCACACAGCACTAACACTAACCTGGACCTTTAGCAAAAGCAAGCAGGGAAACTAGACACAAAGTCAGAAGTGCACACTGCACCACCCTACCTCAAGCAAACGTTGCAAAGGCCCTGAAGGAAAGAACACCACTTCCTTATCAAGGCCCTCCCAGATGATGTCACACTCCCTAGACCCAGGCATACAGCACACTGAAACCCAGAGAGGCCCAACCCACACCAATGCAGCACCGTGAAGCACTTGAAGCCAGTACACCCAGAGAGAGGTAGAGCTAACTCAGTCCACCTACCCAGCTGCAGTATACTGAAGCAATTAGAGTCATGCTGCTGGAAGCTGCCAGCATAGAGAGAGAGAGAGAGAGCTAGCTCAGAAAGGACAGACAAAAGAAACAGAAGCCAGCTAAGAAGCTGACCCCCAGGAAAAAGGTAAGTTTGAGAGGTGTTCTGAATACGATCATAACAGAGATTCTCATAGTCATTCGGTAGAACTGCTTATTTTATTTATATTTTATCCTTTTATATCTTGAAACAAGGTAAAATAGTTTTAAAATCCATTATCTGATATCTAGCAGGCACTTCTGTTCACTAGAGACATCGATCTAAAGACTGTATTTCACATCTGTGAGATTATTGGTAGGTTAATTGAGGGGGAGCTTCTGCAGGATATCAGAAATTTAGAGATATAGATTAAAAATATGAACTTCAGCTCACGGAATTGCAGTTATGGTTTCATCATTATGCAGTTCCTGAATCCTGGTGTTGTTTGATGATCCAATTGATGTAGATCACTGGAAGCTTTTTTATTTTGTTGTTGTAGATCCAGCTTCTCACAGGAAAAGGAGAAATTGCTTGCTTGTACAGTGCAGGGAGACAGAAAGTTGTTTTTCTCCAGTCGAAACAATGAAATTAAACTAAGTGAAGGAAAGAAAACTCAAAATAAACTCAGGGCCGATGACCCGACATATACTGAGCAGAAATATGTAAGAATTTGTGGTATTGGGACATAGAAATCTAGTGGTAAAAAAGATCCTGATAGTGATTTAGTAAGAGATCTACTAATAGCTTCTCATAATCTCCATATGAACTTTGGGGCCCATACCTTCCACCCATTCTAGACTCCCAATCACTGTCTAAAAGGGGCCTTGAATCTTTACCAGCAGGAGGGAGTTGGTTTGCCATTTGCCAGCAGTGGCACAAAATAAAATGGTGCCAGTAACAATTTGGAAGCCTAAGTATTCAAGCATGCATGAGACAAAAGGACTTTATGGGTAGAGAAGATCCAACAAGATTTGAGAGAGAACAATAGGCAAGTAAGATGCGTAGTGAAAATATTTTCATTTCATCTTTTCTGTTTTGTTAATTTTTCTGTTTTGTTCATTTTATTGTAAAATGGATGTTTCTGCTGCAGGTAGCCAGCACATACACATTCGGCTTCACATTTTACTCTATTCAGGTCATCTGCCCTTAAAAGATTTGTGGATGAAGTAAGCCAATGGTGAGGGTCACTGTTCCATCTAAGCTGAGCGGGAGCTCTCCAACTTAATTGCTTCCAGTGGGGGGGGGGGGGCGGGGGGGGGCGGGGGGGGGGGGGGGGGGGGGGGGTCGGCAGAGGTGCTTGCCTGTCCCTTTCTATTCAAAATGTGAATAGTGAAACAGTACCCCCCTCTGGTAGAACTGTAGGTGGAGGACTCCCGCTCAGCTTAGAGGGAACAGTAGAGAGGGTAGGTGGGGAGGCTCGGGGCTTGTATTTTACTTTGGTGGAGAGAAGCGTTTTAAAAAATATATATATTTTATACCTTTATCATTGACACAGTTCGTCTACAGATTTTTAGGGGCAGGCAACCTGAAAAGATTACAATTACAATTAAAAATGTATATTCTGCTTCTCCCCAAAAGAGCTGGAGTGGTGCACCAAGGGTGGGGTGGTGGGTGTGGGTCCTTCTGGGTGCAGGCAGTAAGGGGTGCACTGAGCAGTTGCGTGTCTGTCGGCTCTGCCTGTTCCCTGCCTTGGAATAGGAAGTTGATGTCAGAGAGGGCAGGGGACCAGCAGAGCCGATTGCCATGTGACTGCTCAGTGCATCCCTTTACTGCTTGGAGGGAGGGAAGGTGGAGGCGGGGGGGGGGGGGGATGATGTGCCTGGAGGAAAGGGGTGCTCTGCCCTTGATGGCAACCAAACTAGGTATTTTATTGTACGGTTTGTATAAATTCCTGGAAAAAAAAGTCTACTAAAAAATACCTGGGTATGAGCAAGATCTACTTCTTGGGATCCTACTAGGTACTTTTTGATTTGAACTGGCCCTGTCGGAGATCAAATGCAGAGTTTGATGCAAAATATTTCATATACTTATGATACCTTTTTCACATTGTTATGATAAACGTGTTGAAAAAGGTATATTTAGTTAAATTTTGTTTAATATGAAGTGATTACTCGTCTATTTATTGTCAGAGGTTGGCACTGAGCCACCCCTTTTGTGAATTTTGTTTGCTTTATTTCTTTTATATATAGTCCACCTGGGACTAATGACCAGACTAGAAATCTAATACAAGAGGAGTTCAAGAAATTAGAGAATAAACTTGGGCAGTTGTCAAGAACACTGGAATTTTATGAGGTATTAACTATGTATGGCTAGATTTCAATAATGTTTGGACACTGTCCCACACAGGAAACTCATTTATAAGCTGTGCAGTGTAGAAGTTAGTCCCAAGGTAGTTAGCTGGGTTAGGAAGCTGTTAAGCGATAAACAAGAAAGGATAGTGGTAAATGTATTCCATCCAGTGGTAATTTTCTTAAAAATCAACGATACTGAGTTAGGAGTTTCTACCTTTTACTCTAGCTGCAAGGGGAAACAGGACACCTGTTCAAAATGGTTGCAGGTCAGTGACAAAAAATGGAGTCAGCTAGCTGGCATGTCCTGTCAGAAGACAATCAACTGTACTTATCCAAGGAAAGAGCATTATCAGTGGAGTGCCTCAGGTATCATTAATAAGAGCTAGCTCTGTTCAATATTTTGCAAAGTGATATTTCAGAAGGATTAGTAGGAAAGCTTTGCTCTTGCAGATGCTAAGATCTGAAACTGAATGGATACTCCTGATGCTGTAGACAGAATAAGAGAGATCTAAAAAAAAAACTTGAGGATTGGTCAAGTTATTTTCTTTTATTTATTCAGCCAATACAAAGTGCAGCAAGTAACAAAAAAAAATGAAGCATCCAGCAATGTAACATAACAGTGCCTGTCAGACCCTTTTAGTGTTAATTCCAAAGCGAAGCTTCGGTTGACCCCTATCCAGAGAGAAAAACAGAACAATGCATCAGACCCTGTATACTTATCCCCCCCCTTTTTTTTTTACTCCCACTATCACTCTCTCACACACATAATCCCATCCATCTCAGGAAAAATCCTATAATGACACTCAAGATGTGTTCTTCATCTTCTCCTGCCATAGCCTGGGAGTATAGACATCAGGGCTGGTGCTAGGGTTTCTTACTTAGAACACATAAGAATAGCCATACTGGGTCAGACCAATGGCCCATCTAGCTCAGTATCCTGTTTCCAACAGTGATCAATACAGATCACAAGTATCTGACAGAAACCCAAATAGTAGCAACATTCCATGCTACCAATCTCAGGGCAAGCAGTGGTAAATCCATTGGGCTCATTTTCGAAAGAGAAGGACGCCCATCTTTCAACACAAATCGGAAGATGGGTGTCCTTCTCCCAGGGTCGTCCAAATCGGTATAATCGAAAGCCGATTTTGGACGTCCCCAACTGCTTTCTGTCACAGGAATGGCCAAAGCTCAAGGGGGCGAATTGGAGGTGTAGCGAAGGCAGGACTTGGGCGTGCCTAACACATGGACGTCCTTGACCCATATTGGAAAAAAAGGACGTCCCTGACGAGCACTTGGACGACTTTACCTGGCCGTGTTTTTCTTATGACCAAGGCACAAAAAGGTGGCCAAAATGACCAGATGGCCACCGCTGAGAATTGGGGATGACCTCCCCTTTCTCCCCCAGTGGTCACTAACCCCCTCCCACCCTCAAAAAATATCTTTTAAAATATTTTGTGCCAGCCTCAGATGTTATACTCAGGTCCATCATAGCAGTATGCAGGTCCCTGGAGCAGTTTTAGTGTGCTTCAAGCAGGTGGACCCAGGTCCATCCCCCTCCCTACATGTTACGTTTGTGGAGGAAACAGCGAGCCCTCCAAAACCCACCACAAACCCACTGTACCCACATATAGGTGCCCCCTTCACCCATAAGGGCTACGGTAGTGGTGTACAGTTGGGGGTAGTGGGTTTTAGTGGGGGGGTTGGGGGGCTCAGCACACAAGTTAAAGGAGCTATGTTCCTGGGAGCATTTTATGAAGTCCACTGCAGTGCCCCCTAGGGTGCCCGGTTGTTGTCCTGGCATGTGAGGGAAACCAGTGCACTACAAATGCTGGCTCCTCCCATGACCAAAGGGCTTGCATTTGGTCGTTTCTGAGATGGACGTCCTTGGTTTCCATTATCGCCAAAAATCAGAAACAACCAAGTCTAGGGACGACCATCTCTAAGGGCGACCAATTTTAAGGATTTGGACATCTCTGACGATATTTTCGAAACAGATGGACGTCCATCTTTTTTTGAAAATATGAGTTTCCCCGCCCCTGGATTGGGACGCTTTGCAAGTACGTCCAAATAGCAACTTGGACGTCCCTTTCGAAAATGCCCCTCTATGTCTCCCTATCAGTTTCCACCATCTCTTCATGGTCAAGTGTCTCTGCCCCTTTCTCTAAGTCTCTCTATCTCCCTCCCACCAGCTAGTCCACATCTAACAATCCGCTCCCCCGGTCCTGCACCTCTTCCTCTCTGTCAATCACCCCTCTCCCACAGGTCCAACAGAGCAGTACCTGCACCTTCCATCCTGTAGACACTGCAGCTCTCCCCTTTCCTCCCCCATCCCTCCTGCTCGGTTCCAGCATCTCTCCCTTTCCCTCCCTTCCCAAGGTCTGATGATCCCTCCCACTTGCCGGTAGTGGCACTCATGGCAGGCTCAATGCGGCTTAGGTACTTATTTGTACCTGGGGCAATGGAGGGTTAAGTGACTTGCCCAGAGTCACAAGGAGCTGCCTGTGCCTGCAGTGGGAATCGAACCCAGTTCCCCAGTACAAAGTCCACCACTCTAACCACTAGGCCACTCTGTTTTAAGGAAGCTCTCTATTGTTAAAGACCTTCAAAGACTTTGTCATCCAGTTACACTACAGGATGCTTGTAGAGGGAGATGATCAGGTTGAAAGTGAATTTCTGGGTCAAAGTGAGCAGATTCCTCTTTGATATACCACTTCCATGTTCCGTTCACCCTCTATCTCTGCTAATTCAAAACTCTTGCTGACACACAAAACAGATAGACAGAAACATGCACTCATGCCTGGTTTGTCTTCTGCTCTCCTTCCTATCCTGGAGTCTAGTAGGTCTCCCACGCCTCCTGTCAGCAGTGTCAAGCAACCCTATATGCAGGGCCATGCCCCCTTTTCAACTGTGTGTCTTAGAATTTAGATGCATCATGTTACAGAATATGCTTAGACAGTTGTGCGCATAAATTCTAATTGTTGCCAATTAGTGTCTATAATTGCTTGTTAAGTGGCAATTATCAGCGCTGATTGGCTTGTTAACTAACTCAGTTGTGTGCAATCCAGAATACGGCAAGATTGGTGAGCGCAATTTAAGTCGCATTATACAGAATCCGGGGGAATGGGGCTAATTTAAGAACAACAGCATTGTCAAAGTTCCAAAAAGGTACCTACTTGATGCTTATTTTGTTAAGGAAAGGTTGGCACTAAAGTGCTTTTATAAAGCTGCTCCAGCAGCGCACAAATGCTCTCACACAGATTTACATGTGCTCCAGAGAAGGTGGAAATTTATACATGTTCTTTATGCAGGCACCCTCATGTTATATAAAGTGTAACCCTGTTTAACCTGGTGAGCATT
Organism: Microcaecilia unicolor; assembly: GCF_901765095.1. Lineage (NCBI taxonomy): Eukaryota > Metazoa > Chordata > Amphibia > Gymnophiona > Siphonopidae > Microcaecilia > Microcaecilia unicolor. The sequence continues at coordinate 437,618,985 of NC_044032.1, forward strand.
AGGGTGAGCTACTTTAAGTATTTCCTAGGATTGTTTTTGAGAACAGGGCCAGGATCAGTAAGCTGGGAGGCCGAAAGGCATTGCATTCCGCTCACTCAGCACACTTCTTTCATCCAATAAGTCAGTCCAGGACAAATGTTCCAATTCTAGCCAAAGGTTTACTTATAGTCAGATGATGTAGGCAAAAGCATGGGATAATTTCTTAGCATTAATTGTTATAGCCACTAGTAGAATAAAGGTAATATCCAACACTTACAGTCTTTAATAGAAGTTCTGCTGAACCCTCTGCCATGGTAGAGGTTCTTTGCCAAAGTCCTTTACAGCTGATCTCTCTCAGGGAACTGGGCTTTATGAGCCTGCAGGAACCAAATCTTTGTAGGAGGACCCTTCCTTGATGGGAACTCAGCTACTGGAGTCCTCTGTCCTGGAAGTTCTCCTGGCTAGACATCTCCATTACTTCTCTACCTTTTTCTCCTATGAAGTTAGTATTAGTGGTCTGATCTCCTCTTCAGTTTCACCTGGACCTAATGCATCAACTACAGGTTCTGTTACTGTTTCTTCACTCTTCCTTTTCCGCTGTGCACTGGCTGTGTTAGTCAGTTACAACTTCCACTTATCTAATGGGGCAGTGGCAAGGGAAGTGAAGAGCCAAAGAAAAAGTCACTCCCATGGGCTTGGTATTTAGAGTCCCTCAATTTCCTTCCAAAGGGTGTCTCCTACTACTGTCACTCAGGGCCTGATGCATGAAAGTACTGTTAAAGAACCGAAAACGTTAAGGCCCATGGTAGAAGTTACCGATTTTGAAAAAACGAATGATGCTCAAAAGAAATCGCATGCAAATGAGCCACGCAGTAATCCAAAGGTCGATACATGAAAGTCCCGCTAGCCTGTTGAAATCCACGGTAGCGAGGTTGCAAACACATGCGCACAATAGCCATTTGCTAAACACATGGCAAAGGCACCGAGAGGGGGCGTGTCAAGATGGCGGCCTGAGCATGTCGGCTAGTCGGTCTGACCTGCTTTCTGGCGTTTCTTCTACCAGTTTCATTGCCTAATGCCTCATATCAAAAGGAAGGGGACAGTGAAGGGCCAACTGCCGCTGTCCATAATCTCATCCCTGATCCAGCAAACACTAGACCAATATACAAGAACCCCACCGAATACCGGAGCGTTGAAACCTGCTTTGAGCGCCGATGGAGGAGCAATGGCGCTCGTGGGGATTGAGACATCTTTATCCTCTCCGGAGCTTAATCCACCACCATGCCCTGCATACTTTAGGGGTATAGAGGAAGGCCCAACTGAATCGGGAATAGGTAGCAGCAAGGCCTTGGTCGGCAGCGTTCTACCCCAACAAGGCCGTGCCAAGGGTCTCTGGTGCCCCCCTGCAGACTATCAGTTGGCGCCCCCCCCCCCTTCTTCATTAGATGTTTCTGGATTGCTACCTGTCTTTCCTTTAGATTGAAAACTACAGGCCCAGCCAGACCTGACAAAAGGGTCTACCACACCCTTCAATGTCAAGCATATACTAGAAAACTGTAAATTAGCTTACACAGGAAAGCTGTTAAAAAAAAATAAACACAATTCGTGCTGTTTCTTAACACTGCTCTCCAGAGAAAGCACTGCCTTTATGAAGAGGCTTTTCAGTGGGACTTAGCCTATTAAAAACTATTAGCATAATTAGGAATGGCCAGCCCTTGTAACTACAGAGAGCCCCTAAGCTTTGATTATGCATGTTCCTTTTGTTACCTGGGTCTCTTCATCTCATTTACACCGTCTGACCTCGCTGGCTCACTGGGCGCCCAGTCTCTTGGAGTAGAAGAACTGCTGGCCTTTTTTTTTTCTTCTTCCAGAGATTATATCAGTAAGGGCTAAGAAGGCCATGATAAAATGAAAAGCGTAACCCAGGGATACAGCTGGGGACTTTCCTGTTCTTTTCCTTCCCCTGATTAGCAAATCAAAGCTGCCTGAATGATTCACACTTTTCACCTGATTTTGTCCTTTTCATTAATCATGTAGCAATTTTCCCTTGACTGACAGTTTTCTTTATAATTGGCCCTGATCTAGTAGGGTTCCGATAACCAGAAAATCCCCTCTGTGGGTCCAAAGGCTGAGTCCTGCGAATCGTTTCTCTTCCCCTGGACCATCTGTGGGATGTGGCAAACCCCTGTTTGCACGAATAGAGGCTGCCTTATCTAAATGCTCAGTAATGGTGAGACCTTTTGCTAAATCGCTCCTCCTGCTTTAAGTACACACTCCAGCCGGATAACTGAACGCTGCCAACAGCCAAAAGAGTTTGTTGGCAGTTTTTCTTTGCTATTCTCTGCCCCTTCTTTCTCTCTCCCCCCCCCCCCCGAAAAAACAATCCATTAGATCCAATGATCCCAAACAGCATAAAGTGGGGGAGCAAAACACGACGCTGCTGTAGAAAGCCTGCTGCAGTCCAAACTGCTATAACTGCCTGTCACCGCAAGCCAGAACAACCTTTCCGCAATTAGAGTCAGAGCAGTCAGCACTTTTCTTGCTCCAAAGCTGCCGGCAACTTTCAGCCCCAAGGTTTCACTTGCGAGGATCGTCCACAACAAAAAGCCCTTTAAAATGTAAACTTCTCCCCTGCTTTTTTGGCACAGCCGAGTTGCAGGCAGCGCCTCGGGTCTGCCCTGCTTGTAAAACAAGTAAATCTCCTCGTCGGGCCTCACTGTGTCCCGCCCTCGCGGAAATAGGAAGTTACCTCAGAAGAGGGCGGGACACAGTGAGGCCCGACGATGACGAGGAGAAGAGATTTACTTGTTTTACAAGCAGCCGGGCAGACGCGAGGCGCTGCCTGCAACTCGGCTTCACAAAATTTTTTTTAAAGGTAGGTGGGAGGCGGGGCAGCACCGCAGCAGCGCCCTTGAAGGCAGGCGCCCCCCTGCGGTGCTTACCCCGCTTACTGTGTTGGCACGGCCCTGTACCCCAAACTGCAAAGGAAACATGCTTGGAGCCTGAAGCTCCCATGGTGACTAAATTGGAGTCTATTTGGAGAGCAATTCAAGAATTAACAACAGCAGTTACTAAATCTGTTCAAGAAACATCTCTTCTTGTGAGTAAAGTAGATGCTTTAACTTTATCGTTAGAAAAGGTCAAATAAGATTCTGCAAATCAAGCTTTACGGACGCAATCAGAAGTTAAAAATTTAAACTCTATTACTGATGTATTGGTTAAAGACAAACTTTTGACAAGTCGGAAAATAAAGCAAATATAAAACTATAACAGGCATCTTAATTTAAGAGTACTGAATTTTCCTATGGCTACAGGAATAAACGCGATGAATTTCTTTAAAAAATACTTTGTAGAAATTCTTCAATATCATTCCTCCATTCAATAAAATGTATTACCTTCTACTATCTCCTCGAACTAGAGTAGAGCCAATGGGCTCTGAAAATTTGCCTCAAGTTCAGGATCCTGTGCAGGGAATTCAGGATATTTCTGCTCTATTGGAAGAATCTTTGTCAGAAGTAACAACACGACGGACTTTAATAGTATCATTTGTATTTGAACAGGACTTAAATGCAGTAATAAAGTTATACTTTAGGAACTCATTATAAACTTTTTGTGGCCATAGAATATGGATTTTTCCTGATGTGACAAAGACAACGCAAGACAGAAGGAAAATATTCCTAGCTCTCAGGGAAGAGACGAGGGCATTAGGAGCTACATTCCTATTGGCATATCCATGTAAATGCCTAATTCGGTTCTTGGGCAATAAATATGTTTTCTTTGAGCCAGAACAATTTCGAACATTTTTGGATATGAAGAAACTAGTCAAATAGACCGAAGGAATGATAGATAGATGGAATAACTGATTAAGAAAATTATAGGGTGGGAATATTCAGGCCAGGCCATTTACTTATAATTTTGTTTATGAGTTTTATTTTGGATCTCCTCATCTATAAATCTCTCCCCCTCTTTATTGCCAACAGTGGTCTAAGAAAGAGATTGGCTGTAAATTCCTTAAAATTATTTTATTTTTTTAATATGTGTTTAGTTTATCTCTGTATTTCAGTTTGCAAGTTATGCTTGTAATAGAATATAAATGCTATAAAAAACACATGGCAAGCACTGCAGTTGTTGTACGAATGTCTAAAAAGACCATGCGCCAAGTTGTGTGAAATATACGTCATGCATAAGCATAATCTTCTGGCCTGGCCCACTCACAATTTTTCAACCATTCTGCTGACGGTTGTTGTACTGTGCTGTGTTATGCCACATTGCTTTGCATTGTGTTTTTCTGTGTGCTTTCACATTTTTGTTGGTGAGAGTGAAATGTTTTCATTTTTCTGTGGATCGCTCACACGGCCAACATAAGGAGACATGATGGCATCAAAAAGTTGAAGCCGATTGGTTAGTCTATGTTTTCCCTACCCTGCACAGCCATCATGTAGTAAACTCACAAATCAAGCAAACTTAAGAGATGTTGCCTCGATGTCGTTCTTTATCATTGGTAGTATTTTTATATTTCAGTTATATTTCCAAACATGCTGGCATTTGCAGCATATGAATGCACACAGAGGAAGTATTGGTTTCATCAGTTAGAGTTCTCATTTGTTCAACATTTTAAATCTGGAGGAGCTGGCTATAGGGACCCCTTGTAATCGTGCAGCGATGTTTCACCTAGGTCCTCACCTTGGCCGAGAGGGGGGCGGTGGGGGTAAAATTCCCCTGGCCCAGGCCTCCAAGTGGGGCCCAGCGCCGGGATCTTTCTGTTTTTCTCCTGCTCCTGACAGAACCCGAGTGATCACGTCCTGACAGGAGCAGGAGAGAGAAAACTCTGGCACCGGGCCCCCCTTGGAGGCTAGGGAGGACCCAGAGCTTCCTCCACTGCTGCTCTTCTGCCCATTGCTTGCGGAGCGGCTGCTTTTCCTCTCAAGCGCATGAACTGTTTTGAAACTGAGCATGCCCTGAGAGGAAAAGCAGCCACAGGGGTAGTCAGTCAGCACTGGAGGAAGACATTTATTTATTTATTTTTATTTATTTGTAGCATTTATATCCCGCTCTTTCCCGCTCGATAGCAGGTTCAGTGTGGCTTACAATGTATGGTACCAAGTATCACAGAGATAATACAATTGTATAGGGTAGGACACAGGAAGAGATGTGGGGGGGGGGGAGTGAGGTAAGGGTAGTGTTAGTGGTGTGGATTGGGTTTGTGAAATTAAGTTGGGTCATTTGGATAGGCTTGTTTGAAGAGGTAAGTTTTCAGCAGCTTTCGGAAGGGTAGGTGTTCTTTGGTTGTTCGGATGTGTCTTGGTATGGCGTTCCAGAGTTGGCTGCCTATAACGGAGAAGTTGGGTGCATAGTAGGTTTTGTATTTGAGACCTTTGCAATTGGGGAGGTGAAGATTGAGATATGTTTGAGAAGATTTGGACCCGTTCCTGGCTGGCAGATCGATCAAACTTGTCATGTAACTTGAAGCTTCTCCATGGAGGATCTTGTGAATTAATGTGTGGACTTTGAAATTTATTCGTTCTTTGATAGGGAGCCAGTGGAGTTTTTCACGGAGTGGTGATGCACTTTCAAATCATGATTTGCCAAAAATGAGTCTGGCTGCTGTGTTTTGAGCGGTTTGGAGTTTTTTCAAGATTTGGGCTTTGCAACCAATGAAGATACTGTTGCAGTAGTTGGTGTGGGTGAGTACTGTGGATTGTACCAGATTACGGAAAGTTTTTTGGGGGAGGAAAGGTTTGATTCTTTTCAGTACCCACATCATGTTGAACATCTTCTTTGTCATGGCTTTTGCATGAGTTTCTAAAGTTAGGTGGTTGTCTAGCGTTACTCCTAGGATTTTTAGATTGTCGGATATTGGGATTGTAACGTCGGGGGTGATCAGGGTGGTAGGGAGCAGAGTGGAGTGTTGTGATGAGAGGATTAAGCATTGAGTTTTTTCTTTGTTCAGTTTCATCTTGAAGGCGTTAGCCCAGGAGGCTAGAATGTTCATACCAGTGATTATTTTCTCCGAGATTTCTTCAAGGTTAGATTGGAAAGGGATGAATATGGTGATGTCATCAGCATAGATGAAGGAGTTTAGGCCAGATTTGGATAGGGATTTAGCCAGAGGAATCATCATAAGGTTAAAGAGGATCGGGGATAGAGGCGATCCTTGGGGGACTCCGCATTTTGATGACCATGCTGGCGGGGCCTCGGGATCTCCGGTAGTCAAGGTATTTCAATCCTGCTGTGGCAGTGGCAGTGATGGAGGAGTGGCAGCGATGGGGGGGGGGGGGGGGGGGGGGTGGGGTGGGGTGGGGTGGCAGCGGCAGCAAATGGGGGGGGGGGCGGCAGTGGATGATAATTGGGGAGGGGCGGTAGTGTCCTTGCCCCGGGCCCAGCGGCGGCGGTGGCCCTGTCCCGGGCCTGGTTCAGTCTCTCAGTGGCCCTGGTTTTGCATATATCATAACAGCAATGAATCTCACTCCTAATTCAGGGTATGTGGAATATGATCTCAGCTCTCAAGTTTACTGTTAATGCTCACTGTACTACTTGCATTGTGCCAAAGAGCGCTTCCTTCTGGAGATTGTAAGACATAACATGTATAGGCAACTTATCCAGGTGCGCTTGAAAATTACTTTTAATGGAGCCTGCGTCACCCAAAAGGATGGGAAATATTTCTGTATCTTTCTGCCACATTTTCTTGGTCTCAGACTGCATTTCTTGGTAGTTAAGGATCTTTTCTCTCTTCACATGATTCATAGAGTAATCACTTGGGACCGACATCTCTATAATCAATGCTGTTCTGGTGTTTTTCTCTTTTACCAACATGTCCAGTTTCCTTGCATCTAGCTTTTTATCAGTTGCAATAGGAATGTCTCAGGTGATCATTATTTCTTCATTCTCCATAATTCTGTGTGGTGATGATCTTAATGCTTTCCCAGTAAGATGTAATGTTTACAAAGTTTCCAATGAGTGAGATGTGCCATCTTGTTGTGCCTTTCTGTATAGAAATGTTCTGCCATCAGAACTTTGCCGCCAACTATGAGATAAGATCTTTCTTACTGTAACAGTTTTTTCTATGGTTTCTGTAAACTATTTCCCATGTATGATCTTTTGATGCATGTCCTTTTTACATGTGTAAAACCACAAACAATTTAAAAAACAGGTGTTGCATGTAGATAAAGCTTTATAAAATGACCCCCGTAAGGATTATGTTTTACTGTGCACATGCTAAAATTTACTGCACAACTCTTTCATGACATTAAATCATTTGTGACGTGCATGTTAAAAACATTTTGTAGCGTGACTTTTAGTGTACTGCCCCCATTATCAATTGATTTGCTCAGTTGCTTCACATTTGTGCACTCACAATACTGCTAAGAAGCATAACTTTATAATTTAACATATCTGGAAAGAGAATATGCAGTTCAGACACATATGTCAGAAGAAATATTGTTAAACTTTGTGTGAACTCACTTCTGAACTTGCAGATGGTAGTTAAGTAAAATACAAAGGAGACCATAAGACTATAGAAAGCCTGCTATTACTTTCAAGGTAGGTAGCTAGTTTTGTGTTTTTTGGTCCTAGGAATTTTTCTTTCTCTGATTGAAGCTCCTGCTATGGTAAAAAACATGTCTGGAGTATTTAAATCAATGAAAAGCAATATGTCATGTTATTTTATACTGTGTAGACTAGATTCCTGTTGAGTGTTTTTTAAGCTGATGCAGGAGGGGATTCCCATATCTTTCTCTGAAGACAGTATGACCTATTAGATCTCTGTCTAGAAACCGTCACCGTTTTGGTAATGTTCCATCCGTGCTGAATTAATTTACTTTGGCATGTTTTTGATTGTTCCACTATCTTCTTCGTTTGAAATAGAAACTGAATTCTGTCATCAGTTCCCTGTTTTGGCACACCGTAATGTCTTCCATTTTGTAATCAATCAATATATGTATTATTTTTCATAGTGTGTCCTGTTGTTACAAGGCTTTTCTGAACAGACTTCAAACTAAGGGCCCCTTTTACCAAGCTGCGGTAAAAGGGGCTTGCAATGGCGTCACCGCATGGATTTGCCGTGCGCCAAGGCCCTCTTTTACTGCAGTGGTTAAAAGGCTGTTTCGAGCCCCCACAAAAAGAAATGGCCCCGTGCTAATCACAGGGATTGCACAAGACCATTTCCAGGAGGGAGCCCTTACTGCTCCTATTTAGGCGGCATTAAGGGATCCCATGCTAACCCAGTGGTAACCATGCATCATGCAGCGATGCCCGATTACCAGCAGGTAAGCCCCAGCACTACAAAAATTTAAAAAAATATTTTTGTCACACTGGAAATGGTACATGCTGGGGATGGGAACTACCGCCAGGCTCCTGCAGTAGCCCAGTGGTAGTCAAGATTTGGGGCACAGCAAAGTGGTGGTAGCTCTAACACCACTTTATAAAAGGGCCCCTAAATATCACTGATGCTGGCCAAAAGTGGTACAGTTCTTCTGCATACATACATACCCATGTTTGCATGATTCTTACATAGAATCCAATATCACCTTTAGCAGGCAAACTAATTAGTAAAGAATGTCCCCCCAATATTCAAAACCATTTAACTGGCCAGGAATGGCGCCTGGTGGGTTAAATGGCACTTGACCTGCTATCTGGTGGTATTCAGTGGGTGATAACTGGTTAGCAGCTAGGAGAACACTGTCTATATCACGTGATATAGCTGGCCATTTCCAAATATTCAGCTCATAGCCAGCTATTGTAAGCGGCCAAATTGGGCTGCGTAAATAGGTGGAATATTTTTGGCTGGTTTAAACCTAACCGGCTACCTCCAAATATTAACTTAGCCGGTTAAGTTTAAACCAGCCAAAAATAAACCAAATATTCAATGCTGGTCACAGGAAATGGCTCGGCATTGAATATCTGGACCGACCACTGACTGTGGGAGTTAGCTGGGCTCCCTCCCACAATCTGAATATCGCCCCCCCCATATCCTTTTTTTGCTAGTGAGTACTTATCATCATTAAACAAATATTCTTCAATTGATGACGTGCAAAATAAGAAAGTAGGATAAGCAAGGAGAGGGCAATTTTACCAAGTCATTTACCAGGATAAATAGGCTCTTGGAGAATTGTCATCCCTATAGACTGGTAAAAGTATTTGCAGAGATCAACAGCATATGCACTTTTGCCAGTGAAATAAAGAGGTGGCATACAGAAATGGGGTTAGGGTCAGATGTGGCAACAGTGCTTGTAGTTTTGCATTATCAAAACTATGAACATTTATTTTTCCAGGGAAAAGTATTCAGGGATAAAGCAGGTGTAAATTTCTGCAGGCACATTTTCCCTATGAAATTTCTATGCAAAGTCTGTGTGTAATTTGCCTTTGAGTACTCGTGCACTCTTCACAGGGAAAAAGACATGTAGACTTTGCACCTACACGCAAAATTTGGAAAATGGCCCCCAGAGAGCTTTAAAAGGTCCCACTGAAAATTGCTGCTGGTTAGCCACTATGGGGCAGATTCTATATATGTCGCCTAAAAAATTGGTGTGGAAATTAGTGCTGACTAAGCATATTCTGTAAGCAGTTCCTAGATTTAGGCGCAGTATATAAATTACACTTAGTTGATATCTCAGTGCTTAACCCACAATGACCTAAAATGGGAAGAAACACCATGGTCTGACCACTTCAAACTACACATGACCCTGTACTAGCAAGAGACTTCCCCCCCCCCCCAAACCACAACCACCCACACAGCTTACGAATCCTGAGGCAGAATCGATAATGATACCTTCTGGACTAACATTTATTCCAATACAACACCACACAATTCCTATCATCCTGGGAGGACAGATGTCAGACCATCATCAACAACCTAGCATCCCTGAAAACAAAGAGAACCGCCAGAAATAAGGTGAATGCATTGTACAACAATGATCTAATGGAACACAAAAGAGAATGCAGAAAACTAGAAAGACTATGGCAGAAACTCAAAACAGATGATAACAAAATGAAATGGAAATCTGAAATCAGACCTTACAGTGCGAAACTGAGGAAAATCAAATTCGACTACTATAAACAACTAATTGGAGCTGACTTCAAACTCTATTATTAACATGCTTATTTCCACAGACCAACAGACAAGCATATCAGAAAACTCACTGGGAGCACAGGAACTAGCCAACTGTTTTGAAAATAAAATAACATCAATGAGAACCTCCTTCCAAAAAGATGTCTCAGATCTTGACCTGTTTTTGGACAAACTAACCAGAAGAGATGACCCATTCGAAGCTGACAGAACACGGTCATTATTCTTTCCCCCAAACATGGCTCTAGTCCAGCAACTGCTTCTAACAACTACCAAATCCCATTGCTTACTAGAGATATGCCCCAGCTACCTACTAAAAGAACCTCCTGCCCACTTTCTAGAAAACATTACAGCCTACCTAGCCAACCTTTAAGCAACAGGCATCTTCACCAAAGAAAAGGGGAACATCATCCTGACGCCTATCGCCTAAAACCCCAAATCAAGCAAAAGCGATGTCAAAAATTACAGACCAGTAGCCTCCATACCTCTCATTGCCAAGATATTAGAGTGTATAGTCAACAAACAGCTCACCAAATATCTGAACAACTTCTCAATACTACATGACTCACAATCAGGCTTCAGATCTCGCCATAGTACAGAAACTACATTTACCTCACTGATCGCCAACTTCAGAAGAGAAATCAGCCAGGGCAGAAATATACTACTACTACAATTCGACATGTCCTTGGCCATCAACATGGTTGATCACTACATCCTAATCAGAATACTCAACAAAATTGGCATATGCGGGGCTGTACTCAAATAGTTTGAGAGATTCCTGACCAAGAGATCTTACCAAGTCAAAATAAAAAATGAACTATCCTGTACCTGGATAGCACAGTCAGAAGTCCCACAGGGCTCCTCTATCTCTCCGATCCTATTTAACATCATCATGACCCCACTAGCCAAAAAACTCAGCAACCAAGATCTAAACCCATTCATCTACGCTGACAACATGACCATCTTTATCCCATTCGAAAATGACATCAAAGACATCACAGAGGAAATAAAAAGAGGCCTAAACACACTAGAAAAATGGACCACCGCATTGAAGCTGAAGACCCAATTCCTTGTAGTATCACTCTATAAACAAACTACCATACCCAATATACCAATAGACGGGATCACATACCCTCTCTCAGGCAACCGAAAACTCCTGAGAGTGATCATCGATCAAAAACTAACTTCTGAACACCAGATCACAAAGGCAGTAATGCACACCTTCCACACAATGTGGAAACTAATGAGAATCAGAAACAATTTCCCCACAAAGGTATTCTGCTTCACTGTATAATCATTTTTACACACTTAGATTACTGCAGTGCTGTCTACTCAGAATGCAAAGAGCAACTGTTAAAGAGACTCCAAACTGTCCAAAATACAGCAGCCAGACTCATCTTCAGGAAGACACGATATGAAAGGGTCACCCCTCTACTACAAGCACTCCACTAGCTCCCAATCAAAGCCTGAATAGCATTCAAACTCTGCACCTTGGTCTGGTGCATAGTCCATGACGAAGCACTTGCATACCTCTGTGATATTATCATCCTACCTCTTGGAGGGGGCGAGGAACTACCTAACCCTTCACTATCCCATATGCCACAAGCTAATTTACAAGTCCGTTCACTCAGTGAACTTCCCCTATCAAAGCTCCAAGATGTGGGATGCCCTCCCTCAAATCACTACAATCCTTAACTCCTCACATCAACTTTCAGAAACACCTCAAGACTTGCCTCTTCAAAAAGTTCATAACCACTGAAAACAAAAACGAACACGCTGGCTGACTTTACTCTGACGCTCTCCAAATCAACCATCTGCCTCTCCCTCCCTAACTAAGACCTCCTATTTGATCTTCTCTGTACCAATCTAGTCTCTCAATTGGCATTTTGCTGAAAGTCTATCAAAATGCAATTCTTTTGTCCGTTTTCCCCCTTCCACCTTCTTAAATTCTATTTCTCTACTTGTACTAACCAAGTTTGTAAGCCACATCGAATCAAACTTGTTTGTAATATGTGGGATATAAATACTTCTATAAATAAATAAAACTACATGCCTCCATTTACACCAATGAAAATGTGGTATAAATCCCGGCATGTAGATTTAGGCACACTGGGCCATATCTTATAACTATGTAAGTAAATTTTGGAATGCTCATGAAACGCCCATTTCCCCACCTATAACTACACCCCTTTTTGCCTGTGCACATTAAAAATTAGGCGCACTGCATTACAGAATGCGCTTAGCGAGTTGTGCACATAAATTCTAATTATTGCCAATTAGTACTCATTATTGCTTGTTAAGAGCTATCAATGATGATTAGCTTGTTAAGCCAATTAAGTTATGCGTGTTATTATAGAATATGCTTGGATTTTGGCAAGGATCTCTAGGCACGCTATATAGAATCTGGGGGTGTGTTCTATTCAGTGAGATAAAGCCGGCTATCCCTTGCTGACAGAGACATATGGGACACTTTCAACCCAATAACAGAGGAGAGCCTTGATAAAATCCTAAGAGATCTTTGACCTACTACCTGCTCCCTCAACCCCTGCTCATCAAAGATAGTGCAGCATCCAAATATGGGCCTCGTAGAAGGTGCCACTAAAACTGTAAACTTCTCTCTTTCTAACGGGTAACTACCAACAGCATTGAAAAGGGCAGTGGTATACCATTTGCTAAAGAAAAACAACCTTGACCACGGCAAAGTTGAAAGTTACCGGCCAGTATCAAACATCCCATTTCTAGGGAAACTTATAGAACAGTCTGTGTTCAACTCAATGATTAGCTAGAAGAGAGAAACTGGCTAGATCCATGTCAATCTGGATTCAGACCTGGTTATGGGACAGAAATGGTCCTCGTTTCCCTACTAGATGATCTTCACAGAAAATGAGACAGGAGATTTGCCTCGGTGTTAGTACTGCTAGATTTCTCAACAGCTTTTGACACTGTGGATCATGATATCATGCTAGCATGAGTGGCAGAAACAGGTATCAATGAAACAGTACTTAAGTGGTTCAGATCCTATCTATCAGACAGGCAACAATCCATAATGTCTGGCAACACCTTACTTACTTACTACTAACATTTCTAAAGCGCTACTAGGGTTATGCAGCGCTGTACAATTTAAACATAGAAGGACAGTCCCTGCTCAAAGAGCTTACAATCTAAAAGACAAGAGAACAATCTAAAGACAAGTGTACAATCTAGAGGACAAGTGAACAGTTAATCTGATAGGGTGGATAGATTGGGGCAATCTATATTTCTCAAGCGGTTAGGCGCCGAAGGCAGCATTGAAGAGGTGAGTTTTAAGCATAGATTTGAAGATGGGTAGGAAGGGGGCATGGCGTATGGGTAAAGGAAGATTGTTCCAGGCATAGGGTAAGGCAAGGCAGAATGAGCGGAGCCTGGAGTTGGCAGTGGTGGAGAAGGGTACTGAGAGAAGGGCTTTGTCCTGTGAGCGGAGGTTACGGGTGGGAACATAGGGGGAGATGAGGGTGGAGAGGTAGTGAGGAGCCGCAGATTGAGTGCATTTGTAGGTAAGGAGGAGGAGCTTGAATTGTATGCGATATCTGATCGGAAGCCAATGAAGTGATTTGAGGAGAGGGGTGATATGAGTATATCGGTTCTGGCGGAATATAAAACGTGTGGCAGCATTCTGAACGGATTGAAGGGGGGATAGATAGCTGAGTGGGAGGCCGGTGAGGAGTAAGTTGCAGTAATCAAGGCGAGAGGTAATGAGAGCGTGGATGAGTGTGCCACCATGAGCACTGACCTGTGTGATACCACAAGGATTGATACTGTCACCTATTCTGTTCAATATCTATCTCAAGCCACTACCTGAGCTGATTCGGTCAATGGACACTCAGTTCTACATCTATGTGGATGATGTGCAGCTACTCATACTCTTTGAATCTGACTTACCTACAGCCCTGCATAAACTAATTACCTGTCTAACATCAATTCAAGAATGGGCTAAACACAACAAACTTTGCCTGAACCCACGTAAAACTGAGCTTCTATGGGTACCTAACACAAGTGGACACAAACCTGATATAAAAATCTGTTTTGGAAAGAACAAACTCCCACTCAAATCACAAGTCAGGAACCTTGGAATACAGTTAGATTCAATACTTACTCTGATTCTCCAAATCCAAGCAACCTTCAAGAGCTGCTTCTACTATTTATGACAACTATGCTGCCTCTCTCCTTACATTGAGAAGGAAAATCTTATCCTAGTTGTGCATGCCATGATAACATCAAGATTGGATTACTGTAATACACTCTATAATGGTCTGACTACAAAAGGTCTGCACCAGCTTCAATTAATTCAGAATGCTGTAGCAAGACTCATAGAAGGTTGCAATCAATGTGACCACATCACACCATTAGCTACCAGTGCAATACAGGACTACATTTAACACTCTATGTCTGATCTTCAAGGCCCTTAAAGGAAATGGCCTTGAGTACATGAAGAACAGGATGACCCTCTATGCACTTCCAAAGACACTAAGGTCCTTCCAAGGGGTATCCCTAACCATACCTTCTCCAAAAGACTATACAATGTGATACTTGCAAGCGAGCCTTCTCGGAGTAGCCCCCACACTCCGGACTGCACTCCATGAAAGGCTCTGCTTAACATAAGACTATCTCTACTTCAGGAAGCAGGTGAAAGCTTGGCTCTTTAACCAGGCCTTTAATGGAAGAAGTTAGTCTTACTTTCACACACAAGTGACACAGGCTGCATATACTGCAGCAGGACATGTTTATCTACTCCTACCCTAGCTGAGATAACATTTAATCATCTCTATGACCTCATGTGCAACTTTCTTTTAATTAGTCACCTTATTTTCTAACTCCTCGTACTCTCTTACCTATCTATGTGTTCCATCTTTGCATATACCCTATGCTGTCTATTAAACTGTTCTATTACATATTGTGTTGACATTGTAAGTAGTATACTATATCATTCTTTGTATTGTTATTTGAATATTTTTACTGCAGTAATTGTCTATTGCTTATATTTGATTTACTCTTAATGTACACCGCCTTGAGTAATTCGTTCATAAAGGTGGTAAATAAATCCAAATAAATAAAAGAATGGATAGCTGATTAAGTGCTATTTAACCGGTCAGGAGCCTTTCCTAGCCGGTTAAATAGTGCTGAATATCGGGTGGATGGTCTTTATCCGCCCTATGTTCAGTGCTATGTAACCAGCCAGGAAGGGTTCCTGGCTGGTTAAATAGAACTTAACTGGCTATCCGCAAATATTCAGTGGGAGATAGCCAGCTATCTTCCAATAAATATTCAAGGTCAACACATAGGACTAATTTCTATATATGGGGCATGAAAATCAGTGCTAAAAATATTTCCGCCTAGGCGTATTCTGTAAACCGCACCTAGATTTAGAAGCAGTTTATAGAATATGCCTAGCTGGTTTATAGAATATGTTTAGCGGCCATTCCCGCACCTAACCCTAGGTGTGTCTATTTATGCCAAGGAAAACTTGGTGTTAGTACCGGTGCCTAAGTTAGACATGGAGCAGGTATATTCTATAACAATGTGTGCAGATTTTCGGAATGTCCACAGTCCACCAATTCTACACTCATGGCCACACCCTCTTTTTAGCAGCTTACATTATAATTTACGTGCACCACTTTACAGAATACCCCTAACAAGTTGAGTGCATAAATTCTAATTAATGCCAATTTGTGGCAATAATTGCTTGTTAAGTGACAATTATCAGCGCTGACTGGCTTGTTAAGTAATTAAATTGCATGCACAAATCCAGAATATGACTGCACTATATAGAATCTGTGGGATAGGGGCTAACAGGCTATATCATGCAATTGCTGGCTAAGTTTGACAGCCAAATTTGGGCTGCCCAAATAGCAGGCCTATATTTGGCTGCTATTAACTTAACCGGCCAATGCTGAAATTGATTTAGCTGGTTATGTTTATACCAGCCAAATATAAACCGGATATTCAATGCTGGTCAGTCACGTGATCTGAATATCAGCCCCTATGTGCCTACATTTTTCTGTGTTTCTTTGTTTCTAATAAAGGGGCATGAAGGGAACAAGGTTAGCTCAGTAAAGGAAAATGCACATGATGCATATAGAGAAGAACAACCCAAATTATAGCTACACGATGCTAGGTTTCAAACATTAATTTTAGCCCTTTGTATTTAAAACCTCCAACAGCGTTTACACATATTTAGATGACTCTGCTGTTCGTCATCTAACTCATGTCTTTTGCAATTCTCTGCAACAAACTGAATCTGTTTTTCTAGAAACTAGTTGAGTGGGAGGCTATAAAAGTAGTGGTAAATGGCCTCACTTTAGGAGTCACCATCCAGGAATAGGATCTAGGTGTCAATGTGGCAGCAGCCCAAATATAGCTTAATGTGTGGAGGCTGCCAGAAAAGCAAAGACAATATTGGGAATTATTAGGAAAGTAATAGAGAATAAAACAAAGAATATCATAATGTTTGTACATAGCTCCATGGTGTGACTGCACTTTGCATATTGTGTTCAGTTCTGGTGGCTGCACCTCAAAAAAGGTACTGTATATCAGAATTAGGAAAGGTACAGAAAAAGGTAATCAAAATGATTAAGGATATGGAATGACTCAGGTTGAAGAGGTTAGGGATCTTCAGCTTGGAGAAGAGACAGCTGAGGGAAAATATGATAGAGGCCTGCAAATTTCTGATGTTATGTCCTGGATAATGAACCCTTTGGCTGTTGTATGGGCCCTACTCCAAAGAGCAGGGGAGCTGCAGGTGATGACTGACCAGTAACCGGGAGGCTGAGCAGGGTGAGATTGCGGGCTGGACATAGGTGCATGACCTGACAGGAATGGAGAGGAAGGGCTGACGCAATGCAGAAGCTTGGCTGGACTTTGGCTGAAGCTTGACTGAAGCTTGGCTGGAGCTTGCTGGAATTGTGGCTAGAGGGCTGAGGCTTGACTGGAACTTGGCTAAAGCTTGGCTGGAAGGCAGGGAATGCTGCCAATGGTGGGTTAAATTAGTGCCTCAAATGACATCATCTGGGGTGCCCGGTAGAGCCGTACCAACCAGGTGCGTGAGAGCACATGTACGTGTCAATGCGCAAGAGTCCATCGGTGTTGGCTCCCACCCTGCCAGCAGTTCTAGCGATCAGAGGTCGGTGGATCGGGGCCCCCTGCCACAAGAAGTAGGCCTGGGTGGCCATGACAATATCTTTCCCTCAGTGTCCCTGTGTTCCCCACAGGGAATCTAGGTTTCCATGGGTAGCAACAATGAAAGTAGCATATCAGAGCTGGAGCGTGGACCTGGGAAGCAGGTTCCCAACAATTGTCCTCAGGTCCACAGCCCTTCCAGGCATAAGGAACTACAAGTGGCTGCATACTCTCCTGGAGTCCAGGATGGTCTGAACCTGTATTCCTTGTCAAGGTCCACCTCCACAGGCACAGGTGCTGGTGGGGGGGGGGGGGGGGGGGTCTTGGCAACCTGTTGTAAAACCAGCAGTTTCAGTAGCAAAACATGTTGTGGATCCATAGGGTATGTAGGAGTCACAATTCGTAAGTGACAGGACCAACCCAGATAATTGGGTAGGGACCAATAAAATGAGGAGCACATTGGACAGAGGGAGTCCTGAGGTGTAGATTCCAGGTGGAAAGCCAGACCAGGTCTCTCATGTGGAAATGGGGGGGGGGGGGGGCAGATGTCTATGTCTGTCAGCTTGCCTTTTGAACCTCTGGGTGTTTTGGACCAGGAGTCTTTGAGTGCTGTCCCAGATCTGAGAGAGGGAGGTTAATGTCTGATCGATTGCAGGAACCTTGGGGCCCGGGGGTATTGGCAGAGGCACCTGAGGATGTTGGCCGTATACAATCCAGAAAGGTGAGGTCCTGGTGGACCCACTAACATGATTATTATGACAGAATTCTGTCCATGGGAGTATAGAAGCCCAGTTATCATATGATGAGGAGACACCGGCACGTAGAAAGGCTTTGGTTAACCCATTCTGTTTTCCCTTTGGTCTGGGGTGGTATCCTGAAGAAAAGTGCAATTTCAATTGCAGAGAATGCACAAGGATCTGCCAGAATCTGGAGGTAAATTGGACCCCATGATCAGATACAATAGAATTGGGTAACCCAAAGAAATGGAATACTTCCATCAGATGGTGCTGGGTCAGAATGGGAGCTGATGGTTGCCCTGAGAGGGGAACAAAGTGAGCCATTTTTGAAAAGCAGTCAACCACCACCCAAATGGTGGAATAGCCATTCAAGGAAGGAAGATTGTTAATAAAGTCCATCAAGATGTATCTTCATGGTCGGTGTGGAGGTGTGAGAGGCTGTAGGAGGCCCCAAAGGTGTGCATGAGAGGGGTGGGCTCAGACTAGGTAAGCGGTGACATATTCCTTCATGTCCTTCTTTAGTGTGGGCCACAAATACGAAGAAGATATTAGTTCAGTGGTTCCCCTAATCCCCGAATGTCCTGCGATCTTAGTATCATGGCCCCACTTTAGGACCATCTCCCGAAGCCATTTAGGCACAATGCTTTTGCCCATTGAGACTAGAAGAGTGGCAGCATCAACAATCCTGGCTGGGTCAATGATATCTTGAAGATCCGTTGCCTCTTCAGGTGTTTCCATGGACCTGGAGAGTGCATCAGCCCGGGCGTTCTTTTTGGCAGGCCAAAACTGCAGCTTGAAGTCAAAGTGGCAGAAGAACAGTGACCTGGTTTGCTGGGGGTTGAGCCAGCAGGCCTCTTGCAGATACAGGAGATTCATATGGTCTGGAAATACAATGAAGGGGTACCTTGCCTCTTCAGGCAGGAGGCTTCATTCCTCTAGTGCCAATTTCAAGGCCAGGACTTCCTGATCCCCAATAGTGTAGTTTATTTCAGTGGGGGTAAAGTTCCTAGAGAAGAAGGCACACGGGAAAAGTTTATCACTGGAATTGGCTTGAGAAATAACTGTGCCGGCCCCAGTAGAGAAGGCATCAACTTCAACATAGAAGCATCTGTCTGGGTCTGGGTGATGTAGAACAGGGGACATGGTGAAGGCCTGTTTTAGGCTGTTAAAGGCAACTATTTCTTCAGCAGGCCAGTCTTGAGTGTTCCCCTCCTTACAGGAAAGAGCTGTTAGGGGGAGTGGCAGTTGCCCAGTAGTTCAGATTGAACTGTCCATAGTAGTTGGCAAATCCTAGGAATTTCTGGAGTGCCCAGCATTCCGGGGGATTAAAACAAACAAAACAACAACAACAACAACAACAACAACAACAACAACAACAACAAAACCTCTTCTTTGCTGCTATGGAAAATCTGAGTTACGTTTTTTTTTCCAATATCAAGGGGAAAAGCAGAGAGAGAGAGTCACACCATATGCTGCTGCTAGGGCACTAAGGGAGTTCCCCTAATACTAATAAATCTGCCTCTTTTCAGCCCACTCTAAAAAGGACTTCATTTAGATTTAGCGTGAAAAATAGTTTTGGCACTTGAGAGCATAGGCTTGGCAAGAAGCCTGTGAGCACACCTACAGCCTGCTGTTGCAATCATACAGAACAAACAGCTGTGAGGAAAATCAATGGGGAAAAGTTAATAAAACAAAACAAAAAGGTGGGAATTGCAGAACGCATACATTAAGAAATCTCTCTAAGCACTTGCTAACTTTCAGAGCAATGCTTAGGAGGTCCTTTAACAGCTTCTGAAAGCTGCTCACTGTTTGTGCTGCAAACAGGCAGCAGGTTTTTTATCTTTGCACGTCTGTTTACAGAATGCTGAAGATAAAGGGAGCTCAATTAAAAGCAGATTAACTGCACATGTACTGTAGGAATGTACACTTAATTGAGTTTGAGCAATTGGGCTCCCTCCCCCTTCCCCCCATTAGAAATGCCCTTGGATACAGCAGTGACAATGTGACAAAGGATTAACTTTGAGAAAAGCCAGGGCTAGCTCTGATGCAAGGGGTGGCTCTTTTCCCTTATAAAAAGAGGGCATGGTTTATATGCGCTCAGGGCAGGTTGGGTTGAGAGGAGGTTGCACAATGCTCTTGGCTCACGTGTGTGTATGGGGGGCTCTCAGTGGCATGCCCCTTGTGTCCTGCTTACCCTACCTTAAAGTGTGCCCAAACTAGAGCTAACACAAATCATGACATCCTTCTTTTTCATTTCAAAGCTTTCTCCCTGCTGCTTTTCTTTCTCTATGATGGATTGCAGGTTCTTCTTTTTTTTCCTCCTTCTCTTTGCCTGGGAGGTACAGTGAAACCTCGGTTTTCGTTGACGTTGGTTTTCGTCGGTTTCAGATTTCGTTGATTTCGACTACAAATTTGTCTCGGTTTTCGTCGGTTGCCTCGGATTTTGTCGAAAAAGAAGGACGTCCATCTCCCAATTTGTATCGGAAGATGGACGTCCTTCTCCCGATTTGGGGCGTCCTCGTTAATTGCCTCGGTTTTCGTCGGTTTCGGATTTCGCCGATTGTTTTCGGACGGATTATCGACGAAAACCGAGGTTTCACTGTAGATGGTTTCGGGCTGCCGGGAGAGAGGGACACACTGCAATATGCACATGCAGATGCAGCTAGTGCTCTGAATACTGAAAGTAAATTTAGTGGCCAGCGTGTTAATCCTTTCTTTAGAGAAAGGGAATTATATATGTTTTTATGACGTGTGCTCTTATCATGCTTCAACACACAATGGTCCCGATGCTCAAAACTCCGGTGCTGTTCCAAATGGCCAGAGAAACACCACACAAAGTGTGGAGATGCACTTAATCCCCATGAGACAAATAGGAGGGAACAAAGAAAGTTTGGGGAAGATAGGCTCTATCAAAATAATGGGGGAGATGTATAATTTAATTAAACAATGATATTTATTGCAAATGGTCAACCACCCTTTCTTTGTTCCCTCCAAATGGCACCATAAAAATACTGCCAGAAAAGTGCAGCAGAGCAACACCATAATGCTCAATGCTAATGAGATGCAAATATAGGTGCACTCATGGCATTAGGGAGTTTGGCAGGAGGATTGTGTTTTGGTGCGGGAAGATTGTGCTTGGCACGTGGTTGGGAGGCGGGGCTGGTGGTTGGGAGGTGGGGATAGTGCTGGGCAGACTTATAAGGTCTGTGCCCTAAAGAGCATAGGTACAAATCAAAGTAGGGTATACACAAAAAGTAGCACACATGAGTTGTCTTGTTGGGCAGACTGGATGGACCGTGCAGGTCTTTTTCTGCCGTCATCTACTATGTTACTATTTATGTTACACGTGCAGAAGAATTCCACTGTGAGCTCGGCTCCTGTGCACATGAGCCTGGTAAAACCCGAATGTGAAGCATACATTGGCGCCTGTTTTCTGCGGCCTAAATATAAGTGTTTACATTTTTTTTTTTAGCTTGGATGGTTATATTTAGATGCAGGGAACAGATGCCAATGTGTGCTTTCACTGATGTTTTACATTTTTTTTTCCGAATGGATGCTTTAAATTTAGAAAAAAGAAAACTGAACTTGCCACAGGATAGTATAGAATACTCTTAAAAAAATTGGATCACTACATACTCTGTTGTAAATTATAGAAATAATATAGAAGGGGTTTTTGGGGGGAGGAAAAAAACCCTCAAAAGACCTGTGGTGCTTACACTTTTGCTGAAAAAAGCATCCACTTTGGCTTAAACTGATTATTGGCAAAAAACCTTCCCAAACCTCCCAATCTTAATAGAATTTTCATATATGTTAATCCAACGTCCTCAATAGTACTGAAAAACAGAATCTCTCTCTCTCTCTCACACACACACACACACACACACACACACACACACACACACACACACACACACACACACACACACACCACATATATATATATGTATATATTAGATGACAGTTCTTATATCATTCATCCAGCTTCCTCATCTTGCTTGCTGTCTTCTGACTGCACTTTATCGAATGCAGTCCCATTCTCCAGAATGGTGCTCACTCATTTATTTTTTGAAAAAGATGCTGTCTCAATGACAGCCAATCAACTCCTTCTCATCATTATCTACGGAGTGCAATGTGATCCAAAACAAGAAAACAGAGCACTAAACAAAACTCCGGTATGGATCTTACAAAAATAAACTTCAACATAGATCTCACAAAAAAGCTGATCACTCACAAATAGTCTTTGGATTGACTCTGGAATGATCATAACTGACATCTTTCTTATCAAAATTGATCTTCAATTGTAAACGTCGAATAAATCTTTCCAAGTCAATGTTAAATTGAGAAGCATCAAAAGAACCCACTGGAACAAATGAATCAGATGGAAATAACCTCTGTTCTGACAAATTAATCACCACTTCTCACTTTTTGAGAACAAGTATGAGGATGGATTCTGTTGACATTCCTGTCTTGATATCTTTGATAAACTCATCCTCTTCCTCTCCTGGGAAGTCTGTCATCTAAAAAATCTTATCCTAAATCACTATCCACTTGAGAACCACTACTTGAAGAAGAATCTGAAAATACATTTCCCATTGTAGTTACTGTTACAGTTTTATCAGATTCTTTAAACATCCAAGGATAAACACAACTCTGATGATAATCTTTTTCATACCATTCAAACTTTACTATCATCACTAAAGGATGCTACGAATTCTTTCAGCTTTACTACTACTACTATTTAGCATTTCTATAGTGCTACAAGGCGTACGCAGTGCTGCACAATCATAGAAGAAAGACAGTCCCTGCTCAAAGAGCTTACAATCTAATAGACAAAAAATAAAGTAAGCAAATCAAATCAATTAATGTGTACAGGAAGGAGGAGAGAAGGGTAGGTGGAGGCGAGTGGTTACAAGTGGTTACGAGTCAAAAGCAATGTTAAAGAGGTGGGCTTTCAGTCTTTATCGATCTCTGATGGTGGCATCTTATCTTTCAATTTCTTTAAATCATCATCCAATGACATCTTTTCAGCTTCTAGCAGTGACTTACTACATTCAACTATTAGGAGCATTAATGAGAACTGATGTAAGATCGTAGTCCAAAGATTCACAAATTCACTATTATCTTTAGATGCAGGAAACAGACACCAAGGTGTGCTTTCTCTTGGATCTGCTGTTTCTCATGAGAAGCGCTTAAAGGCTTGCACAGGCTTCCTTCTGCTTCCAAAAACAATCAAAACTGGCAGATTTTACAGAAAGAATCATGAGAATTATGAGAAATATTCTCTTTCAACACCCTAATGCCCAGTGATGATCCTAGATCGGCTGCCACCTGGGGCAGATCGCCGATGCGCACCCCTCCCATCGGGTACAGCACGACCCCCCTGGCGAAATGACACCCCCCAAGCTCATCAACCCCCCCCCCCCCACCGGGTGCATCTTTATCTGCGGGGAGCAGCCGCGCGGCTCTCGGCTCCGCTGGCTCCCTGCTCCCTCTGCCCCGGAACAGGAAGTAACCTGTTTCGGGGCAGAGGGAGCAGGGAACCAGCGGAGCCGACAGGTGTGCGGTACCCCCCCCAACAGTGTGCACCCGGGGCGGACCGCCCCCACCGCCCCACCCTTGGTATGCCGCTGCTAACACCTGCTCTGATCTGGCATTATTTTTTGCAGCGGTAAGGCAGTTTTGTTTCGGATGCTCTTTTCTGAGCATTGGGGAGGAATACAAAATGACTTCATTTACATGAGCTTGACTACATTTGCATGCTAACTGGCGCTAATGCCTGACATGCTCATTGTTTCCTGTGCTAGACCCTTCTGAACATTCTGTGCAGGTAAATGAGGGTGCTGGCATGGTACTAATGGCCTCTAGTGCCATTAGCGCTATACTAATTTACTTTTGAGCATCGTGGCTAATGTGCACTATTCAGGGAACTCAGTCCCCTGAGAATCCAGATAAACGTAAACTTTGGTATGACAGATGAATCCTGCTCCATATTTTTACATCTGCTAATATGTATGTGCTTTCTTTTGACTAAGAAAACAATGTACAATCAAATGCTAAACAACAAACATACAAACAAAAAGAATACTCTTATTAAATAGTGAATACTTTGGATGTAAGTGGAAAGGGAAAATATTTTCTGAATTAATTCATATCTCAAGTGCAAAGATAAACTCGAATTGAACCATCCATAAAGTATATATCATTTGTAAAACATAGCTCTCAATAAAATCAGCTGTAAAGGCAAGACAAGAAGAGGGCAGAACAAGGAGCTTTTAACTGGTATTAGTTGTACAGTCTTAGCCACCTGATCAGCAAGTAACCTGGAACAACCTAGGACCACATAAAGAAGCCCCAAGACCATACCCCTAGCTATCAGGGATTGGCTAGGAAGCAGGAAACTGTTCACAGGAAATAAAAGGTTAGGCTGCCCTCTTAGAAGTGAACTTTTTATATGTAGAAACTTTATTGCATAGTTTCTTGGCTTCAGTCCTCCAGTTCTTTAGAGTTCCTGCTTCAGCTTGTGATCCTGTTCCTGGCCTACTGTTCCAGCTTGCTTCTTCTAGCTCCAGTTTCAGCTCTGTAGATCACCTGACTCCAGCTTCAAGCTGTACCTCTGGTTGAACTCCAGTACATAAGTACATAAGTATTTATTGCCATACTGGGAAAGACCAAAGGTCCATCAAGCCCAGCATCCTGTTTCCAATAGTGGCCAATCCAGGTCACAAATACCTGGCAAGATCCCAAAAAAGTACAAAACATTTTATACTGCTTATCCCAGAAATAGTGGATTTTATAGACCTCTATCATTTCGCCCCTCAGCTGCCTTTTCTCCAAGCTGAAGAGCCCTAGCCACTTTTGCCTTTCCTCATAGGGAAGGAATCCCATCTCCTTTATCATTTTCGTCACCCTTCTCTGCACCTTTTCTAATTCCACCATCACTATATATTTGAGGCCCAGTCTCCCAGTCTCGTAAGGTCCTCTTGTAATTTTTCACAATCCTCCCGCGATTTAACGACTTTGAATAACTTTGTGTTACTCCCATCTCTAGGTCATTTATAAATATGTTAAAAAGCAGCGGACCCAGCACAGACCCCTGTGGAACCCCACTAACTACCCTTCTCCATTGAGAATACTGACCATTTAACCCTACTCTCTGTTTTCTATCTTTTAACCAGTTTTTAATCCACAATAGAACACTACCTCCTATCCCATGACTCTCCAATTTCCTCTGGAGTTTTTCATGAGGTACTTTGTCAAATGCCTTCTGAAAATCCAGATACACAATATCAACCGGCTCACCTTTATCCACATGTTTGTTCACCCCTTCAAAGAAATGTAATAGATTGATGAGGCAAGATTTCCCTTCACTAAATCCATGTTGACTTTGTCTCATTAATCCATGCTTTTGAATATGCTCTGTAATTTTGTTCTTAATAATAGTCTCTACCATTTTGCCCGGCACCGACGTCAGACTCACCGGTCTATAATTTCCCGGATTTTCTCTGGAACCTTTTAAAAAAATCAGCGTTACATTGGCCACCCTCCAATCTTCTGGTACCACACTCGATTGTATGGATAAATTACATATTACTAACAATAGCTCCACAAGCTCATTTTTCAGTTCTATCAGTACTCTGGGATGAATACCATCCAGTCCAGGAGATTTGCTACTCTTCAGTTTGTAGAACTGCCCCATTACATCCTCCAGGTTTACAGAGAATTCATTAAGTTTCTCCGACTCGTCAGCTTCAAATACCATTTCCGGCACTGCTATCCTACCCAAATGTTCCTCGGTGAAGACCGAAGCAAAGAATTCATTTAATCTCTCCACTACGGCTTTGTCTTTCCTGATCGCCCCTTTTACTCCTTGGTCATCTAGCAATCCAACCAATTCTTTTGCTGGCTTCCTGCTTTTAATATACCTAACAACAATTTTACTATGCGTTTTTGCCTCTAACGCAATCTTTTTTTCGAAGTCCCTCTTAGCCTTCCTTATCAGCGCTTTGCATTTGACTTGACATTCCTTATGCTGTTTCTTATTATTTTCAGTCGGTTGCTTCTTCCATTTTCTGAAGGATTTTCTTTTAGCTCTAATAGCTTCCTTCACCTTACTTTTTAACCACACCGGCTATCATTTGGTCTTCTGTCCTCCTTTTTTAATATGCAGAATATATTTGGCCTGGGCTTCCAGGATGGTGTTTTTGAACAGCATCCACGCCTGATGTAAATTTTTGACCCTCACAGTCGCTCCTGTAATTTTTTTTCAATGTTCTTCTCATTTTATCATAGTCTCCTTTTAAAAGTTAATTGCTAAAGTATTTGATTTCCTATGTATACTTACTTCAAAGCTAATATCAAATCTGATCATATTATGATCACTGTTATCAAGCGGCCCCAGCTCCATTACCTCCCGCACCAGATCATGCACCCTACTAAGGACTAGGTATAGAATTTTTCTTTCATCAGCTCCTGTACCAGTTGCTCCATAAAGCAGTCCTTGATTTCATCAAGGAATTTTACCTCCCTAGCGTGCCCCGATGTTACATTTACCCAGTCAATATCGGGGTAATTGAAATCACCCATTATTATCATATTGCCCAGTTTGTTTGCTCCCTAATTTCCTTTAACATTTCTGCATCTGTCTGTTCTTCCTGGCCAGGCGGACAGTATTACACTCCTATCACTATCCTTTTCCCCTTTACACATGGAATTTCAATCCACAGTGATTCCAAGAAGTGTTTTATTTCCTGCAGAATTTTCAATCTATTTGATTCAAGACTCTCGTTAATATACAATGCTACCCCTCCACCAATTCGATCCACCCTATCACTACGATATAATTTGTACCCCGGTATGACAGTGTCCCACTGGTTATCCTCCTTCCACCAGGTCTCAGAGATGCCTATTATATCTAATTTTTCATTTAGTGCAATATATTCTAACTCTCCCATCTTTTTTCTAAGGCTCCTGGCATTCGCATATAGACATTTCAAAGTATGTTTGTTGTTCCTATATACATGATGCTTAGTACTTGACATTATTAATTTGCAATCTTTTGTCTGATTTTTATTTTTATTTAAGGACACCTGATCTACTACGGTCTCTTTTGCAACCTCACTATCAGGATACCCTATCTTCTCTGTTTTGGTGATATCTTTGAAAGATATCTTATCCCGAACCATGTGCTTTTGAGTGATTGTCTGCCTTCCCCCCATTTCTAGTTTAAAAGCTGCTCTATCTCCTTTTTAAATGCCGATACCAGCAGCCTGGTCCCACCCTGGTTAAGGTGGAGCCCATCCTTCTGGAATAGGCTCCCCCTTCCCCAGAATGTTGCCCAGTTCCTAACAAATCTAAATCCCTCCTCCCTGCACCATCGTCTCATCCATCCACGCATTGAGACTCTGGAGCTCTGCCTATCTCTTGGGACCTGCGCGTGGAACGGGTAGCATTTCAGAAAATGCTACCCTAGAGGATCTGGATTTGAGCTTTCTACCTAAGAGCCTAAATTTGGCTTGCAGAACCTCTCTCCCACATTTTCCTATGTCATTGGTACCCACATATACCAAGGCAGCTGGCTCCTCCCCAGCACTATCTAAAATCCTATCTAGGTGACGTGTGAGGTCCGCCACCTTTGCACCAGGCAGGCAACTCACCAGGCGATCCTCACATCCACCAGCCACCCAGCTATCTATATGCCTAATGATCGAATCACCAACTACAACAGCTGTCCTAACCTTTCCCTCCCGGTCAGCACTTGGAGACATATCCTCGGTGCGAGAGGATAGTACATCCCCTGGTGGGCAGGTCCTGGCTACAGGAGTACTTCCTACTTCATCAGGATGATGCTCTCCTTCTAGGAGACCTCCCTCCTCCAAGGGACCATAGGGGCTACCAGACTGGAGGTGGGACTTCTCTACAACATCCCTGTAGGTCTCCTCTATGTACCCTCTGTCGCCCTCAGCTCCACCAAGTCTGCTACTCTAGCCTCAAGAGAATGGACACATTCTCTGAGAGCTAGGAGCTCTTTGCATCGGGCACACACATATGACATCTCATCAACTGGGAGATAATCATACATGTGACACTCAATGGAAAAGACTGGATAGAACCCCTCTCGCTGCTGGACTGCAGACTCCATCTTAGTGTTTTTGAGTTTTTCAATAATTTAAAACTTGCTACAGTATTAAGGATATTAGCCTAATATAAAAGTGTCTTTTAGTTTATATTATTTTCAAAGCACTTAGCCTTCCAAAGTTCCATAGGTTTCTATGGAACTTTGGAAGGCTAAGTGCTTTGAAAATATGCCTCATGTATATTGTATGATTTATTTAGTGTTTCCTTCTTAGATGGTAATGAAATGTATTTAAAACTCTGTAAGAGCACTCCTTGCTTGTTACCCTAATTACAATAACTGACTATCAATGAAGTGTTGTCCTAGGGGTGGGCAGGTGTTGGGGAGGGTGGATGGGAAGACTAAACTAGATCCTGCAGTGCCTGCTAGATTCTATCTGTTAATGCTGTGGTACAAAGTTTTTAAAACTAAGTGGAAAGGACTATGGAGATTAGTTGATAAAATTTGCTTTTTATATTTTTATTTTGCCTAACACTAACCTACAATTCCTCCTTTAAATCCCAATCTTTAAGTTCCTAAAGCACAAAGCAAAATAGCGTTCACTTACCAGAGACATGTCCTCTTCTCTCGGAACTTCTCAGAAAGGTGGTATATCAAGTCCATGACCTTTTACCCTGTGCCCTCTGGATCCCAATTACAATTGTCAAATATAGAGTTCTGAAATCTATGTTTGTCTTGCCAACAAGACATAAGTACTCAAGTCCATCGTGCAGGTTGATATATTTTTTTGCAAGTCATGTGTGATTCCCCTCCAACATAGGGATGCCAGGGGCCAATCAGCATATTTTCCTCAGAAGGGGTGTGGTTTAAACAAAGCCTTGCATCCACATGATCTTACTTCGACTAATCATTTTTATAGTGCTACTAGACATATGTCAGTGCTGTACACATTATATTCAAGTAATTTCTCTGTCCCTAGAGGGCTCACAATCTAAGCTTGTATAGATGGGGCAATGGAGGGTTAAATGACTTGTTCATGGTCACAAGGAGCTGTAGTGGGAATTAAACCCAGATTGCCAGGATCAGCACCTGCGGCACTAAACATTAAGCTACTCCTCCACTGATCTTATACCTGCTGCATCTAGAATTCTCCACAGCTAAACATATTTCTGGTTTATTTAGTTTTCTCTGTATAACTTTGGTTTGTAATATCCTGCTGCCCATATTAATTCTGTTTTTGTGAAATTAATGTGTATATTCTAATAAAACTAACCAAAAGAAAAAAAACAAAAAATCTTTTTCTGCCTGACTTTTCTTCTCCTATTCTTCTCGAAATGCTGTGTTTTTGATACTAAGGTGTGTAGGGTTTCTGGTTACAGGTCTAGGGAATAATAACAATTCAAACAAGGAATAAATGCTCTAGATACTTAGGGGGTCTTTTACTCAGCAGCGGTAAGCCCAACGTGAGCTTACCGCTCACTAAACAGAAAGTACCGCCGGGCTACCGCAGCAGCCCGGTGGTAGTTTCCAACCCCAGCATGCGCCATTTCCGGTGCTACAAAAATATTTTAATAGCACTTAGACTGTGAGCTCTTTGAGCAGGGACTGTCTTTTTATGTATGATGTACAGCGCTGCGTAAGCCTTGTAGTGCTATAGAAATGATAAGTAGTAGTAGTAATAGCGCTGGTGTTTAACCGGCGGTAATTGAGCAGTGCCATGCGATGCCCAGTTACCTCCTGGTTAGCACAGGAGCCCTTACCGCCACCTCAATGGGTGGCGGTAAGTGCTCCCCCTGAAATGGCAGCGCGGCAAGTGCTTCACTTGCTGCACAGCCATTTCTTAAAAAAAAAATCAACCTTTTACCAGCTGCAGTAAAAGGGGGCCTCAGTGCATGACAAAAACACACAGCAGCTTAATAAAAGGACCCCTTAGTGGTACAAAAAACAAGGGACGAGATCTCAAAAAAGGGAAGGAGGTGACCAAAACAAAAATAAAATTTTACAAAATACAAGCAAAACATTTAGGGACCCTTTTACTAAAGCTTAGCCTGTGCAAACAGATATTAGCGCACAGTAAATGCTGCATGTCCTATTTTATACATGTGGGCTATATGGCAGTGCATGCTAATGTCTGTTAGCATGTGCTAAGCATTAGTAAAAGAGCTCCTTAAAGTCTGGTGGAAGGCTATGAGCACGAACACATATTTTACCCAATAAAATTCCTGATCTGGAAGCCCTAATGGTAGACATAGACATGGACATTGTGACCATTACTGAGACTGGATGTGGACTTGCGTTTCCCATTTGCAAGACTAGAAAGAAGTATACAGTGGATGCTTAGACAAATGGTGAGGGAACCAGTTAGGAAAGAGGCATTGCTAGATTTAATACTCACAAATAGAGAGAGTGTGTCTAATGTTCAAGTGGGGGCCCACCTGGGCAGCGGTGGATAGTATTGTTTGTTATAAGAACTAAAGTGGAGTCTGGTCACACCAACCTCAAAGTCCTGGATTTCAAACACTTTGGAAAAATGAAGTCGTACTTGAAGCAGTAGCTGGCAGGGTTGGAGGAGATAAAGGAGGTAGAAGGACAGTGGGCTAAACTGAAAGGAGCTATAAATAGAGGAACTGATCTTACATAAAGAGAATAAGTAAAAGCAAGAGGAAAAGGAAACCAAAACGGTTCTCCAAAGAGGCACCTGCAAAAATAAAGGAAAAAAAGGTATCATTCACAAAATTCAGAAGATCACAAAAAAAGGAACATAAAAAGAATACTGCCTAAAGCTGGGAGAGATGAAGAAACAAATTAAGGTAGCAAAAGCGCAGGCAGAAGAAAAAAATGGCAAAAGATAGCAAGCGAAGTGACAAGACTGTGTTCCAGTAAATTGGTGAAAGGAGGAAGGCCACGGGCGGAATTACAAGACACAAAAATACCGATAGTCAGTGAGTGGATAAAGATGAGAGAAAGGTAGAACTACTAAACAATTATTTCTGTTCAGTATTCACAGAAGAAAAACCCAGCAGTGCTCTGCAAATGTTAGACAATATTCAATACGTTTTTTTCTAGCAAAAAAGGTGCCAGTACTCAAATGCCAGGCTGCACTTCAGGGGTGGGGTGATCACTGAGGGACCCACCCCACAATAGCCAGGCCCCCTGCAACCAGTCACAGAATTTATGGCAAAGCAGAATTGGTGTGTAGAGCCTGAGCTCTTACATTAAAACTTGGGGACCATGGGTCAATTTTACCACACAATGGAAAAGGTGCCGGTACTCGGTACCCCCAAGTACCCCCTCAAAAAAGGCCCTGAAATATTATTAATAGAGATGACGTAGATACCATTCCATTCACGGAAGGAAGAGTTTATGAACTACTTGCAAAACTGAACGTGGACAAATCCATGGAACCTAATGAAATACATCCCAGGATACCGAAGGACTTGGAGAGGTATTGGCAGGCCCACTAAAAGACATGTTTAATAGATCCTTGACAACTGGAGAAGTATTGTGGGATTGGAGAAAGGTAAATATAGTCCCTCTTCACAAAAGTGGCAACAGAGAAGAGGCAGGCAACTACAGACTGTTGAATCTTACCTTGGTGGTCAGTAATGTAATGGAGATACTACTGAAGGAAAGTATTATCAAATATCTACAATCCAGTTGCAAGTTCTGAGGAAACATGGTTTAATGCGAGAGAAGGATCATGAAGATTTGCAGTAACCACTAAGTTTGTGGGTGTATGAAAGAAAAATATGCTGTGCCTGATAATGGCTTATTTGCATTAATAAAGGATGAGAGACCATGGCAAACACATAGCCCCCGATGAAGCCTTTTAAGTGAAACAGAAGGTCACCATCAGGTCCAGATAAGTGTCTTTAAAATTTGATATCAATGTTCAAAAGCCACAGTGTGGAGGTTTTAAATGCAACTAAATTTATTAAAAATAAATTGATTGGAGGTTTTGGACCTATGAGAGATATTGAGAGCCCATCATAAGACACTGTGACAATAGGTGTTTTTGAAGCATCTGAGGTCTTTTTTCCCTCCATTCATAATTATTGCTCCTCAGTTGCTATCCTGGCTCATTGGAGTATTTTGTTGAAACATTTATGGGAAAACATCCAATTAATACTCAAAGCAATTTAAGGAGACTGCTTAAATCACAGTCAGTGGGCCGTCTACTGCTATTCAGCTGCACGTAGCTGGGAAGTGCCATTGAATATCAGTTTTGACCAGTCATTTGAAAAGTGGGCTCTGCCCACAGACTGCCCCAGCACTAAGTGGACAGTGTAGCAGTGGCGTAGCTATGGGTGGGCCTCGGCTCAGGCCCACCCAGCTGCAGCACCACACTGCTCTCTTCTCCCCTCTCCTCCGTAGCATCCCGTCATCTGCACGCCAGTCTCTGAACCCCTTCCCTCCCCGGTGTCAGTACAAGTGTCCTTGGCGCCTGCAGAGATTCATTCTTTCTGCTTGCGCCAGCCCCGCAGGCTTCCATCTGCCGCATTCTGCTAGACAGGAAACAGGCAATGACATCAGCAAAGGCGGGACATGGCAGATGGAAGCCTGCGGGGCCAGCGCAAGCATCGAGAATGAATCACTGCAGGTGCCGAGGACGCCTGTACCGACCTCGGGGAGGGACGGAGTTCAGAGACAGGAGCGCAGATATCAGGATGCCGCAGAGGAGAGGGAGAAGATGTGGGGTAAGTGAAAAAAAACCCCTCTTATGTTCTTACAAAATATCTCCGGGAAGATATTTGTGGGGTGGGGGAGGGGGCATGTGCACATGGAAGGGCCCATCTCTGGGCCCATCCAAAGTACTGTGTCTGGCTATGCCTCTGCAGTGCAGGGGTAGTCTGTGGAGATATTCAGTGGCACTGCCCAGTTAAGTTACACTGAATTTCAGTGGATAGCCCTGGACAAGTGATTTAAACAGTCAGGAGCCTCTTATGCCCAGTTAAATCACTTTGAATATTGGTGGACATTACTTTTGACTAGCTTTGGTTGACTAGCTTGAATTTGTGACTGCTGTGAGTCATCATCCTTGGAGGAAAAATAACTCCATTTACTAGACCCTGATATAACTAATGCCTCATTACCTTCTCTACCTCTGTATTCCTTATACCCCTCTCAATATTCTATCCAGATTTCAGTTTATTTGCATGCTATTGTTTGTAGGCGGTGCAGATAACTTTTGTGATACGCAGCTTTCAAGATAAACATAAGCATTCAATGATATGGATAACAAAACAAGATACATGATTTAGAAACATAGTAACGTAGTAAATGACGGCAGATAAAGACTAACATGGCCCATCCAGTTGGCCCAGTATGATGTCTAGAGTTGCTTCTGCCTCTCCTTGTAAGTTATCCCTGCTATGCTTTTCTTTAGGGTTGTACCCACATCTCTGACTTTTTTGAAGTGTGGAAGCCATATTTACATTTTGCTTTGATTCTTTCTCTTGTGTTACAGCCAAGCGGAGGAGTAGTCTGGTGGCCAGCGCTCTGGGCTAACAACCAAGAAAAACTGGTTCAAATCCCACTGCTGCTCCTTCTAATGATGGGCAAGTCACTTAACCCTCCACTGCACTAGGTACAAACTTACCCCCTGTTTACTAAGCCACGCTAGCGGCTGCTGTGTTGGCATTGCTGTGCGGCAGCTTCCAGCGTGGCTTAGAAAATGGGAGGGGGGGGGGGTTGGACTGTAAGCCCTCTTGGGACAGGGAAATACCTAGTATATCTTCAGCTACTAGTGAAAAAGGTGTAACTAAATTCAAATAAAATAAATACTGGTAGTACAGAGATCAAAGCACATTTTCAATACTATTTATTTATTCATTTATTTGTTGCATTTGTATCCCACATTTTCCCCACCTATTTGCAGGCTCAACGTGGCTTACATGGTACTGTAGAGGTGTTCACCAACTCTGGTGGAGAGACATATACAAAGTGATGATATGGTCGAATGAGGTTCATGTGCTACAGACACATTAGAGAATCGTAGAGAAGAAGGGTTATGTAGGGATATTGTAGGCGCATACATGGTTAACGTGCATACCTTGTTAATGCGTGTTAAAAATACTAACGTGCCTATAACATAACTTAATAAGCAGGGCCCTAAGTGCCATTTAACTGGCCAGGTACTGTTCCTGGCTGGTTAAATGGTTTTCAATAATGGTTTTCAATAACTATAATAATAATAGTCCAAAAATAAATTCTAAAATGTAAGGAAAAAACCTCAGAGCTCATTTATGGCATTACCAGCACACATGTCACAAGAAAATAGATGCTACAAAATTTTTGTGACATCTTTTTTTCTTTTGCCCTATGAACTGTTTATACTCTGATAAGGAAGTGATTTCATGAAATGCTTTATAAACCTTGTAAGCAACCCGCGGTCATTTTTGAGTTTGAAGGAGCACAAAGTTTATGTGTGCCATTGAAACAGTGAGTAAACTAGTTGTGTGAGACATGCTTTTTCTTATGCTTTGCAATAGCCTGACTTAGGGCCCTATTTACTAAGGTGTGCTAATGTTTTTAGCGTGTGCTAATGCTAGAGACACCCATATATTCCTATGTGTGTCTGCAGCATTAGTGTGCGCTAATAATGCTAGCGCACCTATAGCGCAGCTTAATAAACAGGGCCCTTAATATTTTTTTATATTCTTGCATGGTCCACCCCACCCTGATGCAGTCCGGAGTGAAACGCTGGCCACCGTTGGTGGGGCCATGTTTACTTTGAAGTTCAGATAAGTTTTTCTATTTCGTATAATATATGAAAATTTCCTTATAATTTTGAAGTACAAAGAAGTATAAGAAAAGAACCCTAATAAATTCTTTGAAAGGTTATTTTATGCTGATGAAGGTAACAGACCAGTTGTCTTGTGACATGTGTGCTGGTAATACCATAAACAGGCTCTGAGGCTTTTCCCTTTCATTTTAGAATTTATTTGTGGGCTATTATTATTATAGTATTGCAAATGTATTTTGATCTCTACACTACTACTACTACTACACTACTACTATAGCGCTACTACTAGTATTTGGGTTGTTTGAAGAGTATCCTACTATATAAATGAAGAGTGACCGACGTGCCATGCATGCGCAGAACGTCACAATTCTCTTCCGAGTTCCGACGTTGACTGGCGAGCACCGGGCGGGCGGGGATCGTCAGACAGCAGCTCTGAGGCGCACTCCGTCTCCGACAGGTACGATGAGCTGCTACCGCCACCGCCGCTGCTGTGACCCGGGTGCTTTCCTCTGCCACCATCCCCTGGGGCAGGTTTCCTGGGCAGGGGCTCGGCTGCACCCGGCGTTGCTCCGACCGCTTTCTTGCCCGTTTTAATGAGCTCAACGGCTTTATTATAATTGATGAATACATTTCTCTTCTGATCCTTTTTTGCTTATATATATATTTAGGGGTCCTTTTACTAAGCTGCGGTAAAAAAGGGACCTGTGCTGATGTCAGCATGTATTTTTGATGCCTGCTGAGGCCCCCTCTTACTGAAGCAGGTAAAAGCCTGTCTTTTTTTTCTGGAAAAGAAATGGCCATGAGGTAGGTGAACCGCTTGCCACGCAGGCATTTCATGGGGTGGGGAGCACTTACCGCCACTCACTGAGGTGGTGGTAAGGGCTCCCATGCTAACCTAGTGGTAACTGCTGCCCAATTACCCCTGTGTAAGCACCGGCGCTAGAAAAATAGAAAATATTTTTGTAGCACCGGAAATGGCAGTAGCCCAGTGGTAGTTCTGGATTGGCGCACAGCATGCCTGTTGCCATGTGCCAACCTTTTAGTGAAAGGGCCTCTTAGTGTTGATCCTCTATATTTATCCCGCACCATTTTGAATTCTGTCACTGTTTGTTTTCCCATCACTTCCACCAAGACAGTATTCTAGGCACCACCCTTTCCATGGAAACGTATTTCCTGACCATATGCAGCTTCATTTCATGTCCTCTAGTTCTTTAAAAAAATTCTCTTTATTACTGAATAGAATGTGTACAAAATGCAAATTTTACAAATCACCAAAACACTGTCTGAATAAAACAGGCCTTCAATAAGGAATAAATTGAGGCCAGTACCTTACAGAGACAAGAAAAATGACTAACAAAAGTTACATATATCAACCACTTTAACAGGCTCCCTGCAGAATATGTAGTAAAGCAAAAGAGAGAAAGAAAGAGAAAAAAAAAAACAGGGCACAGAACATTAAGGGAAACAAACAATCTAACGAAACATAAGAGCAGATATCAACATACCTAACATTGAGGCGCTCACACGTACGTCAGCTATACAGCAGAGCTGGTGTAAGAGTGCACACCTAAATGCAGCAGGGCATTCATAACTTACAGAATTCTATAAGTTACATGTGTAAGTGGGAGCCCTGCTTTGCCCCTGTGTACCCTCCCCCTCGCACATACAAGCTATGTTA
The DNA here is from genome assembly GCF_901765095.1 of Microcaecilia unicolor. Taxonomy (NCBI): domain Eukaryota; kingdom Metazoa; phylum Chordata; class Amphibia; order Gymnophiona; family Siphonopidae; genus Microcaecilia; species Microcaecilia unicolor. The sequence continues at coordinate 437,655,411 of NC_044032.1, forward strand.
GTTAAGCAGGTATTTGCAGAATAAGCGCTTAGGCACTATGCTAGCATTTATGCATGTATGAGCGCATATACTGTATATTCCTCAATGCTAGCATTTTTAAGCATTAACATATGTAATGCACTTGTAAATTCTATGTTACAGAATTGCTTTTAAAATGGGAGAAAATCTTTAGTAAAAAAAAAAAGCCTGCAATATGTCTAGGCTGCATTATGACAGACTGCCTGTAGATGGCAATGTTTACAAATGTTTGCAGAGAGCAAACTACAAAGTGCAAATATATCCTGCTGTACATTTAGATTGACAATTATGTTCTCCAGACTAAAATAATTTGATCTTATTTTCCATGACATGATAAATAAAGCATTTTATTATTTGACTGCCACTGGTTTTAGAAGAGCACTAAATGCATGTTAGAAAGGAATGGACTATAGCTACATGAAGGACAAGTTACAAATGATATTCTAATTTGTACATTTACAGTGTAATGTTTAAGGAATATTTTGTGCATATATATGCCAAAATATCACGTAACATACAGTACCTCTTATAAAATACATGCTATGACAACTAGGCGTGTATTTATATACAATCAAGGTGTAGGCATGTTTGGGGGAAGAGTCTGAGTAGAGCATGGGTGAATTTACAACGTGCACATGTAGATTATAAAATACATGCTTATATAGCAGCCTGACCCCTAGTGTTAGTAGTGTTTACATTTTATTGTAAATCACCTTGATTTGCTTTGTAATTAAAGGTGACTTTATTAAATGCCAATAAACTATAAACCATTACCATTAGGGGTCGTGACTGCAGTTTTGAACCTAGAGCCGCAAGGGGTACAAGTGACTGGGCACTGCTCCTACCCAATTCCACTGGGCCACCAGGAATTTGTTTGAGTAGGTCTGAGGGGGCTTATAAGGTGGGAGGCCTTCGACAGGGTGCTTCAGAGGGAATGGGGTGCCAAGGGGGATGCTTTAAGAGAGTTAGAATGACCCCTTTAAGAAGTTTCCCTAGGAGCGTCAGGCCATATGTTAGTGGTCTAACGCTCCCAGGAACAGAATTAAACAATTTGCAAGAGTTGCGTTATTCATCCTGAGTTACCACAGGTTAGTGACTCCCATATTAAACTAAGTTGCAGTAAAATGCCAACTTTTACCACAGCTTAGTACCTTCCCCCCTTTACTCCTTTAAGATCTCATTTAAAGCTCTGGCTGAAATGAGCATGTTATAAAAATCTGTGCCTGCCTCTAAGCTGTTGCAGAAACTGACAGGAAAAAGTTTTCCCATATATGTATATTTCCATGGTAAATACAGAAAATGTGTAGATTTGTGGCTCACATAAGGCATGCTCCCACAATGCCCCATTGAAATTCTGCATGGCTTGGATTTCCACATGTAAATAGTGGCTTTTTGAAATCGTCATTTGCATATGTATGTGATCTGCATGTGTAAATGCTGCTATTTAGTTATAGAGAATTTCTAAAACAACCTTCTTAGATGCCTATCCAGCTTATTTTCAAAAGAGATCGCTGGCCATCTCCTGAACCCAGCCAAATCGGTATAATCGAAAGCCAATTTTGGCCAGCACCATCTGCTTTCTGTTGCGGAGCCGGCAAAACTTCAAGGGGGCGTTTCGGCATGGTACAGAAGGCAGGAGACAGGGGCGGGACGGGGGCATGGTTACGAGGTGGCTGGCTTCGCCCGATCATGGAAAAAATATGGCCGGCTCTGATGAGCATTTCGCCGGCTTCACTTGGTCCATTTATTTTTACGACCAAGCCTCAAAAAAATTCCCCAGTTGACCAAATGACCACCGGAGGGAATCGGGGATCACCTCCCCTTACTCCCCCGGTGGTGACCAACCCCTTCCCACCCAAAACCCCCCAAATTTTTACACATTTTTTTACCAGCATCTATGCCAGCCTCAAATGTGATACCCAGCTCCCTGACAGCAGTATGCAGGTACCTGGAGCAGTTTTTTGTGGGTGCAGTGCACTTCAGGCAGGTGGACCCAGGCCCATCCCCCCTATCTGTTACACTTGTGGTGGTAAATGGGAGCCTTCCAACCCCCCAAACCCACTGTACCTACATATAGGTGCCCCCCTTCACCCCTTAGGGCTATGGTAGTGGTCTAGATTTGTGGGGAGTGAGTTTTGGGGGGATTTGGGGGGCTCAGCACCCAAGGGAAGGGAGCTATGCACCTGGGAGCAATTTTTATTTCAATTTTTAGAAGTGCCCCCTAGGGTGCCCGGTTGGTGTCCTGGCATGCCAGGGGGACCAGTGCACTACAAATGCTGGCTCCTCCCAAGACCAAATACCTTGCATTTCACCGGGTTTGAGATGGCAGGGCCCGGTTTCCATTATGGCCAAAAACTGAAGCCGGCCTTTTTTTCCGCCACATTGGTACTCCTTTCCTGGGTTCTAAAATACAAGTTTTTCCTGATCTCTCAAGAGATACACAAAAACGAAGAAAAGGCTTTTTAGCGATGAAGGGAAGGGTCCTCCAGTTGGGAGGGACCTTCATACTTAAATTTCCTTGTAAATGTTATATTTCTTTGCAATCCAATAATTATATATTTCTTGACCTGGGAAAGTTGCTTGAATTTATTGTGAGTAAAGAGTGACTTGACATTTAACCCTGGTTCAAACGCCAAATTGGCTGCGCTAACTCTAATCCCTTCCATCCCTTAGATATTTCTCTAATTGTGATATTATTAGTTCCTTTTTCTTGGATCTCCTTTAATGTGGACTAAATTGAAATGATATAACATTGCTTGGGTATCATAATTATTATTTTAATATTTTTTGTTCATGTAAGTTCTATGATTTATGGATTTGCATAAATGAAATTCATTAAAAAAAAAACAACCCAAAGCCGGCCTTCTCTAAACCCGGCGATCTCAACATTTGACCTAAATGTTGAGATTTAGCCAGCCCCAACCGTATTATCAAAAGAAAAGATGGCTGGCCATCTTTTTCGATAATACGGTTTGCTCCGCTCCTTTGCAGAGCCGGCCCCGAAGATGGCCGGCCATCTATTTGGCTGGCGCTGTTCGATTATGCCCCTCTATGGCACTCATTTTCGAAGCAGAAGGATATCTCAAAATGGTCAAAAAACACCCATTTGCCGAAAACATCCAAATGGTGATTTTTTTAAAAGGCAGAATTTCTATGTTTTACACTGAAGTTCATCCAAATATCAAGGAGGTGTGTTGGAGGTGGGACTAGGGTGGGCCCAAATTTAGGACGTCTTTCAGTGATAAGGAACAGGAAGAAATGTCCAAGGCAAAAAAGAAGGATGTTTTTGTCTAGACCTGCTTCAATGACATCCAGGGTATTAAAAGGTGCCCTGATAGAGCAGCTGACCACTGGAGGGAGGAAGGCATGACTCCTCCTTAAACTCCAAATGGTTACTGACTTCCTTCCAACCCCACCCCCCTTAGAAGCGAAAGTGACAGTGGATACTAGGCTGTATGACAGCTTTAGGTATTATGGTAGTTCCTAGTAGAGCAGAAAGCAAGTGTAAGGAGTAGCCTAGTGGTCAGTGCAGTGGACTGTGAACAATGGGACCCATGTGTAACTCTCACTTTAACTCTTTTATTTCTGTACAAATATGTGAGCCCTCCTGGAACATAGAGATATAAAGAATTTATAAGATACCTGCAAGTGTGATGGCTATTGTAGTGGTGTACTTTTAGGTACAGTAAGTTTTTATGTGTTCCTGGATGGCTCGCAATAACATATACAGGAATTAAGGTAGGATTTGTACCTGGATCCTGTTGTTTAAAGTCCATTGCACTGACCACTAGGCTGCTCCTCTACTCTGCAGGGATGTCTGTGTGGCCATTTTTGTACAAATAATACCAGACATTTTTGTGCCTGCTTTTTTGGTGTTCATATTTTGGATGTTTTACTTTGGAAAATGGCTGTTCATTCTGGACATTTTCAGTGCAAGAAAATTCATCACACGTATTTTCAAACAGGAATTCCCAAAGTTTTTCCTGTTCAAAAATGGCTGTGAGATGGATGGTATTTTTTTGGACTTTTGAGCAGGACGTCTTAATTGTGAGTTGGATGTTCTTTCAAAAATGTTGTCCCTCCATGTGTCTTTACAAAATAGCCTTAAACTAGGTGACTGTTTGGCTTCCTGACCTAGACAACCTGCTATAAAATTACCTTCCTCAGGTGTCTCATTCACTAAAATGTTTCTGCCATTGGTGAGAATGGGAAAATAACTGTGAATCAGGCCCTTAAAGCATAACAGGAATGATACATTAAGGGGTCCTTTTACCAAGCTGTGGGAAAAAGGGCCCTGCGCTAGCGGCAGGGACTATTTTTTCCCGTGCACCAGGGCCCTTTTTACCGCAGCAGGTAAAAAGACTCCAGGCACACGTGGTCATGTGGTAAGAGAACTCTTACCGCATGGCCATGCGACGGGGAGCCCTTACCACCATCCATTGAGGTGGCGATAAGGGCTTCTGCGCTAACCCAGTGGTTACCGCCACATAAGCCATTCCGGAGGTTTTCTTTTTCCCCAAGAAATGGCACGTGCTCAAGGTGAGGCTACCACTGGTGACTGTGTTAGGCTGGCGGTAGTCCTGGAAGAGCGAGCGGTAAGCCCGCGTTGGGCTTACTGCTGCTCTGTAAAAGGGCGCCTAAGACTTTCTAATAACATTTTGGGGTTTTGATAATGACATAAGCATGGATTCTGGATTCTGTATAGCGCGACTGAAATTGCACGCACAAATCTAGGTGTATTCTGAATTTCCATGTGCAATTTAATTAGTTTGCAAGCCAATCAGCGCTAATAATTGCCACTTAACAGGCAATTATTTATTTATTTATTTATTTGTGGTACATTTATACTCCACATTTTCCCACTAGAGCGAGCACAATATGGCTTACAATGTTACAAAAGGTTACAATTCAATGAGGGTAATGACATGACAAGTCAGAAAGATAGGAAAGAACAGGAGGATTATACAAGGATGCTTGAGTAGGTTGGAGTAGTAAACGAGTATAGACAATTAGAGATAGTCAGGGATTAAGCGTTAATTGGTAGGATAAACTTTCTTGAATAAAAATGTCTTTAATTATTCCTTGAATAGCTGGTGATCTTCAATCTTCTTTAGATGCCTTGGTAGAACATTCCAGCACTTTGGGCTGATGTAGGAGAAAGATGATGAAAAAAGCAGTTTATATTTAACTGACTTACAGTTTGGATAGTGTAGATTAAGGTAGGATCGAGCAGTTACCGAAGAATTTCTGGATGGCAGATCAATTAAATCTAGCATGTAAGCAGGGGTTTCCCCATAAATTATCTTGTGAGTCAATGAGCAGATTTTGAAGGTAATACGGTCTACAATGGGGAGCCAGTGTAGGTTAAAACGAAGAGGCTGAGCATGATCAAAGTGTGATTTGCCTAATATTAGCCTTGCAGCTGTGTTTTGAGCAGTCTGGAGCTTTTTCAGAATGAAATTTCGGTAACCTGTATAAATTACACTGCAGTAGTCAATATGTGATAGAACCAACCAGTGAGTAAGGGTTTGGAAGAGCTCCCTTGTGAGGAATTGCCTGAGATGCCTCAATCTCCACATGGAGTGGAACATTCTATTTGTGATGAGTTTAGCTTGGCTGTCCAGTAGCAAGTGATTATCCAACAAGACACCAAGGATTTTCAGACTTTTTGAGACCGGAAGAATGTAATCCTTAGTGATCCTAGTTGGCTTTAGTTAGAATTTATGCACACAACTTGCTAGGTGTATTCTATAAATTGCTGTGCATAATTTCTAAGATGCATGGGCAAAAAGGGGCATGGTAACGGGTGTGGAATGGGTGGATTGTGGACATTATAAAAATGTATGCATGTGATTATAGAATACCCATGCTCCATGCCTAACATAGGCGTCAGTATTTACACCAGGTTTTACTTAACATCAATGCCCACGACTAGGTTTAGGCATGCATAAGTGCTGTAGGCATATTCTATAAACCACACCTAAAGTTAGGCAAGATTTATAGAATACACCTATGTGGAAATTTTTTCAGCGTTGATTTTTCAGGCACCATATATAGAATCTAGCCCTATACGTCACATTTGACAGTAAGCAGGTAATTTAATAAGCTTCTTTTTGGTTTAAAACAGAAAGAAAGGGCTTATAAAATTGCTTGGGGGCATGCACACAAAGTACGTTTTACTGTTGTATAGTCCATAGGGAAAGCAGGATAAACCTCTACGTAAGTCCAAAGGGAATGTCAAAAAAAGTAGAGGATGACTCATGACTTCCACACGTGTTTGGAGAACAGAAGATCTTTATTGAAGCACCAAAGGAAGACCCGACACAGGGCCATGTTTCGGTGGTCAGTCTGCCTGCATCAAGGGCCTGATACATGCACTCTAGAGAATAATGTGTTACACTGTAACTTGCTGCACTGCTGTTATCAAGTCAATCCCTTCTCTAATATTGAGTTTTGGAAAAGGAAAAGATAATAAATGTATTACAGTTGAATGGTTGCTTACCAATGGCAATTGCAATATTAGCGCATGGCCATTAACACAAAAAATACAGAAAAGCCATATCTACAGCTGCAATAAAAATGGCCTTAGGGCCAAATTCTGTAAATGGCACCTTAAAAATTGGTGCTGAAAAACCATGCGGTTAGCGTGATTCTTTAAACTATGCTTAAAGTTAGGCGTAGTTTATAGATTATGCTCATGTGCCGCTCTTGCGACTAAAATTTAGGTGAATCCATTTACGCCACCTAAAACCAGGCCTAAATACTTGCACCTAAGTTAGGCGCAGATCGTGTGTATTACATAATAGTGCACATAGTATTTTCAAACGTCCACAACCCTCCCATTCCACACCCATGGCCACACCCCCTTTTCACTGCACACATTAGAATTTATGTGCACTGCATTATAGAATACGCCAAGAAAGTTGTATGTGTAAATTCTAATTAAAGCCAATTAATGCCACTAATTGGTTGTTAAGTACCAATTATCAGTGCTGATTGGCTTGTTAATCAATTAAAATGTGCACACAATTAGGTCATGCGACCAAATTAGCGTGCACAACTTAAGGTGCCATATATAGAATTTGGGGATTAGTACATAGGAAAACCCATTTAAGGGCGCTTTTTACCAAGCTGTGGCAAAAGTGGGTCTGCACTGGTGTTTTTGACGCTCACCGAGGCCCCTTTTTCTACAGCAGGTAAAAGGTAGGTCTTTCTTTTTTTCAGGAAATGGCCACACATCAAGAGAACCACTTGCTGTGTGGCCATTTCGGGGGGAGCCCTTACTGCTACCCATTGAGGTGGCGGTAAGGGCTCCCATGCCAACCCGGTGGTAACCATGCAGCTCGCGGCACTGCCTGATTACCACTGGGTACACACGTGCTGGGAGTGATAGCCCGGCAGTACTTCTTTTTTAGCAAGCGGTAAGTCTAGTGGTTAGTGCAGTGGACTTTGATCCTGGGGAACTGAGTACGATTCCCACTGCAGCTCCTTGTGACTCTGGGCAAGTCACTTAACCCTCCATTGCCCCAATATGCTCATATCACCCCTCTCCTCAAGTCACTTCACTGGCTTCCGATCAGGTACCACATACAGTTCAAGCTTCTCCTACTAACCTACAAATGCACTCAAGTAGTAGTAGTAGTATATGTAAACTGCTTTGAATGTAGTTGCAAACACCTCAGAAAGGCGGTGTATCAAGTCCCATTTCCCTTTCCCTATTTGAGATTCTAGATGGAATGTTGCTACTATTGGAGATTCTGTTGCTACTATTTGAGATTCTACATGGAATGTTGCTATTCCACTAGCAACATTCCATGTAGAAGCCTGCCCTTGCAGATCAGCAATGTGGCTGTGCAGGCTTCTGTTTCTGTGAGTCTGACATCCTGCACACCCTTGCAGATCAGCAACGTGGCCGCGCAGTCTTCTGTTTCTGTGAGTCTGACGTCCTGCACATACGTGGGGCAAGCCACTTAACCCTCCATTGCCCCTGTACAAAATAAGTACCTGAATATATGTAAACCGTTTTCAATGTAGTTGCAAACACCTCAGAAAGGTGGTATATCAAGTCCCATTTCCATTTCCCCCCTTACCACCACTTTGTAAAAGGGGCCCTTAGTGATGCTAAGGCCATATTTTGCTGCAGCTTAATAAAAGGACCCCATAGTGCAACAATTTACTTCCAATTTAGTGCTGACCTTTGCGCTCAACGATTACTTTGGATGTAGCAAGGATTTTAGCCCACAATCTGTGCTAAACAGATTTTAATGCTTAAACTAGTTTGGTATAATTAGCTAAGGGACCTATGCTTATGAGTTGCATAAAGAATTACTTCCACTGCAGAAAACTATATTAAAGTTCTGCCCAGTTGTTTACTTCCTAATGAGTGCTGAATCTTTACTTCACTTTTGAAGGTGAAATAAAGTTTTAACTACCCATTGACTTCATTGGATGTCGATGGGAAATTGAATAATCAGCTATCACAAGATCCGATATCCCCAAGTTGGGGACAATACATTGAAATCCTCAGCTAGGGTGTGGTAGTAGCCAAAAAAGAAAACAGGATGCAAGGAATTAGTGAAAAGAAATAGAGAATAAAATGGAGACTATCTTTGTATGGATTTATGGTGTAAAAACCATGTCTTGGTTTTTTACACCATAAATCCATACAGAGATAGTCTCTCTGTAGTTCTAGTTACCCATCTCAAATAAGATACAGCAGAATTACAAAAGGTACAGAGGAGGAGCCAAGATGGCATCAGGAGCAGACACATTGTGAACGAGCTCCTCACATCTGGCTGTTTTGGGAGGTGGCCTGGTCCTGTCTGAGCTCCGATAGAAAACGAAAGGGAAGATCAGAACTCACCCTCCGACTTTGAGCTAGGTTCCACACCTGGTCTAGATGACTTTAAGCGCAATTAGCTCTGTTCCACATGAAAGAGTTATGAAAGTTTCGAGGATCTGAGTGCTGTATGGGCTTCACTGAGCCTGGAGCAGAGACCCAGATATAATGTATCCCTCCCACTAAATAATATTGTGGTATGATGGATTTCATTTTTTCTGATATTTAGTTCCTTGATTATTTCTGACTTCCTGTATTCAAGTGTGTTGCTTGGATTTTTTTTTAAATTTGTAAATAAAAAGGAAAAAAGAAAAAGAAAGAAACATTCTTAGAAAGAAAGAAAGAAACATACAGAGAAAAGCAACCAAAATAATTAAGGCTTTTCAGCTTAGAGATGGGATGAGTGAGAGGAAACAGTATAGTTTTGTAAAATCATGAGTAGGGTAAAATGGGTAAATAGGGAATGCTATTTACCCTTTCAAAAAGTACAGGAATAGGGGACATTCAGGAAACTAACAGCAGATTTACACATATCGAGGAAAGTATTTCTTTGCTCAACACCCAATTAAGGTATAGAATTGGTTCTTGGAGGATGAGGTTAAGGCATCTAACATACTTGAGTTTAAAAGGGGTTTGAACAAGTTCCTAGGGGAAAAGTCTATAAACAAATATTAACCAGATAGACGTAGAAGGAAAAACTACCATTTATCCCTGGGAGAGAACAGTAAGAAATAAATCTATCCTTTGGAATCTGTTGAGTACTTCCTAGTGACCTGGATTCATCATTGCCAAAGAGAGGATGCTGGGCTTAATGGTCCTTTCACCTGACAAAGCATGGTACCTCCAATGTTTTTATGTTCTTAATAAGTGGTGATGATCCTCTGAATGGAGAACTTGAGTGTAGTGGCTTGAAAGAAATGTGTATTGAATATTGCCGGTAATGGGCCATCTTTTGCAGTTGTAGGTGATAATGGGTACACTTTTTTCGCTTTGCAGAGAGGCAGACAGGATATGAGGCCTTGTGAGGAGAAATAATAGACACCATTGCATTGTGATTATTTATAGACTGGTAATGTGAATGGTGTGGAGGGTGTTAACGGAATGTTCATGATGGCCCCTTTCTCTTACATACTTAAAGAATTTATTTGCTGATATGTATATTTTCAATGAATGTTTCCCAAATGTCTGCTTTTATGACAATTACTATTTTTTAAGTATTTGCCATAGTAGAGGCCAAAAAGATTGTGGGCAAATTGAATCTAGAGAAAACTGACGTTGTACTTGCAAGGAGAACCTGTAGGTACAATGAAAACAGATTTATTTACTTTCCAGGTATATCTGTCTGAGCCTAATACTTTGTGGAAAGAAGTAAAGGAATGTAGAAAACAATATTAAGCTCATCACAAAATACCTTATCTGTTAACGCTAAGTTGCATTTTTGTACTTATCAGAATTATTGGTTGCCACACCTCTGTCTGGTTTCTTCTTAAATACCTCTTAACCTTGAAAGTAAAGCAGTCTGAACCATGTATAACCTGCTGACATGTTGGGAACAATAGAATGTAAGTGTAAAGACCTCATTATTTTGATTGTCTTGAGAGGTGTATAATATGTGTTATCTATCTATCAATCTATTTTTATTTATCGTAGGCTGAGTTTTGACTTACTGATGGGCGAGCTTAAATCTCTAGAAACAGTCATGTCCAGGCCATATAGGTGGAGCTGACCTGAGTGTTACCTTAGAGGACTTGCTTTGGATTTCTACTCACCTTACTCTGACATTGTGGGTTTGGTACTTTTTAACAACATTCTACTAATTCAGGATTTCGCCACTGAATCTAAAGTAAGAGGATGGGGAGAAAGTGAAGAAGGGAAGAGGCAAATGGGACAAACATGGAAATAAAAAAAGGAGAAAGAGGAATAAAAAATAATGAGGTTACTAGGGGCTCATTCTCAAAAGAAAGAAACATCCAGAAAGTGGCATAAATCTGCATTTGGATGTTTTCTCCAAATTGGTATTTTTGAAACCAATTTTTAGACATTTTTCTATGAAGTCCATCAGAAGTGTGTTCAAATCACAAGGGGGCATGTGGGATCTGGGCATTCCTAACACTTGGACATTTTTCTGCTGTAATGGAACAAAACACAAACATCCAGGGCTATAAGTTGGACGTTTTGGTCTAGACCTGTTTTATTAACAAATAAGCCACAAAAAAGAGACCTACATGATCAGATGACTGCTGCAGGAATAAAGAGTAAACCCCTTACTCTTCAGTGGTCACTGACTCCCTTCCACCCTGCAAAGATGTAAATAAAACAGTACATACCAGCTTCTATGACAGCGGTTAACATGTACTAATTTTAGCGCACGCAAAAAACACTAGCATATCTTAGTAAACAGGGAGTCCACTAGGGGCAGAGAAAATATCTGCATATAGGGCCTTATTCTATAAAGGTTATGCTCCTAAATTTATGCACCTAAAATTTATGCTCCTAATTTATGAGCATAATTCTTATTCTTCCAACCTCCTTTCTTCACACATTGCAAGTTTTCAATAGATCTTCAAAACTTTTAAATTCTTGCTTCAGTAGTGCAAAATTGCCAACACTTAATTTTATGGCAATTCTAGACTGCACTAAAATCTTCATCGGCTTCTATTGTTAATATATCAACTTAAAGCACTTATCTTGAATACATTCGGACTGGGGGCTCAGATATGTCCGACATGCATGTTTCACCTCACGGCTGTATCAAGGACCTCCCCTACAAAAAATATATATACAAAATATCATCTTAGTATCATTATGTGTGAGTCATTCCTTTCCTACCCACCCATAATAATCCCCATGAATAAAAACCCTCTAATCCTTACCCTTACGCCGATCTAGCGCCAGCTTGACCCATTTATCAAAGGAACAATTCCTATCAAGATGGCCGCGGCGTCTATTCTAAAGCTATTTAAATGTTGACACATCTGGAAACCCCAGCTCCTATTGGACAGACCCAAATGCACTCAAATTACATTAAAGAGCCCCAATCTAATTCAGCATTCAACCCAGACGGACTTACAGTGTTCAAGTAGTAAATGTACCACTGCTCTCAGAAATTTAAACGTTTCTTCAAATATCCACCCTCACTACCTTGGTCTATCTGTTCTAACACTCTCCAGCGAATATCCTCCACCTGATGGTTTTTTCCCCCCCAATGTTCCACTAAGGGGGCCTGGCAGTTCTGTGTAACAATTCGTGATTTATGCTCAGTCAAGCGTACCCGAATCGATCGGCTACTCCTGCCTATGTAGATTAAATCGCAAGGACATTTTATACAATAAATTATATTCTTCGTCTCACAATCAGTATTACTCTTAGCTTTCAAAACTTTTTTAGTACCAGGATCTATCCACTGTGTCCCCTCCATTGTCAAATTACACCACTGACATTTCCCACATTTTTTATGTTCCCCTCCCCTCACTCCACACCGGAGCTTAAAAACTTTATTCCTAACAAATTTTTCCCCTATAGTCCTCCCTCTAATATATGAGAAGATTGGGAACTCCTCAAACCCAGGATATAGTTGTATCACATGCCAGTGTTTACGTATACTTTGAACTACTTGCTGACTCACTTCAGTGAAAGGTAAAACACAAGTTAGACCCTCCAGCCCCTCCTGAGCCCCCAGTCCGAATGTATTCAAGATAAGTGCTTTAAGTTGATATATTAACAATAGAAGCCGATGAAGATTTTAGTGCAGTATAGAATTGCCATAAAATTAAGTGTTGGCAATTTTGCACTACTGAGGCAAGAATTTAAAAGTTTTGAAGATCTATTGAAAACTTGCAATGTGTGAAGAAAGGAGGTTGGAAGAATAAGATCTGGGATGGTTGAAATTGAAGGGTGATTTGTATATGATAGCAGATGTCTGATTTGCTCTGCTAACATTGGTGAGCTCTGATTCAACTAATCAGAGACTGTTTCCAGTGTTCTTGCATTTGCATACAGTACTTAATAAAAGTGAAACTACTAATTACTGGCAGAGATAAGACTTTGCGTTCTGCTTTTTTTGCTTTTCTTTCCACAGGCTTTTGTCCAAGACCCTGTGGGGCATACTTTCTCTGAGTTGCCATCCAATAAATCCAATAAAACACTCCTAAAAGACTCACAACGTGGCCTACCATCCACATATACAGAATTTGCAGACATCTGAAATATTACCTCCTCAAAGGTTTTATTACTTCCCCGTGGTAATGTGAGAGAGGGTGAGCCATGGTGGGACCAGGTAAGACAAGCCATACATACTCCACAAGTTACCTTGAAAACACATATTTATTAAAAGTGTCAGGTAAGGGCTTCTATTCACTTCACAGGAAAGGAGGAATCAATACTCAAAACTAGTTCTGTAAATATAACAGTATCTTCAGGTGTTCTGCTCCTTTAGAGCATTGCAGGTTGCCCAGAATTCTGCTGCCTGTATGATTACTGGTGGGGGTGGAATGGATCATGTTACACCGCATTTGATGTCATTGCATTGGTTGCCTATTGTGTGGTGTATCCAGTTTAAGATCTTAATGTTGGTGTTTAAGGCATTACAGGATGATGCCCCACTAGTTCTTGTGCATAGCTGTCGGGCCTACTGTTCTCCGTGTAGTCTTAGATTTCAGAGTCAGTGTTTGCTGGATGTTCTATCGTTTCATCAGATTTATTTGGAGGAGGTTCGTTCTCATATATTTTTTTTAATAGTAGGACCTAGGTTTTGGAATGCACTCTTACTGGTCTCTGGCTCATTTCTTAAGCTTAAAGTAGACAATAGGATCTGAATGCATGGCTGTCTGTGTAGGAGTAAGGCCAGAGGAATGAGATGGCACTTTAGGTCATGACGGCACAGGAATCTCAAATAGATTTTTGAAATAATCCTTAACAATGACCGTAAATATATTTTGGAGAAAAGAGTGAGAATGCTCTGGAAGCTAGAAAGATATTGAAGAGAAAGACTCGTCTGCCACTGGAACCAAAAATGGCATTGAAGGCCCAGGCTGTTGCTCAAAGGATTGCACAGTAGTAGGTTGGTCTGCTGTGAACATGTCTTAAAGTGTCAGGAGGCTCAACAGAAGAGGTGCTGGTACTGAGCTGTTGTTGCTGTGCAGAGAATGAATTTAAGCATTTCCTCTTATTTTTATGAGTATTTGCACTAGCTGCTTCTGTTTTGTCAGTGTTTTGGCTAGAGTTGATGCAAACAGCTATTCTTTGAACTTTTGCAGGTGTTCTAGAACAGGCTGTGTTATGAGCCTGGAGGTGTCGAGGATCTTCCTTGTGGGTGACTGGACTTTTAGGGACATTGTGCCCAGAGGTTGATGGCTTTTCCATGGCAGATGCTGGACTAGTCTGCAGAGGAGTAGACACTTTCTGTGAAGAGAAGTTCTTCCCGTGTGATTTTTCTGGGAGCTGCTTCTTCTCCTTGTGATTTGGATGCACTGCAGAGAAAAATGTCTCAAATCCAAGTTTTGAAAATCGTGATTTGGACCTTTTTGAAAAGAAAAACATTTAAATGCCACTTTATGCCATTTTTGAGATGTTTTTCTCTTTTGAAAATGAGCCCCACAATCTCTGTGCAGACTTGCTGGATTTTCAGAGAAACAGTATTAATTTAGTTCTGCTTTGAAACTTACCCCTGCTACATGGGGTCCACAGTTTTTCTGGGTGAAAATACATTTATACATTTGAATTGTCAAACGTATGGCATGTAAGTGCACATCCTTCTCTAAACCCCCCCCCCCCATTACACTGGGCAACCATTTTTTAAATAAAAGCCTTTTTCTGAGCACAAAGTGCTGCTTTTCCCAAGGAAATGTTTGCCTTTGAAAATCAGCCTCCCTGTTCTTTTCCCATGACAGAGGAAAAGTGCTATTAACATGTTTCTTTGGATTTGGTTTAGGATAACATTGTAATCAACAAATAAATGCTGTTAAATTCAGTTTGATTATTGATTTCTAGAATATATTTTGTGTAAAAGCACAATATCTGGTTTAAGGGGTCTTTTTACAAAGGTGCGCTGAAAAATGGCTTGTGGTAGTGTAGGAGTGGGTTTTGGGCGCGCACCCATCCATTTTTTAGCACGTCTGTAAAAAAAGGCCTCTTTTTTGCTGAAAATGGACGTGTGGCAAAATCAAAATTGCTGCGCGTCCATTTTGGGTCTGAGACCTTACCGCCAGCCATTGACCTAGTGGTAAAGAATCTGGGTGGTAAGGACCTACGCGCATCAAATGCCACTTGACGTGCGTCAGTTACGTGCACTAGAAAATAAAAATTATTTTTCAGACGTGCGTAGCGGATGTACGCCAAAATTGAAATTACTGCAAGGGCCACGCGGTAACCGGGCAGTAACACCAATTTGGTGCATGTTCAGTGCACATAGGCACCTACAACGCTTAGTAAAGGGGACCAAGAGTTATGAAATTCAGCTTAAAACATGGCACTGATCCTGTCACATATACGACCAGTCACCCGGTAACGGTACAGAGGAAAGAATGCTAAAATTCAAGGAAATGTGTCTGAAAGAGTTGTCTGACTCAGATGAAACTAGTTGAGGAAGCCACTCCTGGATGAATGTCATAGCTGTCATTTCCAGACAATTGACTTTCAATAAGTATGCTGCTTTTAATCTGACCACACCTGTCAGACAGACCACAAACCCGTCAAGCCAAGACAGGTATCGCAACTAATCCTCTATTCACAGCTTTCTTAGTTAACAATCCAACAAGAGCATTAGCCTTCTTTACAGTAGCTAAGGGAATTTTGTAAATATAGCTCCTGCTGTTTTGATTATGATAGCTCAGACCTTTTCCTGAATGGTGCTGGCATGCAGACAAAACACACTTTTTTGGTATTGGCTTAAAATGCTAAGTGAGAAAATATAAGAGAGAAATTAAGTCACATTAGTGGAAAATTGTGCACAGGTCCCTATGGTAAAGTATGCAGAATTTAGAAAAAAAGAGCATCTGAGGAAACAAATTATCTATCAGTGTCAGTAGCATGAGCACAATCATTGGTGATATACTTTAATATGGAAAATGCTGAAGCTGAAATCTGAAGTAAAGAAAAATAAACTTGTTTCGATCATCTCTCTCTCTCTCCTTATATTATCCCTGTTTTAGTTTAAAAAAAGGCACATAGAGATCCAAAATGTGGCTAGAGGACAGCATTCTTTCACATTATTTTTAATTATTTTTCTAAATATCTGAAAATTATTTAGAGTATCTTTATTGGTATATCAAAATCCCAGGCATACAACAAGCCAAATGTGTATAAGAATAACATGACCAAAACAAAAACCATACTGAACATATTACAAACACTAAACCAAACCCAGTCTCTTCCAAATCCCTCCCTTCTCTACCCGCCCCCTCCCCAGGTGCTCTGAAACCTAGTAATCCCCCCCCATCCCCGTACTCCTCTTTCTTGTCCATCTTCTCCTTAAACAACCTCAGGCAACAATGTATAATGCAATAAAACAGCATGGTTGGGGGCTTGAGCTCAGGGCCACAAATTAAATCTCTAAGGGGTCCTTTTACTAAGGTGCACTGAAACATGGCCTGCGGTAGTGTGGACTCGTGTTTTGGGTGCATGCAGAATCATTTTTCAACGCACCTGTAAAAAAAATGCCTTTTTAGAATTTTTGCCAAAAATGGACATGTGGCAAAATGAAAATGTAACATCAGGGCTTGCTAGGGAGGTAAAATTCCTTGACGAAATCAAGGACTGCTTTATGGAGCAGCTGGTACAGGAGCTGACGAGAGAAGGAAAAATTTTACACCTAGTCCTTAGTGGAGCGCATGATCTGGTGCGGGAGGTAATGGTGCTGGGGTCGCTTGATAGCAGTGATCATTGATATTAGCTTTGAAGTACGTATACATAGGAAATCAAATACACTAGCATTTAACTTTAAAAAAGGCGACTATGATAAAATGAGAAGAATGGTGAAAAAATAACTTAAAGGAGTGGCTACGATGGTCAAAAAATTACATCAGGCGTGGATGCTGTTCAAAAACACCATCCTGGAAGCCCAGGCCAAATATATTCCGCGTATTAAAAAAGGAGGATGGAAGACCAAACGACAGGGTTAAAAAGTGAGATGAAGGAAGCTATTAGAGCTAAAAGAAAATCCTTCAGAAAATGGAAGAAGGAACCAACTGAAAATAATAAGAAACAGCATAAGGAATGTCAAGTCAAATGTAAAGCGCTGATAATGAAGGCTAAGAGAGACTTAAAAAAAAAAGATTGCGATGGAGGCAAAAACACACAGTAAACTTTTTTAAAGGTATATTAAAAGCAGGAAGCCGGCAAAAGAATCGGTTGGACCGCTAGATGACCGAGGGGTAAAAGGGGCGATCGGGGAAGACAAAGCCATAGCAGAGAGATTAAATGAATTCTTTGCTTTGGTCTTCACCGAGGAAGATTTGGGAGAGATACCGGTGTCAGAAATGGTATTCGAAACTGACGAGTCAGAGAAACTGAAAGAATTTTCTATAAATCTGTAGGATGTAATGGTGCAGTTCTTCAAATTGAAGAGTAGCAAATCTCCTGGACCGGATGGTATTCATCCCAGAGTACTGATAGAACTGAAAAATGAACTTGCGGAGCTATTGTTAGTAATATGTCATTTATCCTTAAAATCGAGTGTGGTACCAGAAGATTGGAGGGTGGCCAATGTAACGCCGATTTTTAAAAAAGGTTCCAGAGGAGATCCAGGAAATTATAGACCGGTGAGTCTGATGTCGGTGCCGGGCAAAATGGTACAGATTATTATAAAGAACACAATTACAGAGCATATTCAAAAGCATGGATTAATGAGACAAAGCCAACATGGATTTACTGAATGGAAATCTTGCCTCATCAATCTATTACATTTCTTTGAAGGGGTGAACAAACATGTGGATAAAGGTGAGCCGGTTGGTATTGTGTATCTGGATTTTCAGAAGGCATTTGACAAAGTACCTCATGAAAGACTCCAGAGGAAATTGGAGAGTCATGGGATAGGAGGTACTGTCCTATTATGGATTAAAAACTGGTTAAAAGATAGAAAACAAAGAGTAGGGTTAAATGGTCAGTATTCTCAATGAAGAAGGGTAATTAGTGGGGTTCCCCAGGGGTCTGTGCTGGGACCGCTGCTTTTTAACATATTTATAAATGACCTAGAGATGGGAATAACTAGTGAGGTAATTAAATTTGCTGACGACACAAAGTTATTCAAAGTCGTTAAATTGCGGGAGGATTGAGAAAAATGACAAGAGGACCTTACGAGACTGGGAGACTGGGCGTCTAAATGGCAGATGATGTTTAATGTGAGCAAGTGCACAGTGATGCATGTGGGAAAGAGGAACCCGAATTATAGCAACGTCATGCAAGGTTCCACATTAGGAGTCACAGACAAGAAAGGGATCTAGGTGTCATTGTTGATGATACGTTGAAACCTTCTGCTCAGTGTGCTGCTGCGGCTAAGAAAGCAAATAGAATGTTAGGTATTATTAGGAAAGGAATGGAAAATAAAAATGAGGATGTTATAATGCCTTTATCGCTCCATGGTGCGACCGCACCTTGAATATTGTGTTCAATTCTGGTCGCCGCATCTCAAAAAAGAAATAGTGGAATTAGAAAAGGTGCAGAGAAGGGCGACGAAACTGATAAAGGGGATGGGACGACTTCTCTAGGAGGAAAGGCTAAAGAGGCTAGGGCTCTTGAGCTTGGAGAAAAGGTGACTGAGGGGAGATATGATAGAGGGTTATAAAATGATGAGTGGAGTTGAACAGGTAGACGTGAAGGATCTGTTTACGCTTTCCAAAAATACTAGGACTAGGGGGCATGTGATGAAGCTACAAAGTAGTAAATTTAAAATGAATCAAAGAAAAATTTTCTTCACTCAACTTGTAATTAAACTCTGGAATTCATTGCCGGAGAATGTGGTAAAG
The DNA here is from genome assembly GCF_901765095.1 of Microcaecilia unicolor. Taxonomy (NCBI): domain Eukaryota; kingdom Metazoa; phylum Chordata; class Amphibia; order Gymnophiona; family Siphonopidae; genus Microcaecilia; species Microcaecilia unicolor. The sequence continues at coordinate 437,674,227 of NC_044032.1, forward strand.
GCGGTTAGCTTAGCAGAGTTTAAAAAAGGTTTGGACGGCTTCCTAAAGGAAAAGTCCATAGACCATTATTAAATTGGGTCTGGGGAAAATCCACTATTTCTGGGATAAGCAGTATAAAATGTTTTGTACATTTTTGGGGATTTTGACAGGTATTTGTGACCTGGATTGGCTACTGTTGGAAACAGGATGTTGGGCTTGATGGACCTTTGGCCTGTCCCAGTATGGCAATACTTATGTACTTGTGTCCATTTTGGGTCTGAGACCTTTCCGCCAGCCATTAACCTAGTGGTAAAGTCTCATGTGGTAACCGGGCAGTAATGACCTAAGCATGTCAAATGCCACTTGGTGCGCGCCCAGTATGCGCGTCCAAAAATAATTTAAAAAAAATGAAATTACCGCAAGAGCCACATGGTAGCCGAGTGGTAACTCCATTTTGGTGCACATTGGGTGCGCGTAGACTCTTATGCAGCTTAGTAAAAGGGCCCCTAAATCATTAAGAACAGCAAAATGAACCAAAACAGTTAATGTATCCAGAAAGGGGGTCCAAAGTATAAGAAATTTCTTCTTCACACAGAGTCCCCTAGAATCCACTGAAAGTCTTTCCATCCTCAATAACTCATGCATTTGACTTCTCCACTGCTCCAAAGTTGGTGGGGCTGGATGAATCCATTGTAGAAATATACAGCAGACGTTTGGAGAGGAAGCGAGATGGGGAGGGATTAAGATTGAGCTTTTAGTGGTTCAAGTTAAAGGGGGAAAAGAGCTTAAGACAGTGGCGAGGAGGGGGAAGCAAGACATAGACCAAGGCTTATGAGGGGGAGCTCTGCACAAAATATTTAAAATTATACATCTGTGAGCAATAAATTGTTTCTACATTCCATTATAAGTTAATTATTACTCAAAGATATTGTGTTATTTGAAGAAATAAAGGCTGTATAATTTGCAGAATTTGCAAATATCATGTGTAGGATTTAAAATTTTTTTTGCACAGATTTCCCCCAGGAGTATTAATTGCATAGTACTGAATATTCTGCAATCTGGTTAAAATATAACCATGCTCCAACCTGCTTTCATCTCTTTCACAACATAACCAGTTAGATTTTTAACCAGACAATGAATGTCCAGTTAAACTTTAAGGGGGGAAGTTATCAACATGGGCTACCATTAAGATGGGTTATTTCATCACTAAGGGCTCCTTTTACAAAGCCACGCTAGCGATTGTGGCGCAGCAAATGCGACGAAGACCATTCAATTCCTATGGTCTTCGTTGCATTGGGCACACTGGAATTGCTAGCATGGCTTTGTAAAAGGACCCCTAACTCTTGTTATTTTAGCACAGGCCCCATTTTCTGCCTTGAGACCTAGGACCTTGTTTCCTTAGCCGCATTAGCGTTTTTAGCACGTGCTAAAATTAGTGCACACAAAACGTTAGCGTCACCCATATATTCCTATAGGTGACTTAGCATTTAATGCGTGCAGCGTGTGTTAAAACTCTAACTCGCCCTTAGTACTACCTAGTAAACAAGGCCCTTAGCAGTGGTGTGCTGGAGCCGGCTCACAAGTGCTGGTTGTTAACTTTTTTAGCATTTTGCGAGCCAGGTGTTCTGGCAAGGCGAGTTGGCTCGCCTTCCTCCCAAGCTACAGGGTCCCAGGTTCCAGCACATATCTGAAGAAGGCAGCCACCCTGATGGTCCAGTGGATTCTCCAGGGGAAGGAAAGATCCCTAGTGTCTTTCCTGCTTTCTGCCGGCGCTGACCCTCCTGCTGCCGGATTGCTTTTTAAAATAGGCCACCGAGACTTCCAGCGGTGGCCTCGCGAGACTTTTGCTGAAGTCTTGGAGGCCGCCCTTGTTAGTCTTGGCAGCCATTTTAAAGAGCGATGTGGCAACAGGAGAGTCAGTGCTGGCAGTGGGCAGGAAAGACTGGGGATCTTTCCTGCCCCAAAGAATCCACTAGACCAACAGGGTGGTTGCCTTGAGGTATGTGCTGGGACCCTGCTTCTTTGCGGGAGCGGGGAGTAAGTCTGGAATAGGTTGGATGGGTGAGGTGGGGTGGGGACCGGACTGTGGGGAGGATACTGTTAAAAAAAAGTTGTATTTTCAAACATGCCGGCTTGTGCATAGGATGTATACAGAGGAAGTATAATGAAGGAATAATTTTTCACCAGGGGAGCGGGGAGGAGGTCTGGGTGAGGTGGGGTGGGGTGGGGAGGGGAGGATACTATAAAAAAGTTGTATTTTCAAACATGCCAGCTTGTGCAGCATACGGATCTACACAGAGGAAGTATAATAAAGGAATAACTTTTCATAGGTAGAGCAGTAATTTGTTATAAATCATAATCAGTGTGTCATTTGGAGGGGATGGTTATAGGGACAACTAGCCCTGTTATTGGTGCAGAGATGTTTTTTCTCCTGGTAAAGGGCTTCTAAAACAGACATCTTGTTATGAGAATCAGGTGCTCAATGTTCAGAGTTTCTATCTATTTATTTACTTATTTATGGCATTTTATCCCACATTAAACATGAATTAGATTGGAACCTGGGAGCATTTAATTTTTTTTTCTCGAGAGAGTAATGCATTGCTCCCCCCCAGGCTCCCTCCCCAGTTATAGCCAGCTCTGCAAATTTTTTTTTTTTTGGGGGGGGGGGGGGGGGGGGCAGAGGAGGACCCAAAATTAAAAAAGGAAACTAAATATTTTTGCTTTTAATAAATTATATATGTCAAAGTATAACATTAAAAACTAAATCCTATGTATTGCCTTATAGCTACCTATTTTAGAAAAAGGGAAAATGGAATCAATCACAATAATTTTAGTTTTCTTCCTTATAAATGTTAACTTTTCAAGAATACTTGAATTTTTGCTTCCTGCTCCTAAATGTTACAGCAATTTTGACACATTTTAATAACCTGGGGATAGGAAATGAAAGGAGTCAGCCCAGCGTTAGTAGAAAATATTAAAATGCAAATAAATCTGAAGTATACATATATATATTTTTCATTCTACCTGTGAATCTAGTTTGTATTTGACGAGAAAGCAAACAGAACAAGTTTCCCCCTGTTACTGGAGCAGGTCATGATTTCGATCTAAGGGTCACTCCCAAGTCCTCTCTTTAGTAATTGCTTGGGTTGACAGCTGCCTTGACCTTTGTTTACTTTGCCCTTTCTGACTAGAGGTCATGAATGTGAAGAAGATAGGTGCTCCATAAACTGTGATAATGATTAAGGAATCAGTGACACCTCTTTTGGACTGCAGTGCAAATCTTCCAAAGTGTTTTTAACCCCTTAATATAGTCGTTACTGGAAATATCTGTGTCTGTGACCAAGGTGCCATTATTACATGTGTGAATAACACTGGATAACAATATAAAATGAAAGCAGTAAACAGATTAGATATGGAAGCCATATTGAAGGAATTAATGTAAAATGGCTAAAGCAAAGCCGTCAATAAACAATGTGCCAATCAACTGCTTGTTAAATGTCAAAAGATATACAAATCTTTTCACGCAGACTTGTCTCCAGTGTTATGGAAACCATTTTAGAAGAATCTACATATGGAAATTGCAGCATTTACAAGTGCACATTGCATACATGTGTAAATGGTAATTTCAGAAAGCTGCGATTTACTTGTGGATGCCCTGAGATGCAGAGATTTCATGGGGATGTGGTTTGAGAAGGCTAGAAATTATACATGTTGTTTTCATTTTACATAAAGAATATAGATATATATATATTTAAAATATCCGTGCTGACTTTTGCCCCTCCAAGGCACATGCAAGTGCCAGCTACCTGGTCATTTGGACTTGAGTTTCTACCAGTGATTCAGGGTGCAACTGACGCATACACATCTAAATCCTGATTTTACAATGCTGGGATCTACCTGACTATAGGGGGAAGTTGTAGGGATGGTTAGGTGATTCGCTGATAAGCCAATTAGTTAATAATTATTCTGATTAGAGTTTGTAGCTTGTCTCATCTGTTTGAAGTATGATTTTGCCCTAAACTGGTCCCAAAACAAAGGAAAGGGTTGCCACGAAGGTTTTGCTGGCAATATGAGTGAAGAATGCCACACTATGGAAATATATTACAGTGTATTGATAATAATAATAATAATAATAATAATATATATATATATATATATATATATATATATATATATATATATATATATATATATATATATATATATATAGTGAATTCCCCCCAACCCAAAGACTGTTATATGGATGAGCTAACCAGAGAGGGAGGTGAGCAGCCCATTTATGTTAATTATTCACTGAAGGCAAGACAGGCAGATTGATGGAGCCACATTTATATACTTTGGGGGATATTATCCACTCAAGGGGATAAAAGTAAAATGAGTTTAGTAAAGTAAGCAGAAAAAGGAAGGATAGCTGAAGCTAATTGGGGGTGGGGGGGGGGGGTCAGAGAATACTCACCATAATAAAGGCGGAACATACTTACAGTGACCTGTTGACTGGGAGGTAGGATCTGGATCTTCAGGTCTCTGATACACACAGATTCTATGCTTGACCATTTGGCTGAGATAGGAAGTTGCAATCTAAAGGGGAAACCCTGTTAGTTGTGGTCATAGAGTCTGTTAAGAGCTGGTACTCTGGACCACAGCAGGGAAAAGTATCCTGTGAGCTCTTCCTGAAAACTGACAGTGGTGAAGTAGACCTCTATGGGAGAGTCCTAGGATTGTTGGTCACAGGGCTTTGTTAAGAACTTGTTTTCTGGGACACAGCAGGACCTCTAGAGGCAAGAAGATGGGACGATCGGCAAACCTTGGGAGGTTCTCAGGGCAATTACTCCTTGGGAACATCTCAGGGTAAGGTGGAGGGCCTGGATCCATTCGGACAGGTCCAGAGGCAGGGAAGGCCCCTGGTAGTGGGTTCGAGGTGTTTTCACCCCTGAGAGCCAACTCAGGGCAAGGTATTTGGAGGCACTAGGGAACATCCCAAGGCTCAGTGGCAGAAAGTTTCTGGGGTATGGTCAGCACTGGGAGTGGAGCAGTGGCTCACGGGGTGCAGATCAACATCAGAAGTCCAGCAGAGGAGGTAGCTCCAGGGAGCACATTTGGGACCCAGAGATTGGAAGTAGCAATTGGCCAAAATCAGCCCTGCTCAGTTTCCCTTGGATGTCTAGCCACAGCTAGCCCAGAGTGCTCCAGCAGGAGGGTAAGACTTGGAACTGGGTGGGGAAGGACACAAGGAAGGAGTAAGGGGTGGAACAAAGGCAACATTGCTATGCCCACACAAAGACTCAGCCTAGAGTGACAGGAAGGAACTGCCCAGTGTGCAACAGTGGCCAAAAAAGCAAACAAGATGCTAGGAATTATTAGGAAAGGAATGCAAAATAAGACCAAGAATATTATAATGCCTCAGTATCGCTCTATGGTGTGACCTCACCTTCATTATTGCATTCGGTTCTGGTCATCGTATCTCAAAAAAGTTATAGCGAAATTTGAAAAGGTTCAAAGAAGATCGACCAAAATGATAAAGGGGATGGAACTCCTCCCAAATGAGGAAAGGCTAAAGCGGTTAGGGCTCTTCAGCTTGGAAAAGAGATGGCTGAGGGGGATATGATTGAGTTCTATAAAATCCGGAATGGTATAGAATGGGTAGAAGCAAATCAATTGTTCACTCTTTCAAAAAGTATAAAGAGCAGGGGACATACCATGAAATTATATGGAAATAAAATTTAAAACAAATAGGAGGAAATATTTTTTCACTGAAAGAATAATTAAGCTCTGGAACTCGTTGCTGAAGGATGTGGTAACGTTGGTTAGCGTATCTGGGTCTAACAACGTTTTGGACAAGTTCCTGGAGGAAATGTCCATAGTCTGTTAATGAGATGGACATGGGAAAAGCCATTGCTTGCCCCAAGATTGGTAGCATGAAATGTTGCTACTTATTGGGTTTCTTCCAGGTACTTGTGACCTGGATTGACCACTGTTGGAAGTAGGATACTGGGCTAGATGGACCATTGGTTTGACCCAGTATGGGTATTCTTGTGTTGCTCCTTAGGCAAAAAGGACTAATGGATGCAAAGAGTGTTGAACTAATTGGTTAAAAGAGTGCTGGCTATAAGGGAAGTAATTGATTAAAAGTCTTGGTATTAGATTGTATAATATATAGTTTATGGTCTTCTATGTATTCCAGAGGTTGTCTCAAAACAAAGCTTTAAACACTGCTAAATCCGTCAACACTTCTATATATTTGTTTAATAAAACCTGCACAAGGAGCCTTTAAAAATGAGAGCATCTCAGTTGTACTTTATTGATCAAACCTGAATGGTCTGTGTTTTGGCAATTAAATGCCTGCGCCAGGGGTCTAAATAAATAAACATCAGTACGTAAGTGAAATGATATAATAAAACGTGTCTGAACATAAAAACTTAAAAAATCATGTCTAAACATAAAGATTAAAAATAAAGTTAAAACATAACAAAACATATTAGGTCTTAGGAAATCACAAATGTCCATCTAAATTGACACCAAAATGATATAAAAAGAAGTTAGAAAAATACACTTAAAACAGTATAAGAAATATGTCATAAATAATATCATACATTAAAAATAAATAAAGAAACATCAAAATTGGCTATCACAAATATAAAACACGACAGTAAATAAAAAATAGAAGATAGAAACTGCATATGTCACGTACCTATTGTCTCCAAAAGTACAGATAATCCACTGAAAGTAAAAACAGCTGATTCATTAGTAGAAAACAAACTTGTCTTGAAAAAGACAGGTCCGCTCAAAACACTAAAGTGACAAACGATATCAACTAAAATGGATGTCATCATTCAACTGTATTCTAATGAACCACAAATATGTGGACGGATGTGATGAATTTAAAAAACATATGATTAACGAACCATTATAATGGAAACTGAACCACCAATGATAATCCTGTGGTTTGTCTTACAGCAATAAACAATGCAAAAGTGCTGGTTTTAAAGCTGTGTTTTAATAAAATGCTAGAATAGTGAGAAAATGTGTGTGGTGAACAATTCAGGTGTGCTTCTCAAAAACAGTGCAGTGGTGAATCCTATAATCACAAACGTGGATACTGTGCAGAGATCAATATCTTTCTCGTTATCTGACGCCATATGCTCCAACACGCACACTACGATCAGCAACACAATTCCTATTCATTGTTCCATCTTTCTGTGAAATTTTTTGTGAATATACACTGTCTGTTATTTTTTCAGTTCAAGCTCCAAAATATTGGAATTTACTTCTGCATTCACCAAGAGATCAAGTGAATCTCCAGGCATTCAAAACAGAACTAGAAACATTCCTTTTATATGATGCTTAAGCCTAGAGCAGCCATTTATACACCAATTTCTCAACTTTATTGTGAGTCTGAAGTGCAGCGCACCCTACCTTTGTACCCCCCACACTGTCCTATCAATATTGTAGTTCTGCCCTTATCTCCTTTTGTGTCTATTTTAACGTTTCCCCCGTCTTATCTTTCTATTTTTAGAATGTTAGGTTCCCAGATGTATTTGCCGATGGGTGGGGTATAAAACCTATAATACTTAACACAATAAAATGGAAAGACATGTCTTATAAATAAGCTCAGTGTGGTATTACCATGAGGAATCAAAATAAATGATAATGAACCTTCATTTGAAGAAACAAAAACCCTATGGTTACCAAGAATCAGAAACGATAGCAAAACAAAAATTGCAGTGACGTGGGAGATAAACCAAAAGAAATAATATGTACGTTCTTACAGAGATGCGAAAAAAGCACGGGAACTACAAATAAAAATGAAAATCAAAGTCAAATACTGCAAACTCATTAGCTCTACTGCAGAGATGTTATGGTTAAACATAGCCAAGCAAGTGTACATAAGTGTCACCAAAACTTACCAAATACTGAAACTGGTAAAAAGCCCGCGTTGCTAAAATGGCCAAACACTGGTGGTGTATCACTGTACATAGTTAATAAAAAAAAAACTTTTCTTTGACAGCCTTGTTCACAGAGGTCATTTTTGGGTTTCAGGGGGGAGGGGGAGAGGGTAAACCCACCCACTAATGCTTTTCTTTCCCAGGTGGATGCACCAGCCGCCAAACGCTCAAGGGACTTATAGAGACCCTGCTGACATGGGTCTCCAGTCAGGTCAGGCCCTGGATCCAGGTATGCCTACAAGGGGGTGTTACATAGGTATATTATTATGGCAAAGCAATTACAAAACTTAGCAGCATAACTAATCGTTACTTGTCAGAACAGTAAGGTAGCAATAGCAGTGCAGCGGTAATGTCCCTTCTTGATACGGCATTAGTTTTGATCTTGCTGTGAGTTAAAATTAGGTGTTAGGTGTTATAGCATGTTAAGCCCAAAACTTGGTGCATTTTAGCAGAAAGGCTGCATAGTTTGGGTAGATGGTCTTCTAGGACAGAATACATCTGTTTTTTCATGGTTCATTTTTAATTTATTATTTTCCAGTAATTGCTCTTCTTTACCCAAACACTGATTTAACTTCCCAATTATCATCAGACAACCTCATAGCATATTGCAGAAGATCTGAATGTCATCAGCATAAAAATAAGATGACAAACCACACTGCGAAATCAAAAAGCCCAAAGGCCACATGTATATGTTAAATAAAATAAGGGAGAGCAGGGATCCTTGTGGAACTCCAACCACTGTCTTCTATGTTTCAGACAAAATATTACCCCGCTGAACTTATTGAACCTAATCTGAGAGATAAGAACAAAACCAATTATAACAAACTGTACCCATGCATACATTTTCCAATCCAGACAACAAGGGAGCATTATGAAAACTGTGGCAGTCAACATGAAAAGAAATGGATCAACATGAACATATCTAAATCTCCACTACCCAAGCTGCAAAGGACTGAAATACAAATCAACTTATGCATCCAGTTTTTCCTACATAAGCACACAACTGTGGAACGCATTACCAAAAGCTGTAAAAACAACATATAACCACCTAAACTTCCGGAAATCACTAAAAACTAACCTGTTCAAAAAGGCATACCCTACCAATCCAACTTAAATGCCTGAACTCTGCAACACAACGAAACCAAAGCACGTAATGGACATAACATAACTCTTCCGCTCTACAATTCCCTAATGTGTCTTTCCACATGAACCTTATCCTACCACAACATCACTTTGTATTTGTTCATACTGGAGTTGGCGAACGCCCCTCTGGTACTATGTAAGCCACATTGAGCCTGCAAATAGGTGAGAAAATGTGGGAAACAAATGTAACAAATAAATAAACATTGGGTTTTTCTCAACATGGATATTCAGCGCCGGGCAGTACCCAGATACCAGTGCTGAATATCTGGGTATTTGGTGGCCACCAGAAGTTGTCTGGGTACCACCGATATTCAGTGTTATGGTATAAGACTGCCCTGGCACTACCCAGGTAGTGCCGAGGCAGTCAAATCAGATCTTCAGCAGCACTATAATGGGTAACTGCTGCTGGCAATCTGGTGATGACTTGGTGAGTGGGACTTATCTAGACAGGAGCATTTCCTACCTGGGTAAGTCCCACTGAATATCAGACTCTTTTTGATCAGCAGTATCAAAAGCTGTTGTTAAACTGAGTACCAGAAGAATCCCTTGCATACCTAGATTTAAATTTCCAGGCATGCAATCCACCAAAGCTAATAAAGAGGTTTCAGTACTATTCCCTGCACAAAAACCTCTCTGTTGTCAAGACACACTATTTCATCCAAAAAAAGAGAAGCTGCATAGTAACTTATTTTTCAGTTAATTTCACTAATAAGAAAAGTAAAGAAACTGAGCGGTAGTTAGCTCAAAATTTTGCATGAATTTTACTTTAGGAATTGGACAAAACACCACTTATTTTAATCTTCTTGGAAAACTCCCTTTTCCATTGACACATTCACAATTTCTAAGAAGGCTGGGACTAACTCTTTTCTTTATAGGGCCTAATTTCTGGGATAATGGCCTAGAACGGAGTTCTACCATTTCTTTTCAGATTTCAGAGCAGCAGAGGTGTTCTGCTCTATCCCCCCCCCTCCAGACAGCCTGCAGGGAAGAAAAGGGGAAGGAGAGCAGAGAACAGTCTCTCTGCTCTCTCATCTATCCTTCTTCTACTATTGCTCCTGACCCTGGATTGCTTGTTCCTTTCCCTGGCTCCATAGTTCTACTTCCTTTTTCTTTACAAATTAGGCCTTGCTTCTTTAACTACCTCTGCTGGGATGATATCTAACAGTGATACACTAGGCTTCATCTTAGCCACTAAGGGGGCAGGGCCGTGCCTAGGGTCTCTGGCGCCCCCCTGCAGACTATCAGTTGGTGCCCCCCTGCAGACAATCACTTGGCGCGCCCCCCAGAACTTGCCTGACAATTGCTCCACATCCGCGAGCGAGGCTCCAAGGCGCGTGGATGTCAAAGAATAAAGTGGTTGCTCAAAGCATATACTAACCACAATTGCTCAACTGCAAAACACTATACACAAACTTGTGCAAAAACACTCATAACCTCACCAAACCATAACAGCACTAATTCCAAGGACAGGACGAGCTACAACCTTATGCGTGGAAAGGCAGCACTGTAATTACACTGGGCTCTAAAACACCAGTGCACAACCTAGTGAAATAAACAAAAAAAAAAACAACACCACCACCAAAAAGGGCTGAAAATACTACACGCTAGCAGAATTCTGCACCTTGATCACACATGAAAAACACATGACACAACAGATATGAAGGCAAAATACTGAACTGGAAAGTTACCTCAAGAAGTCAGACTCAGCATGTAGCAATACTAGAAAAATTGAAACTTACATGCAAAATATCACAGATGCACATTTCCAAAAGCTGACATATTCCAGTTAATAAATTCTGAATAAAATATTTTTTTCTACCTTTGTTGTCTGAGCATTTAGTTTTTCTATTCGCTTTGGTCTCAGTGTCTTCTGTTTTATGCAGTGTCTTCTTTCCATTTGATATTTTTTCTCTCACCATATCCATCATATGTACTGCCTACCATCTGTAGCCCTGTCCCTATCCTTTAGTGTCCCGATCCAGCTCTTAAATTCAGCAGTTTCCCCTCCATCCATATCCAGCATTTCTCCTCACTCTCCTCTGTCCATGTGCATATACTTCCCTCCCCTCCATCCATGTCCAGCACCGTCCCTCTTTCTCTCCTACCCTTCCATCCAGTGTCATCCCTCTTTCTCTCTCCATCCTTCCACCCATTACCCTCTCCCAATCCTTCCGTCCATTGTCTCCCTCTATCTCGACCCTTTTCCATTCAGTATGTCCTCTCTCACCCCATCCTTCCAGTGTCTTTCCTCTTTCCCTCCCTACCAGCATCTTCACTCATTCTGCCCCCTCCTTCCAGCATTTTGCAAATCCAATACACTGTAGTTAAGCTTCTACATGCCTGTGGGAAATTTGATCACATTACCCCTCTTTTGATTTCAGAACACAAGTACATAAGTAATGCCACACTGGGAAAAGACCAAAGGTCCATCGAGCCCAGCATCCTGTCCACGACAGCGGCCAATACAGGCCAAGGGCACCTGGCGAGCTTCCCAAACGTACAAACATTCTATACATGTTATTCTCCGAGGACAAGCAGGCTGCTTGTTCTCACTGATGGGTGACGTCCACGGCAGCCCCTCCAATCGGAAACTTCACTAGCAAAGTCCTTTGCTAGTCCTCGCGCGCCCGCGCGCACCGCGCATGCGCGGCCGTCTTCCCGCCCGAAACCGGCTCGAGCCGGCCAGTCTTCTTTTGTCCGCACTCGGTACGGTCGTTTTTTCGCCGTGTCGAGCCCCGGAGAGTCGACCTCGCGCGTCCAAAGTTTTTTTGAGCGTGTTTTTTCTTCGGAAAAGCTTTCTTCTAGTGCGGGAAGTGCTCCGGAAACCCTCCCCGGGTTTCGTGTCAATCCTCCCCGTACTTCCAGCTTTTTGCCCCGATAAGTTTTCTTTCGTCGTCGGGGTAGGCCTCTTTCGGCCTCGGTCGAGATTTTTCTCCCTCTAAATTTTTGGTGCTTCAATTTTCGCCATTTCGGCTTTTGATTTCGCCGGCGTGATTTTTCCGCCCATGACATCGAAGCCTTCCAGCGGCTTCAAGAAGTGCACCCAGTGCGCCCGGGTTATCTCGCTCACTGATCGACACTCGTCGTGTCTTCAGTGTCTGGGGGCTGAGCACCGCCCTCAGAACTGCAGTCTGTGTTCCCTGCTTCAAAGGCGGACTCAGGTAGCGAGACTAGCCCAGTGGAACGTGTTGTTCTCGGGCTCTTCGTCGGCATCGGCACCGGGATCTTCGAGTGCATCGACGTCGTCAGCGTCCAGACCATCTTCCTCGGCCGCCCTTGCATCGAGTGCATCGAGGCATCGGGCCTCTGCATCGGCGCCGAGACATCGGATAGCTGCATCGACGTCGGTGGTACCGGGACCTCGTCTCCTGATGTCGTCGGACGGTGGTGCATCGAGTGGAGTGCAGGTGAGGGCTGTCCATTCCCCTGCTGGTGGCGGTGAGCCCTCGGGTGGGTCTCCTCCTACCCTGAGGGCTCCTGCGGTACAGCCCCCCGAGATCGACCCTCTTCGGTCTCGGCCCCGAGGAAGCGACGGATGGATTCTACGTCCTCCTCGTCGGTGACGGGGAGCTCCGGTGACATGCTTCGGAAGAAATCGAAGAAGCATCGACACCGGTCTCCTCCCCGTGTCGGCACCGAGAGCTCTGGGTCGCCGAGGGCTTCGGCACCCAGCAGGCATCGGCACCGAGAGGACCGCTCACCCTCTGTTCAAGAGGTGTCGATGCGCTCCACTCTGGACAGCCCGGAACAGCCTCCTCGCCCGGAACAGGTTCTGACGTCGACGCCTGCATCGACCTCTCAGCCTTTTTCTGCAGCCACTCTGAACGAGAGCCTCCGGGCCGTTCTCCCAGAGATTCTGGGAGAGCTGTTGCGCCCTACCCCTCCGGTACCGGCGGTGCTTGCGCCTCCGGTACCGTCGAGCGTGGCGCCGGCTGGCCCATCGCCCAGGTTGAGGTCCCCGACGTCGGTACCGCGTGCGGTGCCGACCGCGGCCACCTCCCAGGAGGGCTCCCCGACTACGTCGGCGGAGGGAGCTTCGCCGATGCGGGCGAGGGAGTCTTCCTCTCGACGCCCCCGTCGTGGACGTGGTTCCACTGAGTCGAGCAGGGCGAGGTTGCAGACACAGGTTCGGGAACTTGTGTCTGACACCGAGGGTGAGGCCTCGTGGGAGGAAGAGGAAGACCCCAGATATTTCTCTGACGAGGAGTCTGAGGGTCTTCCGTCTGATCCCACTCCCTCTCCTGAAAGGCAGCTGTCTCCTCCTGAGAGCCTGTCTTTCGCTTCCTTTGTCCGGGAGATGTCTACGGCCATCCCCTTCCCGGTGGTTGTGGAGGACGAGCCCAGGGCTGAAATGTTTGAGCTCCTGGACTATCCTTCTCCACCTAAGAAAGCGTCCACTGTTCCCTTGCACCATGTCCTAAAAAAGACATTGCTTGCGAACTGGACAAAACCCTTAACTAATCCCCACATTCCCAAGAAGATCGAGTCCCAGTACCGGATCCATGGGGACCCAGAGCTGATGCGCACTCAGTTGCCTCATGACTCTGGAGTTGTGGATTTGGCCCTAAAGAAGGCTAAGAGTTCTAGGGAACATGCTTCGGCGCCCCCGGGCAAGGACGCTAGAACCTTAGACTCCTTTGGGAGGAAGGCCTACCATTCCTCTATGCTCGTGTCCAAGATCCAGTCTTACCAGCTCTACACGAGCATACACATGCGGAACAATGTGCGGCAGTTGGCGGGCTTGGTTGATGCTCTTCCCCCCGAGCAAGCCAAGCCTTTTCAGGAGGTGGTCAGGCAGCTGAAGGCGTGCAGAAAATTCCTGGCCAGAGGAGTTTATGACACTTTTGATGTTGCGTCCAGGGCCGCTGCTCAAGGTGTGGTGATGCGCAGGCTCTCATGGCTGCGTGCCGCCGACCTGGAGAATAGACTCCAGCAGCGGATTGCGGACTCGCCTTGCCGTGCGGACAATATTTTTGGCGAAAAAGTTGAACAGGTGGTAGAGTCTCTCCACCAGCGGGACACCGCATTCGACAAATTCGCCCGCCGGCAGCCTTCAGCCTCTACCTCTACAGGTAGACGATTTTTCGGGGGAAGGAAGACTGTTCCCTACTCTTCTGGCAAGCGTAGGTACAATCCTCCTTCCCGACAGCCTGCGGCCCAGGCTAAGCCCCAGCGCGCTCGCTCTCGTCAGCAGCGTGCGACTCAGCAAGGCCCCGCGGCTCCCCAGCAAAAGCAAGGGGCGAGCTTTTGACTGGCTCCAGCAGAGCATAGCCGACATCCAAGTGTCCGTGCCGGGCGACCTGCCAGTCGGAGGGAGGTTGAAAGCTTTTCACCAAAGGTGGCCTCTCATAACCTCCGATCAGTGGGTTCTGCAAATAGTCCGGCAGGGATACACCCTCAATTTGACATCAAAACCTCCAAATTGTCCACCGGGAGCTCAGTCTTACAGCTTCCAACACAAGAAGGTACTTGCAGAGGAACTCTCCGCCCTTCTCAGCGCCAATGCGGTCGAGCCCGTGCCATCCGGGCAAGAAGGGCTGGGATTCTATTCCAGGTACTTCCTTGTGGAAAAGAAAACAGGGGGGATGCGTCCCATCCTAGACCTAAGGGCCCTGAACAAATATCTCGAAAAAGAAAAGTTCAGGATGCTTTCCCTGGGCACCCTTCTCCCCATGATTCAGCAAAACGATTGGCTATGCTCTCTGGACTTGAAGGATGCCTACACACACATCCCGATACTGCCAGCTCACAGACAGTATCTGCGATTTCAGGTGGGCACACGCCACTTCCAGTACTGTGTGCTACCCTTTGGGCTCGCCTCTGCGCCCAGGGTGTTCACAAAGTGCCTAGCTGTGGTAGCAGCGGCACTCCACAGGCTGGGGGTGCACGTGTTCCCATATCTCGACGATTGGCTGGTAAAGAACACATCAGAGGCAGGAGCCCTGCAGTCCATGCGGATGACTATTCGCCTACTGGAACTACTGGGGTTTGTGCTAAATTATCCAAAGTCCCACCTTCTCCCAGCGCAGAGACTCGAATTCATAGGAGCTCTGCTGGATTCTCGGACAGCTCGCGCCTATCTCCCAGAGACGAGAGCCAACAACTTGTTGTCCCTCGTCTCGCGGGTGCGAGCGTCCCAGCAGATCACAGCTCGGCAGATGTTGAGATTGCTGGGCCACATGGCCTCCACAGTTCATGTGACTCCCATGGCCCGCCTTCACATGAGATCTGCTCAATGGACCCTGGCCTCTCAGTGGTATCAGGCCGCAGGAGGTCTAGAGGACGTGATCCACCTGTCCACGAGTTTTCTCGACTCCCTGTATTGGTGGACGATTTGCTCCAATTTGACTCTGGGACGTCCCTTCCAAATTCCTCAGCCACAAAAAGTGCTGACCACGGATGCGTCCCTCCTGGGATGGGGAGCACATGTCGATGGGCTCCACACCCAAGGAAGCTGGTCCCTCCAGGAACGCGATCTGCAGATCAATCTTCTGGAGTTACGAGCGATCTGGAACGCTCTGAAGGCTTTCAGAGATCGGCTGTCCCACCAAATTATCCAAATTCAGACAGACAACCAGGTTGCCATGTACTATGTCAACAAGCAGGGGGGCACCGGATCTCGCCCCCTGTGTCAGGAAGCCGTCAGCATGTGGCTCTGGGCTCGCCGTCAAGGCATGGTGCTCCAAGCCACATATCTGGCAGGCGTAAACAACAGTCTGGCCGACAGGTTGAGCAGGATTATGCAACCTCACGAGTGGTCGCTCAACTCCCGAGTGGTGCGCCAGGTCTTCCAAGCGTGGGGCACCCCCTTGGTAGATCTCTTCGCATCTCGAGTGAACCACAAAGTCCCTCAGTTCTGTTCCAGGCTTCAGGCCCACGGCAGACTGGCATCGGATGCCTTCCTCCTGGATTGGGGGGAGGGCCTGCTGTATGCTTATCCTCCCATCCCTCTGCTGGGGAAGACTTTGTTGAAACTCAAGCAAGACCGAGGCACCATGATTCTGATTGCTCCCTTTTGGCCGCGTCAGATCTGGTTCCCTCTTCTTCTGGAGTTGTCCTCCGAAGAACCGTGGAGATTGGAGTGTTTTCCGACCCTCATCACACAGGACGAAGGGGCTCTTCTGCATCCCAACCTCCAGTCGCTGGCTCTTACGGCCTGGATGTTGAGGGCGTAGACTTTGCCTCTTTGGGTCTGTCAGAGGGTGTCTCCCGCATCTTGCTTGCTTCCAGGAAAGATTCCACTAAGAGGAGTTACTTCTTCCATTGGAGGAGGTTTGCCGTCTGGTGTGACAGCAAGGCCTTAGATCCTCGCTCTTGTCCTACACAGACCCTGCTTGATTACCTTCTGCACTTGTCTGAGTCTGGTCTCAAGACCAACTCCGTAAGGGTTCACCTTAGTGCGATTAGTGCATACCATTACCGTGTGGAAGGTAAGCCGATCTCAGGACAGCCTTTAGTTGTTCGCTTCATGAGAGGTTTGCTTTTGTCAAAGCCCCCTGTCAAGCCTCCTACAGTGTCATGGGATCTCAATGTCGTTCTCACCCAGCTGATGAAACCTCCTTTTGAGCCACTGAATTCCTGCCATCCGAAGTACTTGACCTGGAAGGTCATTTTCTTGGTGGCAGTTACTTCGGCTCGTAGAGTCAGTGAGCTTCAGGCCCTGGTAGCCCAGGCCCCTTACACCAAATTTCATCACAACAGAGTAGTCCTCCGCACTCACCCTAAGTTTCTGCCAAAGGTCGTGTCGGAGTTCCATCTGAACCAGTCAATTGTCTTGCCAACATTCTTTCCCCGTCCTCATTCCTGCCCTGCTGAGCGTCAGCTGCACACATTGGACTGCAAGAGAGCATTGGCCTTCTATCTGGAGCGGACACAGCCCCACAGACAGTCCGCCCAATTGTTTGTTTCTTTTGATCCCAATAGGAGGGGAGTGGCTGTAGGAAAACGCACCATATCCAATTGGCTAGCAGATTGCATTTCCTTCACTTACGCCCAGGCGGGGCTGGCTCTTGAGGGTCATGTCACGGCTCATAATGTTAGAGCCATGGCTGCGTCGGTAGCCCACTTGAAGTCAGCCTCCATTGAAGAAATTTGCAAAGCTGCGACGTGGTCATCTGTCCACACATTCACATCTCATTACTGCCTGCAGCAGGATACCCGACGCGACAGTCGGTTCGGGCAGTCAGTTCTTCAGAACCTGTTTGGGCTTTAGGATCCAACTCCACCCCCCGAGGGCCCTGTTTGTTCTGTTCCAGGCTACACTCTCAGTTAGTTGGTAAATTTTTTAGGTCAATCTCAGTTATGTCCTCGCCGTTGCGAGGCCCAATTGACCATGGTTGTTGTTTTGAGTGAGCCTGGGGGCTAGGGATACCCCATCAGTGAGAACAAGCAGCCTGCTTGTCCTCGGAGAAAGCGAATGCTACATACCTGTAGAAGGTATTCTCCGAGGACAGCAGGCTGATTGTTCTCACAAACCCGCCCGCCTCCCCTTTGGAGTTGTGTCTTCCCTTGAAGTGTATTGTCTTGCTACATACTGGACTGGCCGGCTCGAGCCGGTTTCGGGCGGGAAGACGGCCGCGCATGCGCGGTGCGCGCGGGCGCGCGAGGACTAGCAAAGGACTTTGCTAGTGAAGTTTCCGATTGGAGGGGCTGCCGTGGACGTCACCCATCAGTGAGAACAATCAGCCTGCTGTCCTCGGAGAATACCTTCTACAGGTATGTAGCATTCGCTTTCTTGGAATTGTGGATTTTTCCCAAGTCCCTTTAGTAGTAGTTTATGGACTTGTCCTTTAGGAAACCGATTAACCCCTTTTTAAACTCTGCTAAGCTAACTGCCTTCACCACGTTCTCCAGCAACGAATTCCAGAGTTTAATTATGTGATGGGTGAAGAAAAATTTTAAACTTAATATTCTCTGTCATTATATGCAATCTTCGGGCCTGCCCTCTTTATTAGCTAGTCTGTTGGTTCCCTTTCTCCTGCAAGGGCCCTACAGTCTGCTGCCCAAGGACTTCTGACAGTTCCATCCTTCTTTAAGGTTTTCTTAGACACCACCAGACCCTTGTGTTTTACTGTAGCTGGTCCAAATCTCTGGAAGTTGTGTCAGAGGGGCAGTACCTGGCAGAGGAAGGCGCTGACATAAGAAGAAAATAAGTGCGGGGCCGCAGCAGCCTTCAGACATGCGCTGTCGGCTCTGCTGGTCCTCTGCCCCAGTAATGGGAAATAGACGTCAGGGGGCAGAGAACCGGCAGAGCCGACAACGCATGTCTGAAGGTTGCTGCGGCACCACGCTCCTTTTTCTTCTTATGCTGGCTGTGGAAAGAAGCGGCGTCAGCAGCGGATCAGCGTCTTGTTCCTGCCGCTGCTCAACAGCAGCGGTGGCAGATTTTGTCGGGAGTCTAGTGCTAACGTGGTAAGCGGGGTAAGCATGGCACCCTTGAAGGCAGGCGCCCCCCTGCGGTGCTTACCCCGCTTACCATGTTGGAACGGCCCTGAAGGGGGAACTCATCAAGGTGGGGTAAAAGACATGCTTTTACTGCACCTTGATTAATCACAGGGTCCTGTGCTAAATGAATAACACTGCTTGCGAGCCACCTCACAAGCAGTGTTATTGCAATGGTCCAAGAGTATTGGGCCTAGAACAGTTGTGGCTTGATGCTCACAGACCAGAGCTTAAAGTATTGTGGTGCCATCTACCTCTGCCTCTTCCGATCACACTCCCACTTCACAATAAGAACCCCCACCCCCAATCACACTTCTACCCCATTATCAGAACCCCCCATCCCAACTAGCACTAGGGGTGCCATTGTGGACACAACACCAGCATGGCAGGACCATTGGACCACCAAGTACAGGGCTGCTAGGCTCCCAATGCTGGAGGGGAGTCCTATTGGGGGTGGGGGTTCTGCATGAGAGTGTGTGGGGTGGGAGTGTGATGGAGGGGTGGATGGCCTTGCAGCCCCGTTAAGCTTCATCCAGGAACATGAGGCCGTGGCTTTCAGGTCTGATTCTCCTGGCATGGTAAAATAACCACAGTTTCTGGTGTTCACTGCAAGTCATTACATAGTAATGAGCTACTTTACATGCATTTACATGTTTTGCATCTCATTTTTAAGTAACCTATGGTAAACTAATTATTACTGCATTAGAGCCCTTTAGGTGGCATTTAGGGACTACTAACATGGGTTATTGCGGTACTGCAACTTGATACTTCTCCCTTACTTCTAGCAGAAAATACAAAATTTTTTGAATCCAACTCAACCAGTCTTTCTGGGTCTTGTCTCTCCTACACTTCCTTTTTCTATTCTCTTATCATTTCTTCTAATCCTCCAAATTTTAATCATTCTCTATTTGGGTTTCTGCCAGGTACTTGTGACCTAGATTGGCCACTGTTGAAAACGGGATACTGGGCTAGATGGACCATTGGCCCGACCCAGTATAGCTATTCTTATGTTCTATATTCTTATCTCCTGACCTAATTTGAAAAAAACTATTTCTTCTGTTCGGGTGAAAGGTGAGGTTCTTTAATTGTCCAGCAAGGTTAAGAGATTAGGGATCATTTTAGATTCTGTCTAGACATTAGAGCCACAAATGGCTTTGGTGAGAAAGAAGATCATCTTAAGACTAAATTTGGTTAGGGACATCTGCTGTTGTTAGTAGAGGGCAAAGGTGGGCAGATTGGATATGCCTTATGGACTTTATCTGCCTTCATTTTTCTATGATTCTGTTATGACTATCGGAATTTTGCATAGTCATGAAGGCCATGTTTTCTCACACTTTACTGCAGTTCTGTCTATGCGGGCTTAACTAAGAAGATTCTGACTGTACTGCATTCATTGCCAGATTTACTTTACTTTACGTTATTTCTTATATTCAGCATCTATCCATAGAATTCAATGAGGGTCACAACAAGAAGCAAGCAAGCAGACCCTGCAAGTTAAGAACCATTCACTTAATTCATGTTAATATAAAGAAAGTTAAAACATTCTAATTATAAAACATCTTAAAAAGAAAAGTTTTCAGAGCGTGCCTAAAAGCAGAGAAACTCTGATTTTTTTTCTCAATTGTGTAGGAAGGGAATTCCATAACATTATCCCACGCGTGTTTGAATTCCATTACCGTTTTGCTGCCAAATGCTGCCAGAAACAGTTTTAACTTGCTATATTTGACCTTTAGAGAATTTCATGATTAAGGTCTGCTGTATTAGAGGGGAATATCAGAAAAAATATAGGCCCTCCTGAAAGCTTCCCTCAAGTCAATCACTTAATTTTGTTTTTTTCAGTGGCTAAGGCTTTCCACAAATCCTGAAAACCTGACTGGCTGGGGTGCCTACAGGACCAGGTTTGGGAACCACTGTCCCAGAGTATGAAACTCCCTGCCATTGGACTTAAAATCTGCTCTGAATTATATCTTCTTCTATAAAAAGCTGAAGGCTTTTTTTTTCTCGATATTATTAAGTCTCTGAGGGTTTTGGCTTGAAGGTAGAAGGGTACAGTTTATTTTCCAGATTTGAGGTCTGTGGGCATATGATGTGGTGAATTTTGTTGATGTGTTGTAATGGTATATATATTTTGGTTTGTTGTATGAAGAAAATTGTATGATTCTATTATGAACATATTGTACTTCATTCTTTACAGCCATCAGCCTGAAAAAAATGAAATCCTCAATTAAATTAAATTAATAAAGTACACAGGCTATCCAGTAGCTAAAGTAAAGCTCCTTACCAGCTACACAGATCCATCCTGATTCCCCAGAGCCTCTGGCACAAATTGACTGGAGATGCTGATAAAAGAAGACAGTTGTATAGGAATGGAGGGTTTCGTACTGTTAAATGAATACTGATTTAGTGCCTCTATGATTTTTTCATTCCCAGAAAAATTATGTATCTTGACCATTTTGTATGTATTACAATCATCTAATCTTTTTGTAAATGAATAACTGGTACATCTGTATAAAGAGTTAAATTAGTTGCTTCTTACAACTTTACCAGCATGAACAAATATATATTTTGGAACATTTAATGGAATTTTGCAAAGAGATAATGTGAGATTTTGTGAGATAAACTGTACTCAAAGTATCTACTGCTTTTTACAGAAGAAGATCAACAGCTTTAGAGTGGTTTATAGAGTGAATATGTTTTTCAGCATTGTGTGCAACCTGTGATATAAAATTAATTATCAGTACTGTGGCAGAAAGACACGTTTAAGAAGTGTCTTGTTTATTAGAAAGATGCCATAGTACAGCTTTTACTGACTACGGCTTTAGGAAGATTTGATTTTGACCCTTCTTTTGAAAATGTTTTACAGAAGTTTATCCTGATATCATGAGGAATTAAATAATCATGAAACTAGGTTCAAAAATGGCAAATGATTATACAAACATGTTCATGCATATATTATTTAAGAGCTACAAATGTTTACCACAGGATACACTGGTGACTTCTTATGCACTACACAATGAATGGAAAAATACCTTGCACTAAAATCCTACAGAAATCATTTTTGCCTATTTTTATTTCATGGCAAAATTTTAGACACTTGAAGGGTAATTTTATAACAGGGCACCTCGGTTAATAGGGGGAGGAAGGTACCTAGTTTTAGCCTATTTTATATAGACACTAGTAAAAGAGGCCTGTTTCCAACAGAAAGGAAATGGGCGCTAGCAAGGTTCCAGGGCCCCTTCCCCACTCCTCCTCCCCCATCTGAGGACCCCCACCCCTTCCCCTCTCCTCCCTCTCCCTCGTCTGAGGACCCCCCTCGTCTCAGGACCCCCCTCTCCGATTTCCGCCGCCCAGCGCCTCCCTCCCTCTGTCTCTGTGGCCTCCGAGTGCAAGGAGGATGTGTACGAGTACCCCAGCCCTTCGTATGTGGCAACTGCTGTTTAAAAAGTTTTACCTCCTGCTCGGCCGGCAACACTCAAGTCCACCAAGTACAGACGCTGCTTCAGACAGGCTGTGGTTCACTGTTCCTCTGGTCCCGCCCTCATTTCCTGTTTGCCGAAGGGTGGGACCACAGGAACAGTGAACCACAGCCTGTCTGAAGCGGCGTCTGTACTTGGTGGACTTGAGTGTTGCCGGCCGAGCAGGAGGTAAAACTTTTTAAACAGCAGCTGCCACATACGAAGTGCTGGGGCACTCGCACACGCCCTCCTTGCACTCGGAGGCCACAGAGACAGAGGGAGGGGGTGATGTACAGGGGGGGGGGGCGGACTGCTGAACTGGGAGGGGATGGAGATGGTGCTGTGAACTCGTAGCGCCCGTGCTCGAGTCACGTCGCAGTTTCCCAGGCAACACGGTGACGTCACTGGAAGGCTTCAGACGTTACGAACCGGGCTTCAACTTCCTGGCAGTCAGCTTTAGAACGTTGGAGGTGCAAATTATTATAGTAGATGTGCTGGGCAATTCTGTAACAGGGTGCGTACAATCAAGCGCCCAGAGGATGCCTGGTAGGAGTTTATTCTATAAAGAAATGTAGGTACCTATATTCCTTATTAATGCAACCAGGTATATATGTGCCTAAAAGTTAGGAGCAAGCACTTACCCTAGCCATTGAGCTGGAGTAAATGCTTGCAACTCATTGTAATTAATTTGCATCTAACACAAAAAGGAGGAAGTAGAGGCTGGCTAAAAGATGAACCACCACGGAGATGTAGTCAAAATGTCCTTTATTGGAAGCACTGAAAGGACCCGATACAGGCTTTGATTTGAGACAACTGTGCTCGCACATCTGATTTGTACCTACCAGTGTTTCTTTTGAAATTTACGAGTACCCTTGCACCAGCTATTTTATACCCCTGTTATATATAGAGACTCCTGAAGCAGGTGGTTCTTTCTGCCGAAACACGGCCTGTGTCAGGTCCTTTCAGTGCTTCCAATAAAGAGCATTTTGACTACATCTTCTGTGGTGGTTCGTCTTTTGGCTGGCCTCTACTTCCTTCTTTTTGTGGCTGTTTTTCATAGAGGTTTTTTTTTCCTGTTATCTCTTCCATAGATACACATGTAACTTACAGTATTCTGTAAGTTATGCATGTAAGTTTGAGCCCCCCTTGCAAATTCAAACTATCCTCTGGATTCTATATATGGCGCTCAAAATTGCACATGCAAATTTGGGCATATGCGCAATTTAATTGAGTAATTAACTAAAATGAAAGGAAAGTCAGTACTCTGTACACTGGTTCATAAAGTTCTTTACGGTGAAGCACCAGGTTACATGGATACCCTTATCAATTTGCCATCAAGGAATTCTTGCAGATCATCCCGTTCATATTTAAACCTCCACCATCCCACCTGTATTGGTCTCAAATACAAATCCACCTATGCCTCCACCTTTTCCTTCATTAGCACTCAACTTTGGAATGCATTGCCTAAATCTGTGAAAATTATTTATGACCACCTGAACTTCAGAAAATCTCTTAAGACCAGCTTATTTGGAAAGGCTTATCCTAATGGTCCTGTCCCAAATCCATAACTCATGGATTGCAATTACTTTATTACCCTTTTCCCTTGTAATTACTATCCTACCTATTCACCTTACCATACTTTGTTTGTTTATTTACCAGATTGGCAAATGCCTTACGGACTGATGTTAGCCACATTGAGCCTGCCAATGGGTGGGAAAATGTGGGGTATAAATGTTATAAATAAATAAATAAATACTCTAAGGAAAGAACTCAGTCACATCAAGGAATGAACCTACTGCTGCATACTTATCCCAACTGGTCACCCAACATCACAAATACAGACTAGGAAAGATTATTGTAAAAAAAAAAAATCTCTAAATTAACCTTAAATGTCTTTAATAAGGGTTCTGATCTAATATTCAACAGGAGGTTATTCCAAAGAAAAGGAGCCATGAAATGTACTTTTTTGCGTTACCTCCCAATAGGCTTGCCTAGGACTAGGTAAGACAAGTCTATGGCTATTTATAGAACGCAGACATTGAGCAAGTGTATAAGGAATGGTTAGCGTTGCCAAATAATCTAGAAAACTTGTATGAATTGCTTTATGGGTCAGAGTGAGAATTTTAAATTGAATCCTCAAATGGATACTAGTACAATTTCTTTAGGAGTAGAGTAATATGATTCATCAGTCAGAAATTGCTTCCCTGGGTAAAGAATTACATGGTAATTGAGAAGGGGGCCCTGGCTGTCAAGTGGGCACTGGAAACATTCCAATATTATTTGCTAGGGTGTTCCTTTACCCTGGTAATGGACTATGAGCCCTCAAGTGGTTGGCCTGCCATAAGGAATTCAGCAGTTGGATCATGCATTGGTTTCTGAGTCTACAGCCCTAACAGTTTGATATACAACACTTGTTGGATGAGAGCATCAGAATGCTGACTTTCTCTCTTGAGAGGTGCCCCCATTAATGCAAGTGTTCATCAGGGCATGGCTGACCTGAGAGGGAGAGTATATGACTGAGGATATAGGAAGTTGCTTTTAACAATTCCTTACAGAACCACTTTAAGAAGCTGGATCCTGCAGTATAGAGCCAAAAGGGCATGGCTCATTCAGGGAAAAGCAAGGGCATAGTCCATGCAGCCAGATAAAACTCCTGGGCACAATCAAGCCAGAGAGGCCCAGGGGAGAAAGAGAAGTAGCCCTACAGTGTTTTCCTCCTCTACAGATTTTCAAGCTATCAGAAACCTGGCTAAGGTAGGCCAAGTTTAAACTTGGAATCTTTCAAGAATCTTGTTTTTTGAGGCCTGCCAGGCCAGGATTTGTGTAACACTACAGTTAGGCTGTGCACACTGTGACTTTGCGTCTGACAGCAACAGGTCTATATAAAGATTGCTCCATCTAAATAAGAAGGGAGGAAGACTAGATCCGCGGACAAGTCTCTGAATTCCAATTTTATACATAATTTTTTAAAACAATTATTTAGTGACAATTTATAATCTGCAAATCTGGGGGGGGGGGGGGAGGAAGGAGGCCTCATAACATAGTAACATAGTAGATGACGGCAGAAAA
Source organism: Microcaecilia unicolor (assembly GCF_901765095.1). Lineage (NCBI taxonomy): Eukaryota > Metazoa > Chordata > Amphibia > Gymnophiona > Siphonopidae > Microcaecilia > Microcaecilia unicolor. Next base: position 437,699,257 of record NC_044032.1, read on the forward strand.
AGACCTGCACGGTCCATCCAGTCTGCCCAAGATAAACTCATGTGTATACCTTACCTTGATTTGTACCTGTCTTTCTCAGGGCACAGACCGTATAAGTCTGCCCAGCAGTTTTTCCTGCCTCCCAACCACCTGTCCCGCCTTCCATCACCGGCTCTGGCACAGACCGTATAAGTCTGCCCTCCCCTATCCTCGCCTCCCAACCACCAACCCCTCTTCCCCCCACCTGCTCTGCCACCCAATTGTAGCTAAGCTTCTGAGGATCCATTCCTTCTGCACAGGATTCCTTTATGCACAACCCACGCATGTTTGAATTCCGTTACCGTTTTCATCGCCACCACCTCCCGCGGGAGGGCATTCCAAGCATCCACCACCCTTTCCGTGAAAAAATACTTCCTGACATCTTTCCTGAGTCTGCCCCCCTTCAATCTCATTTCATGTCCTCTCGTTCTACCGCCTTCCCATCTCCGGAAAAGATTCGTTTGCGGATTAATACCTTTCAAATATTTGAACGTCTGTATCATATCACCCCTGTTCCTCCTTTCCTCCAGGGTATACATGTTCAGGTCAGCAAGTCTCTCTTCATACGTTTTGGAACGCAAATCCCATACCATCCTCGTAGCTTTTCTTTGCACCGCTTCCATTTTTTTGACATCCTTCGCCAGGTACGGCCTCCAAAACTGAACACAGTACTCCAGGTGGGGCCTCACCAACGTCTTATACAGGGGCATTAAAACCTCCCTTCTTCTGCTGGTCACACCTCTCCCTATACAGCCTAGCAATCTTCTAGCTACGGCCACCGCCTTGTCACACTGTTTCGTCGCCTTCAGGTCCTTGGATACTATCACCCCAAGATCCCTCTCCCCGTCCATGCCAATCAGACTCTCCCCGCCTAACACATACGTCTCCCTTGGATTTCTACTCCCTAAGTGCATCACTTTGCATTTCTTCGCATTGAATTTTAATTGCCAAACCTTAGACCATTCTTCTAGCTTCTTCAGATCTTTTTTCATGTTTTCCACTCCCTCCGGGGTGTCCACTCTGTTGCAAATCCTGGTGTCATCCGCAAAAAGGCAAACTTTACCTCGTAACCCTTCGGCAATGTCACTCACAAATATATTGAACAGAATCGGCCCCAGCACCGATCCCTGAGGCACTCCACTACTCACCTTTCCCTCCTCCGAGCAAACTCCATTCACCACCACCCTCTGGCGTCTGCCCGTCAACCAGTTCCTAATCCAGTTCACCACTTCGGGTCCTATCTTCAGCCCATCTAGTTTATTTAAGAGCCTCCTGTGGGGAACCGTGTCGAAAGCTTTGCTGAAATCTAAATAGATTACGTCCATAGCACGTCCTTGATTTAATTCTCCCGTCACCCAGTCAAAGAATTCAATGAGATTCGTTTGGCACGATTTCCCTTTGGTGAAACCATGTTGTCTCGGATCTTGCAACTTATTTGCTTCCAGGAAATTCACTATCCTTTCCTTCAGCATCGCTTCCATTACTTTACCAATAACCGAAGTGAGGCTTACCGGCCTGTAGTTTCCAGCCTCTTCCCTATCACTACTTTTGTGAAGAGGGACCACCTCCGCCGTTCTCCAGTCCCTCGGAACCTCTCCCGTCTCCAAGGATTTATTAAACAAATCTTTAAGAGGACCCGCCAGAACCTCTCTGAGCTCCCTCAATATCCTGGGGTGGATCCCGTCCGGTCCCATGGCTTTGTCCACCTTTAGCTTTCCAAGTTGTTGATAAACACTCTCTTCTGTGAACGGTGCTCTATCCACTCCATTCTCAGGTGTACTTTTGCCAGTCCCTAGCGGTCCTTCTCCAGGATTTTCTTCTGTGAAAACAGAGCAAAAGTTGACAGAGTAACAAGATTATATATGGTATCAAGTCAGATATAACAGTAACACTACTGTGACGTTTGTGAGCCCTTGGCCCAGAGGTGGCTGCGTGAGAATCACCCAACCATCTCTCGGTAGACAGAGTCCCCTCAGAACTAAGAGTGCTCCCAAGAACGTGACCGGAACACAAGTGGAGATGAACTGAGGCAACTTTATTAGCAACAAAACACAGGGCTAAAAGGGTAGCCAAATGGCACAGAAAGGAAAACAGGCAGCCTAGCTATACAGTCTAACCTAGCTGAAGCAAGGCAAACATAAAACATAGAATGAGGTAAAGTAGAACAGCCTAGCTGCGCATCTCAATACTAACGAACACAATGCAAAGCACAAAGTATACAGTAAAGGTAAAGTGGAACAACCCAGCTGTATATGGAAATCTAACATAAGCAACCTAGCCACGCATCTCAATACTAGCGGACACAATGCAAAGCATAAGGTGTACAGTAAAGGTTAAGTGAACAGCCCAGCTGTATAGGGAAATCAAACATAAGCAGCCTAGCTGCACATCTCAATACTAGCAGAGCAATGCAAACATACGGCATACAGTAGAACACAATACACTAGGCAAAAGGGCCCACCCTAGTGAGACAAAGACAAACAGGTAATATTTGGCTGGCAGAGGTAACACCGCTAGCGGTTAAGGAAAGGGTTCATTCTGTCAGTACATTCAGAAGAGTCACGGAACAACCACGCCAAGCTCCCTCAAACCCAGAGTGGAGCAGAAGCAAAACAAGAAGAAAAGAAAGTCTCTTGAGGACCTGCACTGCAGGTGGAGGCAAGAGCAGGACTCAGTGCTCACAGAAGACTAGGGATGTCACCTAAGACAAGCAAACAGTCACTGAGGTGCCCAAGCCAAGTGCTCCCAAGGCAAGCAAGGTAAAGAAGCCAAACCTGAGCCGATGCTCCCAAGGTAGAAGACTCAACGGCCCTGCACAGCACCCAAGGGCCAGGATCAGCCCACATGGACCCCTCCGTGTTCCAAGCACCACTCCCTCGTCCGGAGATACCTCGTGATGTGACCACAGCCGCTGCACCCGCAGCATTCCCCGTCATCCAGCCAACACAGTCCCAAACACAGCACAACGCCACTCGCTGCATACAGCGAGTAAGGACTCACAGTGGGCGACTGGAATCTCAACTGAGATATGGGAGGCTCTGGACACACAGGCCTGGCAGCAGGCTTCACTGGACCCAAGCAAAGGTGAAAGCTGAAGGCAGGGCTATTACTCCTCAGAACTACCAAGCTTGAAAGCAGGTTTCACAGGAACATAGCAATAGGTGAAAGCTGTAGGCAAAGCTTTACTCATCAGGACTCCCTGAATTGAAGACGGCCTTCCACTGGAACCAGTGGCGTTCCTAGGGGGGCTGGCACCTGGGACGGATCGCCGATGCGCCCCGCCCCCGGGTGCAGCGCCCCCCCGATGCAGCGCGGCCCCCCCCGGCGAAAGGACCCCCCCGCGAAGGACCCCCCCCCCCGCCGGGTGCACGCCGTGTTCCATGCTTCTTCTCTGCCCCGGAACAGGTTACTTCCTGTTCCGGGGCAGAGAAGAAGCATGGAACAACGGAGGACAGGCGCACGCGACACCCCCCCCGGCGGCGTGCACCCGGGGCAGACCGCACCCACCGCCCCCCCCCTAGGAACGCCACTGACTGGAACACAGCATAAGGTGAAAGGTGAAAGCTGTAGGCCAAGCTTTACTCCTCAGGACTCCCAAGCTTGAAAGCAGGCTTCACAGGAACGCAGCATAAGGAAAAGTTGTAGGCCAGGCTTTTACTCCTCAGGACTCCCTAGCTTGGAGATGGTTCTCCACAGGAAAACAGCATAAAGAAAAGCTGTAGCCCAAGCTTTTACTCAGGCTTGGAGACGGTTCTCCACAGAAACACAGCATAAAGAAAAGCTGTAGCAAAGCTTCAGGCCATGGCCTCACAACAAAACAGAGTTAGAACTAGCATGGCCCAGGCGAGCCTGGGCCCAATGAAGGGTAATTGCCAGAACCCTGAGCACTGTCAGAAGCCAGTTTAAGAAGTGCTCAGTGCTGATGACATCACCAGCATGGCCTCCACCACTCAACAGTGACCCCACAGGTCAATGTTTGGAACTGCAGGTAATTTTAGTAGGTAAGAAGGAGGAACACAGCACAGACGAGCAATGCACAGACGTTGACGACAACGACAGTGACAACTACACAGCAAATAACAACATATAATGGAACCATTAGTCCTCTAAAATCAGCAGGTGATTATATGCAAATTATTGTAATGAGAAGGTAGTGGAGATCACATGAAAAAATACACAATCAATCCTCACACTTTAAAAACAAAGAGAGGAAAAAGACAGGAAAAAGCCTTAGCTGGCCCAGATCAAATTTAGGGCTCTAAAGTTAATGTTTACTAAGCCGCACTGTAGGTGCGCTAACTTTTTAGCGCACACTAAAAATTAGCATGTGCTAATGATAGAGACACTCATTATATTCCTATGGTTGTCTCTATTGCTCGCACATTCTAAAACATTTGTGCTCTTACAGCACGGCTTAGTAAACAGGGCCCTTAATTCTTTCAGGTTTTTAAATGGGCCTCTAGTGTCTATCATTGGCATAAAAAAAGCCTCTTGTGTAATCTTTTTTTATTTTATTTTAAACAAATGCTTTATATGTAAAGTGCCTTTGAGAATAAAGTGTTATGAGCTTAACCCTCAGTTTTCTGTTCCTTGTCTGACAGTGTCCAGCGTTTCATAGGCTGCTTCAGGACTTGCGGTAAAAGATACTTATGGGTTAATTTTACAGAGAACATTGCTCACTCTCAAGATATATGTTTTCACCAGCCAAGATATATGTTTTCACCAGCTCATAAACTAGGCACAGCATTCTACAGGCAATCAGTGCAAGACTTTAAGGTGGAGGGTAATATCATCATAATATCAGCATCCTCTCATCAGGTGACTTGCCGAGTTTTAGTATAGGATGATAGTACCATTAAAGATCAGGAAACAAACCATTAACCCCAATGTCTATATTTTCAGCTCTGTGCCTGCTCAATTTTCTCCTGGGAAGGGGGTGAGTGGAGAATGGGCCTGTGGTTATATAACAATACCTCAGTGAGTAATAATTTAATAATCTTATTGCTTTTCAAAAAATGGTGTTTTAATATTTTTCCCAATTACATAATTATGGACTATTAGCTACATTTAGGGATTTAAGTCATCCGTAAGTTAAGGCTGAAAATAAATTTACTAATCTTCTGTGATGAAAAGAAAGAAAAGTCACAGGCAGCCATTAAAACCCCATGATAAAGGAAAGTATTTGATTCTATAACCATATAAGGTGCATTACACACTGAAAGGAAGTTTTCATGTAAACGTACTAAAAAGCTCCAGGATTAGTGTTTAACAATGGCATTCTCAAACAAGCTACAACACTAGCCATGTAGACATCATGGGCCAAATGTGCTAAGCACATTCCCCATATACACAAAGAAGATAATTTTATAAAGGCTTTTTTTTTGGCCACATATGACAGTACATTTATTTATTTGTGACATTTATAGCCCACATTACCCCAAACAAGTTTGAGTTCATTGTGGCTTACAATAAACAGTATAGGATACATAACAAAAATAACGCATAAGAAACTAATTTGCTGTAAGAATCCAATTTTACAATACAGTATCATAAGCATACTGGGATAGCTATGGATGTTTAACATTTAGAAAATCTATTATGAATGAGAAATTGTACATGAAGCAAAGAGAAAGTTAATGGTAAATATGTAAAGTTAATGGCAAATATGCATGTAACATGCCTTTTCTAAAGTCACAGAAAAACAAAGCGGTTTGCCTTTGAAGCATGGCATTATTGCTGCATGAAGATTTGTGATTGGCCTGAGTATCTCTACCTTGGAAGCAGGCAGATGCTGAAACGCTCTCGTTGGTAATTTATGAGCATCGAGTGTTGAGTTCTCCAGCATTGGAGTTTTGCTTGGCGCAAGATAAGAGGCCATAGTCAATTTTGAGCGTTATTCTTTTTTGAAGATTATGTGAGTTGAAATAAAGATAAATACCAAGGAGTTTCTGCGCATAAGACACTGTCTTTTGAGGCGCGGACTTGAAACAGCTGTGCGCCGTAAAAAGTCCCATGCCCCATAAATACCTGTTTTGGTGCCTTGTTTTTATACAAGAATTTATGGTATTCCATTGTAATCACCTTGCTTCTCTGTGACACATATTTTGGTTGAGGTGGTGTGTGTCCCCATTTATATTTTTTGTTCTTCTAAAATCATTCCATGTGTAAATGTATGTGTGATGAGAAGAATACACAAACATTACCAGTGCAGGGGTGTTCAAGGGCTGATTTTGGACAGATTGCGGACGGAGTCATGATTTACATATTTTGCTTGTAAAATACAAGAGTAGGTGAGTGCTGTAGACATCCATATTTACGGGGGGGGGGGGGGGGGGGTCCAAGGAAACAAAGGGGCAGACGATCTGCAAACTCCAAGATGGAAAATATACAAAGCAGATCGTTGATAGATAAAAATGATTTTAATAATATACTAAAATATGCATACAATAGCCCGACACAGGCCGTGTTTCGCCCTACTGGGCTGCTTCAGGGGCTACAAAACAAAATAATATATAATAAATAATAAATAATCATAATAAGAACATAAAATTAAAATTAAAAAATTCAATCCAAATCCCATAGAATTAACATATATATGAAAAAACAGATAAATCAAAATATACATATATATATATAATAAAATATCACATTGAAATAAGAAATAAAAGTATAAATATATCAAAATCAATGTATTGATACCATACATTAAAATCCTAGAATCAATGTTCTCCAGAATCATTGAGTAGGTGGGTGTCTTATGCATTCCATTCAGTTCTTTTTTGTATTTACACGCATAACATAATTATGATAGTATTATTTGGAACATTGATTCTAGGATCTTAATGTATGGTATCAATACATTGATTTTGATATATTTATACTTTTATTTCTTATTTCAATGTGATATTTTATTATATATATATGTATATTTTGATTTATCTTTTTTCATATATATGTTAATTCTATGGGATTTGGATTGAATTTTTTAATTTTAATTTTAATTTTAATTTTATGTTCTTATTATGATTATTTATTATTTATTATATATTATTTTGTTTTGTAGCCCCTGAAGCAGCCCAGTAGGGCGAAACACGGCCTGTGTCGGGCTATTGTATGCATATTTTAGTATATTATTAAAATCATTTTTATCTATCAACGATCTGCTTTGAATATCTTCCGACATCCATATTTACTCCAGTTCCTGAAATTACCATTTCTACATGTAAGTGCAGGCACTTATATGTGGAAGCTGCCAAGTAATGCTGCTATTATTTTCTATATATAGGGGCACTTTTACTAAAGTACATTAGATTTTGTACTTAATGCACTTTAACGCAGGAAGTTATAGTGCCACAAGAGCAAAACTAACGCAGCACCTAGTGGGAGGTGTGCCCAGCATGAAACCAGCAGTTGCCGCAGTAAAATGACCATTAGCACATTTACATTAGTGAACACTAACTGGTTAGTGAAGGAATACTGTGTGAGCCCTTACCATGTTCAAAATGGGTGGCAGTAAGTGCTCATGTGGTAATTTTTAAAAATGGCCATGTGCTAAATGGCAGCATTAGTGCATGGCCATTAATACAAAAAATAGAAAATTAGCCATTTTGGGCCAGATTCCATATAAAACGTCTAAATAACCTGTACAGTAGACACTTCTGACTAAGGGCCCTGTTTACTAAGCTGTGCTATAGGCGCAATAGTGTTTTTAGTGTGCGCTAAAAATTAGTGTGTGCTAATGCTAGAGACACCCATAGGGATATATGAGTGTCTCTAGTGTTAGTGCGTGCTAATTTTTAATGCACATTAAAAATAGTAGCGCACCTTAACAAACAGGGCTTTAAGTGTATTCTATAAGTGGCGCCTAGATTTAGATGCAGTATATAGAATACGCTTAGTTAATATCCCAGCACCTAAAACCACACGCTTCCATTTTTATCAATGAAAATGTGGCATAAATCCCTGCACGTAGATTTACGTGCACTGGGCCATATTCTATCTACGCACATAAATTTTGGAATGCTCATGAAACACCCATTTCCCCACCCATAGCCAAACCCCTTTTGAACTGTGTACATTAGAATTTAGGCGTAGTTCATTACTGAATATGTTAGCGAGTTGTCTGCATAAATTCTAATTATTGTCAATTAGTGCTCATTATTGCTTGTTAATGGGCCCTTTTACTAAGCCACTTTGAGGGGCATAATTGAACGGTGCCGGCCAAATAGCTGGCAGGCCATCTTCAGGGCCAGTGCCGTAAGTGGGCGGAGCCAACCGTATTTTCAAAAAAGATGGCCGGCCATCTTTCTTTCCACTAATACGGTTGGGCCCGGCCAAATGTCAGAGTTCGCCGGGTTTGAGATGGCCGGCATTATCCCAAACATGTTTGGGTTCAATGTGGCTTACATCAAACTTTTAAAGCAAATTATTTCTGGGATAAGCAGTATAGAATGTTTTGTATTTTTTTGGGGATCTTGCCAGGTATTTGTGACCTGGATTGGCCACTATTGGAAACAGGATGCTGGGCTTGATGAAGCTTTGCCAGCTTATTTTTGAAAGAGAAAGACGCCCATATTTTGACCCAAATCAGGAGATGGGCATCCGTTTCCCGTGGGCGCCCAAATCGGTATAATCGAAACCCGATTTTGGGCGTCCTCAACTGCAGTCCGTCACAGAGACGAACAAAGATCACGGGGGCGTGTTGGAGGCATGGTGAAGGCGGGACTTAGGCGTGGTTATTGGCAGAGGAGAGATGGGCGTCCTTAGTTGATAATCAAAACAAGAAGGGCGTTTTTGACGAGAATTTGGCCCGCTTTATTTGGACCCTTTTTTTTCAGGTTGAAGTCCCAAAAAAGTGCCCCAACTGACCAGATGACCACCGGAGGGAATCGGGGATGACCTCCCCTGACTCCCCCAGTGGTCACTAACCCCCTCCCACCAAAAAAGACACTTTACAAACTTTTTTTCCCTGCCTGTATGACAGCCTCAAATGCCGTATCCACCTCCATGACAGCAGAATGTGTTCTATCCTCTGACAGCCTTTCCCTGGTTCTGATGTGGGTCTTGGGTGAGTGTGACACCTTTTCTGTTAAGGGCACTGCAGAGTCACATCAGCAATGCATTGTGGTGGGTGTAGGGTATTGGGCTCCGTGATTCCACTAGCTTGTGTTAAATGCTCATGATGTTGGTAGTTGGTAGGCTCTACTCCCATGGTGCTTTTCCCTCTGCTTACTGGGTCAGAGTGTGCCCTGTTTTGTTTCCGGTAGTCCATGAGGTAGTGGCCATTTGTGTAAGACACTTTTAGATCCCTTTCATGTGTTAGCCACGTTACAGCACTTAGTTCTTACCTTGAATGTTGCTGAAAGAGGGCATTGTACACCATTCTGCCAGCTCGGACCTACTGCTAATCTCAGTACCAGTGAGACTTGTTGCCAGTGGGGCACAACCTCTGATCTGCAGTTAACTGTGAGTAAAGGTGCTTATTCAAATAAAGGACATTTTCAGCGAGATTAGTCGTCAGGTGTGAACTGCTGTGCCAAGGTTATACAGCAGCAACAAGTCCTGTCCCTGGAGCACTTTTAGTGGGTACTGCAGTGCACTTCAGGCAGGCAGACCCAGGCCCATCCCCCCCCCCACCTATAACACTTGTGGTGGTAAATGGGAGGCCTCTAAAACCCACTGAACCAACATGTAGTTTCCCCCTTCACCCCTAAGAGCTATGGTAGTGTTGTACATTTGTCCCTCCCACGACCAAATGGCTTGGATTGGGACTTTTCTGAGCTGGACGTTTTTAGTTTCCATTATTGCAAAAAAAAAAAAAAAAAAAACGCCCATCTCAGAAGGGACCAAATCCATGGCATTTGGTCCGTCCAAAACGTATTTTTGAAACGAAAGATGGACACCCATCTTTTTCGATAATACGGTCTGTCCCGCCTCTTCACATACCCTCTTTTCGGACATAGACGCCCATGGAGATGGGCGTTCGCGTTCGATTATGCCCCTCTTGTTCTTTCCCAGTATGGCAATACTTATGTACAATAAGAGAACTATAACTACATCAACCAGCTCACCTTTATCCACATGTTTATTCATACCTTCAAAGAAATGAATCAAATTGGTGAGGCAAGACTTCCCTTGGCTGAATCCATGCTGACTCTATCTCATTAAACCATGTTTGTCTATGTGTTCCGTAATTTTACTCTACATAATAGTTTCCTCTATTTTGCCTGGCACTGAAGTCAGGCTTACCAGTCTGTAATTTTCTGGATCACTCCAGAACCCTTTTTAAAAATCAGCATTACAATAGTCAGGTACTATGGATGATTTTAATGACAGGTTACAGACCACTAACAGCAGATCAGCAACTTCATATTTGAGTTCTTTCAGTACCCTGGGGTGTATACCATATGGTCTAGGTGATTTATCACTCTTTAACTTGTTGATTTGGCTCAGTACATCTTACAGGTTTATCGAGATTTCTGGCTGTCCTAATCCAAACTACTTAGTTACACAAGAAAGGTATAACTCTATAAGTTGCTGCCTAGACTTAGGTGGTATGAATATGTGTAAATGCTTGTATTCTAGTTATTTATGTATGGATGTGAACACAAGCGTGCAAAAATATATAGTTTCTGGTTAAGCGCTATTCTGTAACATGCACCAATATTTGAGAGCACAAACTTTGCAGGTGGGCATTCACATAGGTGAGGTTTGGTGAGAGAGAATATGGGCAGGGAGAACATTTAGCATGTGACTAGGCACTTACATTTACATGTACATTGTGTGCGTAAATGTACTAGCATATACACATGTATGAACGCACATAGGTGTCTAGATCTATTCCAGTTAAAATTGGTTATAGACCCCGGAGGAATGATAAATATTGATATAGGCAAAATTGTTGTCTTTGCAATAAAACTATGAGTATGATAATGTAGCTGATGTAGTACCCATTCCATGCTATTATATTAATTCCAGATCTGTTTGTGATAAGGTTGTGGTAATTAAGGATTGGTTGGATGATGCTCAACCTGGATTGGTATTTTTAGTGGAAACATGGCTTAGAGTGGAGAATGACCCATTAGTTTTTGATTCATGTCCTAAAGGGTATAAATTGGTTCATAGACCTTATTTAGACAAAAGGTTAAGTGCTCCTATATAAGCCTTTTTTTGGACTGTCCTTGGTGGATTCCCTTCAGACACCTGGATTAGAAATAATGGCCTGTGAAGTATTGGATACCTCCTTACAACAGAAATTAATTATTATTTAGATTTATCGGGCCCCAGGTGCCTGGTCTACCACCAGGGATATTTTTAATGAAATTTTATCCTCCATTGTAGTAAGGTATGATTTTTGTATGGTATTAGGGGATATTAGTTTACCTTTAGAATCCCAGAAGGACAGTAGAGTACAAGATTTTATCGGTTTTTAAGAGATATGGGTTTTAATACCTTATAATGCATTACAATCACATGTTAAAGGTCATCAATTGGATTTTTTGGCTTTTACGGGTAACAATTCTAGTGTAATTGCCATAAGTGATCCTTGCTGAACACCAAAGATTTGGTCTGATAATTTTTATTGGAATTTTAATTAAATTGCGAAGCATACTGCTAGAGCTAGAAAATATTTTATGACTAGGGGAAAAATAGATTCCAATTGTTTTTGGAATTTGATTATTCTAAATTTGGAAGGAGGATAAGAAGGCCCTTCAATATTTGATAGTTGGGACAATTTAGTAAGAACAATAATGGATCAACTTGCACCAATAACAGAAAAATCCTGCCTCTCATAGGTCAATGCCCCCTGATTTAATTTTGATTTGCTAGATTTGAAACAAGCTTGCCGACATTTAGAACAAAGGTGGGTAAAAACTCAAGAACCAGTGTGGTTTGAATTGAGTGGAGAAGATTAGTGAGTAATTATAAAGTTAAGACTAGGCAGACTAGATGTGAACATTATGATTCTATAATATTGACAGCAAGTTCTAATACTAAACAATTATTTCAAATAGTCAATTACATAATGAATTGACTATTTGAAATAATTGTTTAGTATTAGAACTTATGTAAGCAGAAATTATATGCAGAGTTACAATCTACTCCTATACTGGTTCTTATAGCTCAGGATTTGGAAAATTATTTTCAAGATAAATTTGAGGTTTTATTGAAGTAGTTATCTACTCCTTCTCAGTATTTACCTTTATCTGATTTAATAAGCCTAGAGGAATTGGCTGTTCCAGCTGATCGTTTTTGGTCAGAATTTGCAATACCAAGTATGGAGGATTTCATGCAGCTATATAGTAAGTTTTTTAAATCTTGTTGTCAGCTGGACATTTGTCCACATGCTGTATTGGCAACTGCTCCTCCAACATTTAAGTTGTGGCTTTATGCTGTAATTATAGATCATTTAAGAACTGGGTTGTTCCCCAAAATGTTTGGGAGATATTTTGCTTAAACCTATTCTTAAAAATCCTTCTTTGGATCCTATGGTAACAAGCAATTATATACCTATTACAATATCCTAATGTTTTCTAAGATTATGGAGGGTTTGGTGGCAAAACAGTTGGGGGATTATTTGGATCGACACAATGTGCTTTTTGCAAACACAATCTGGTTTTAGACAGGGTTTAATACTGAGACATTGTTGAGTTCATTGCTGGCACAAGCTAGGGCTTTCATGTCTCAAGGTTATCAAGTCTTTTTATTACAATTTGACTTGTCATCTGCTTTTGATTTGGATCATGTAGCATTGTTGGATGTTTTGGGAAATTTAGGAATTGTGGGAGATGTAATACAATGTTTTAGAGGTTTTCTAGTAAACAGGGTCTATAGGGTTTCTAAAGAGCAAGCAGAGTCTCAGCCTTGGAGTTCTATAGCGGGGGTTCCACAAGTCTTCCCCTTGTCCTGTATTCTGTTTAATGTTTTAATGACAACATTAGGAGACTTTTTTTGATTTTTCAAAAAATTATATCTATCTGTATACAGATGCTATAACAATTTTATTTCCATTAGCAAAAGCAGTTGAAAATAGTATTAATGAAATAGGTGTTTATTTAGAGACTATGGAACAATGGGCTTCATGTTATAAACTTAAACTAAATATTGTTAAAACTAAGATTTTGTGTTTATCTCCCCATACTAAGGTTCCTTCTTCATTTCTGAATATTCGGGGTTTGGATTTCTTTTTAGAATCTTTATTAAAGGTATTAGGGATTCTTTTGAATCCTCATCTAACTATGAAGCTTCAAATTTCAAAATTAAAAAAGTGTTTTTCAGGTTGAGACAGCTCCAACACATTAAATGTTTGATGAGTAAAACTCATTTTCAGGTAGTGGTTCAGGTGCTGGTGCTGTCTCAGCTTGATTTACTGTAATGTGCTTTACACTGGATGTTCTCAATCATCTTTAAAACGTTTGCAAATTATGCAGAACATGGCCACAAAGTTGATTTGTGGAAGACATAAGTTTGATCATGTCACTCCTTTGCTACAGTCTCTCCATTGGCTTCTGATAGAAGCATGATGCAAATTTAAGCTCTGTACTCTTATCTACAAATTATTCTATGGCTTCATGCGAGAAAAGCTACACTGGCTCCCACTTAAAGAACGCATCATGTTCAAAGTGTGCACCCTAGTGCACAAAATCATTCAAGGAGACGCCCCAGCCTACATGTCAGACATGATAGATTTACCACCCAGAAATGCTCAAAAATCATCCCGAACATTCCTTAATCTTCACTTCCCCAACTGCAAAGGTCTAAAATACAAACTAACACATGCGTCAACATTTTCCTTCCTAAGCACTCAATTCTGGAACGCGCTGCCGCGCAACTTAAAAACAATCTATGAGCTAACTAACTTCCGTAAACTACTGAAGACCCATCTCTTTAACAAAGCATACCACAAAGATTAAAAAATGCGAACTCCTATACAGATATCCAGAACTGTCTATCACACTTGCTTGTTAAACTACTAACATGCCTTATCATTATCATGCTACCAAGATCCTTCTGTAATACTAAATGTACATTCTCTTATATACCTTCACCATTCACGATGTATTGTAAGCCACATTGAGCCTGCAAATAGGTGGGAAATGTGGGATACAAATGCAATAAATAAATAAATAATCAACCTTAAATGGCTGCAGGGGGTGAATGTGTGAATGACACTTGGACAGCTACTCCGACTGGGAAGAACTAAGGCTGGTGCCAGACAGACTTTGTAGGTCTGTGTCTGTATATGGCAATCCAGTTTAGGATAGGCTGGAAAGGACTTCAATGGCAACTTCAGTAGCTGGAATTGAGACTTTTACGGTCTGGGTCCTGCAAATAAAAAGATGGATTTGGATAGGCTGGAATGAGATTTGATGGCAACTCCAGTAGGTGGAACATAAGGGCAGAGCTGGGCGGACTTCTACGGTCTATGTCCCAGAAACATCAAATAAAGACTTGTGATAAAGTATATAATATCACATTCATTGTTAATTTAATCATGAATTGATAATGAGTGTGATTGTTGGGCAGACTGGATGGACCTCCTGCCATCATTTACTATGTTACTATTGTTACTATGATAAGACTTCACATGCTTTACAGAAGGAAACTGCAACAAAGATCCTTAAATCTAAAAGAACAAACTGTTGTTCCTATTGTAAATAACGTCACCAAATAATCTGGAATTTTATTTATTTATTTGTTGCATTTGTATCCCACCTATTTACAGGCTCAATGTGGCTTACAGAGTTTGGTTGTGACATAATCATTTTATAGAACAGTGTAGAAAAATGAGCACAAAATACAGAGTTTAGAACTGCTGTTTTTACCACCTACAATAATTTTTAAGCTGTTTTAGTGATATTCAGTTTTTATTTCATGATGTTTATATCTACATATGGGAAGCTTCCAAATAAAAAGCTGTCAAATAAGTTTAAAAAAAATCTTTTCTCCTCTGCCTTTTAAGGCACTGCCTATCTAACTGGAACATCTTTAGACTTTTTGCAGATGGACCATGCATAGGCAGTCCATTATTTCTAATAGTCTTTTGCTATTGTTTTCAATAGCGTTTGCTATTGTCTTGGGTGAGCGAAAATGGCAGCAATCTCTACCTACTGCTAGCAAGCTTCGTCTACTGGCTTCAGCCCATATAATGAGCTAAGTAGGCTCATGCCATCTCCAATTCTCAATCTAACCTCCTTTTAACAGACTGACCTCATGTAGTGCTGTCCAAATCACCAGCTTCTAATACACAAACTTTGAGGCATATTTTCAAAGCACTTTGGGAGGCTAAGTTCCATAGGTTTCTATGGAACTTTGGGAGGCTAAGTGCTTTGAAAATGAGCCTCAAAGTTTAATAAGTAAAAACAAGGAATCAATATTCAACAGCATTTATCCAGATAGCAGCAGGGTGTCTAGGGGTGGAGTTGGTGTGGGGACCACAGTTATTCAGGTAGTGGCAGTACTGCTGCCTGGATAACTATTTGGACAACTTGGGACAGCAGGTGCATCTGGATAAGCTATCTGAACAGTGGCTGAATTTCACCAGTATCTGCTGCTGAATATCCAGATTTTCTTGCTCATGGCATAAAACCAAACCAAAAAACAACAACCCAACACTAACCGCCATGTACTGAACATTGGGGATGGGGTGGGGGTGAAGGGAAGAAAAACAAAAACAGAAAGTGCAAAATAAGGTGTTTCTTTATTATTGGATTAACTTAGTCTATTTTTGACGAGCTTTAAAAGGCCAAAAGTTTCTTCCTCAAGTCAGGAAGATATGAATAAAAGAGATCAGTATTTGAATCTATAAGTGAAACATAAAAGCAATCCAATGATGTTCTCAAGGGAAAGGTAGGGGTGGGGTGGGGGTGGGGGAAACAGTGAGAGGTGGATGGGTGATCAGAAGATGACAAAGTAATATAATTTTATGGTTTATAATGTGATAGGAAACACAAATCTCTGTTAAGTCCTTTCTCATTAGTTGCAAAGTATCTTATCATTCTCACTTCAAACATTTTAGGTTCCTGGATTGCTTTTAAACTTTCTTTTAGCGTTCTGATTATAAGGTCACGAATGCAGTGCTCTGGTCCTGAAAGTGCTTCCCCACAGAGGGATCACCTTGGTTTGTTTTGTAGTATTTCATCTTATTAATTGATTCTTGTCTTTTGCATCTGGCCTGTCTCTTCCACATAGAAAAAACAACAGAGATACCAGTGGTCTGCAGACAGCACTCTGGGGGTGTGATCTTTTCCTTTCAACCACTTCTTCTACATAGGCGCTCATTTTCAAAACAGAAAAACATCCAAAAATCAGCACAAAGTGGCATTTGGATGTTTTATTTGCCAAAACATCCAAATTGCTATTTTAAAATGTTTTCCTATGCAATTCATTCAAATCGCAAAGGTGCATGTCTGGGGTGCGCTGGGAGATGGGATTTGGGCGTTCCTTAAACTTGGATGTTTTTCTGCAATAATGGAACAAAACCAAAACGTCCAGAGCTACAATGTAGACGTTTTGGTCTCTAGACCTTGTTTTTATCATGACTAAGTCGGATAAGGGTGCCCTAAATGAACAGATGACCACTGGAGGGATTAAGGTATGACCCCTCATTTCTCCCCCAGTGGTCACTGACCCCCTCCCACCCCCAAATATATGAAAGAAACACTACATACCAGCCTCTACGACAGCCTCAGATGTTATAGCCAGTTCTATTAGAGCAGCAAGCAGGTCCCTGGAGTAGCTTAGTGGTTGGTGCAGTACACTGTAGAGAAGGGGACCCAGGCTCATATACTCTGTTACACTTGTGGTGGAAAGTGTGAACCCTCCAAAATCCACCAAAAAAACCCACTGTACTCGCATATAGGTGATAACTGCAGCAATAAGGGCTATTGTAGTGGTGTACAGTAGGTTTTTGGTGTGTTTTGGAGGGCTCCCCATACAATATAAAGGGGTAATGGTGAGATGTGTACCTTAGCCCTTTTAGGTGAAGTCCACTGCAATGCCCCCTAGGGTGCTCCACTGCTCTGCTGGGATGTCTGTGTGGCCAGACTATTAAGAATACTGGTTCCTCCTATATCCCAATGGCTTGATTTTGTGCGTTTTTCCCTTCGATGGTTTTTTTCCCACAAAAATGTTTCTAAAAGAAAGATGCACTGAACACAACAACGTCTAGCAAATGGCCATTTTTGAAACAAAAAATAGACGTTTTCTGTTTTGAAAATGTCCATGATCGCTACTGCATTTTTCGATGTCATAGCATTAATGCCCCTCATAGCATCTTTCATTGCATTTGCTACATGGAATAATGTATAATACATTAGAGGAAAAGTATCCTACTCATGCTTAGGCATCATTCGGCCCTTATAACATTACCCCCTAGTAGTACACTAGTTATGTAACAGAATATTAAAATGAAAAGACTGAAAAATAATATAGAAATCTATGAAGATGTAATCTAGATGCAGTAACTGGTGCTGAAAAAAAAACTCATGCAGAGTGCTATTCCATAAATGGTGCTCAGAGTTGCACATCATTTATAGATTAGCACTTAGAGCTGATTTCCACACTAAACTTTGGGTGCAAGGATTTATGACAACTGAAACCTGGTGTAAATCCTGGCGCATAAGTTAGACACAGATGCCACTATTCAGTAATATTGTGCACATTTGTACTGAACACCCCTGACCTGCCCATGGCCACGCCCCCTGTTGAGTTGCACATTATTAGATTTACACACTGATCTTTATAGAATAGCGCATATCAAGATGCACATGCAAATCCAAATTGTTGCCTACAATAAATGATTGTTGGTACTAATTAGCTTGCTAACCAATTTTGTTGCATGCATATCTCAGGATAGCATGCATTTTTGCAAGCGTAAATTTTTATGCCATTTATAGAATCCAGGGTGATATCCATATCTTGGTGAATGGCATCTGCCTCTAACTTTTGCCTGAAACTGATGCATTTTAGTTATACTATGGGCAACACTTATCCGGGCTGGACAGCTTCTGTCTGGATAAGTGCTACTCACCAGGGCCCTACCTGCATAATGCCGCTGAAAATCTCCACTGCTCATCCTGGAACTATCTGGTTAGTGTTGGGGTCATCTGAGGATGTAGTCAATGTGGAGCCTGAAGTTATCTGGGTTCCATCGATATTCAGCACCGGTCCTCACTGAATATCAGCGGTACCTGGATTAATTCTGCTGGTCAGTCTATACCCAGGTATTCAGTGTAGAGAGCTGCACAGGAATGGGGATTGTGGGAATTCCATGGAACCTGCGGGATTCCCGCATGTATAGAAGAAGTTCCACCTGATTCCCATGGGGATGGGAGAAGTTACCGTAGGATTCCCATAGGGATGGAAGAAGTTGCCATGGGATTCCCATAGGAGTATAGTCAAAATACATGGTGACTTCAGAATGAGGCTTGGAATGCACTGAAAGAGGTAATTGGAGCACCAAAAGGAGGCTTGGAATGTACAGAGAGGGAACTGGAAAACCAGAATGAGGCTTGGAACACTCATTGATTGAATAGTGAATACTATCCAAAAAGTTGCGGGAGACTGTTGGGGTTGGAAGGAAACAGAGGGCTGCGAGCAAGTAAATAATAGCATTGATTCCTGTGGGGATGGGTGGGGATGGAGGATGTTAATTGTGGGGATGGTGGGGGTGGATGGAATGGATCTTAGTGGGAATGGTGGGTATGGGTTAGATTCCATTGGGGATAGGTGAAATTTCTGTCCCAGTGGAACTCTCTAATTCAGTGCTGATATCTGGGTATTGGCTGGTGCTGAATACTTGAATATAGATTTAAACACCACAGCCAGCATTTAAATCTGGTGACGACTGCAGTGGTTAATTATCCATGGTTATGTTTTCAATAAGGGAAAAGTCAGAGAACACTTAATCATCATGGTGTCAGAATGAAATAGTTCTTGGCCATTAAGTCAGAGATCATTTCAGTTTTGCTATTTTTTGTCTAATTTTCCATAGCTTTCTAATAGCTGTAGTGTAACCTTTTTAAACGAATATTGCTAAAGCAGTTTCACTTCAGTTGAAAACCAGTTGAATCAGAGCATGTAAGAAGAAAATTTAATCCATCATTACTAAAAGAAAATGTTAGCTTACATTTATCTAGCCGTTAAGTATTACAAAATCTATGAGTTCCAGAAGATGTTCTGAAATTAGAACAAAGGGCCTTACAAAGGCTGAAGTGGATTTGTTACAGAATTATATGTATTATCTCGGAAACCAAGTAAGATGTGGCTAGGGTAGGGGTGGGGGGCGGGGGAAGGTGATAAAGGAAAGATGTACTACACATGTTGACAAGAACAAACAGCTGTAAACAGGCTCTCATTTTTTAGGGACTCACAGTAATTTCAAATCCAAACACACTATGAATACAGAGTGGTGCCTTATTAAATATGTATTACCTAAGAACGCTGTTTTCACCTGCAGAAATCTTATGCAGAATATCAAGTAGAAAGAATACAAGAGTTGTTACTAAGAGCCATTTTGATAAAGTGGCATGCATGAAGGAGGAAGCTATCTGAATGATAATATTTGTGAAGAACAATTTTTAAAACCATTTAGCTAGGCAAGTAGAGATTTGGAGGGGTGGTTACTCAGTTATAGTAAAATATCACATTTTACCACACTAAATTTACCACGTGGTCTCTCAGTACTGCAGGTTAGTAACATGCACGTTATTATTATTATTACTAATACATTTTTTTTGTATTGCTGCAGCTAGGAACAAGCCCAGCATCCTGTCTCCAACAGCAGCCAATCCAGGCTTCAAGAACCCTGTTTGTTTTAAATCTACCATATTCTAGCTTCATCTTGTGTCCCCTGGTTTTGTTGTTGTTTGAAAGTGTAAACAAACGCTTCACATCTGTCCACTCCGCCATGTTATTTTATGCTCCAATAAATAGAAGCGTCCAAACTAGGGGGTTCTTTTACAAAGCAGCAGTAAGTCCAATGCGGGCCTACTGCACGCTAAAACTGAAATACCGCTGGCCCAACGCAGCTACCAACGGTAGTTCCGGCTGCAGCGCATGCCATTTCCGGTGCTCTGGGAAATTCTTTTTTCCCTAGTCTGGCACTAACCCGGCGGTAATCGGACATCACCGTGCACTGTCCGGTTACTGCTGGGCTACCACGGGAGCCCTTACTGCCACCTCAATTGGTGGGGGTAAGTGCTCCCTGCCGCATGGCCACACGGTAGGAGTTATCTTACCGCTTGGCCATTTTTTTGGGACATTTTATTGACTATGGTAAAAAGGGCCCTGTTGCATGGGAAAAACGGCCCCCCACCACTACCGCAGGGCCCCTTTCCCTGCAGCTTAGTAAAAGGACCCCTCGGTGTGGGAAATATATGCCATACACAATAGCACCTACCCAATCAAAGTAATGCCTATGTCAGTGATGGCGAAAGAAAGTGCACCCTGAAGCAGAGCCAGCACTCGAAAGATGATCGTTTTGGTGCTTCCTTTGTTTCACTATAAGTGATATTTAACTTCATTTTTCTATATAATTGTGTGACTAATGATGAAATACATAATGGGCTACATAAGTATTGCCATACTTGGACAGACCAAAGGTCCATCAAGCCCAGTATCCTGTTTCCAACAGTGGCCAATCCAGGTCACAAATACCTGGCAAGATTGCAAAAAAGTACAAAACATTTTATACTAGCCATTAGCTTTGCATTTGGCCTAACTGGCTTTATAGCCCTACAGTTGATGGTTATATAAATTAATAAATAAAATAAAAATATTTTTTTCTGCATAGATTTACTATACCTGACTGTTAGGAAGGTGTTATTGTGAGTGCTATTTTATCCTATCACATTCCATAACTGGCGAATGTGATTGCACAATCTGCATGATAAGCTCTGTTGACTGAACTTTCGTATGGCAAAAAAAAAAATCCATCCATAAAGAAATGATGTTGTCTTTGCAACAGCTTGTAGTGCTTGTCTTAAAAAAAACACCTGTCCAGTCTAACAGTACTGTACACATATGCCCTCTCTTCCTATCTTCATTTTTTTGCGACATACAATGCTCTACCTTAACCCACTCCTGCATGCAAATCCATCGTTCATGTTCATATGCAACCATATATCCCAAAGGAATTATTTATTTACTATAATTTCTCTCCCACTTGTACATCAATGTGTTCCAGTGAGTTACAGATATTATACATCAATAATTCATAAACACACTGCAGTAAAGTAAATAAATAATACTATTTCACAAACTAAAGGCATGCATAACATAAACCACCAATATTCAACAAATCTACTGCTCCCTGAAACCATAGTGGTCCATATTTAAAGTGATTTAAATGGGCAGGAGAGGCTGCTGCCTGGTTAAATTGCATGTGTGCACCTCATAGCTGGTGATTTTGTGGTAGCCCAGGAGTGGAGACAGCACTTTTGTGGTTAAATGCTGATATTCAGCACAACTGCTTAAGTTATCCAGACAAATCAGATTGCATAAAAACATCTTTGGTTTAATTTAGGCAGTTAAGTGCCTAAAATCGCATCTATTTCCTTCCTTCCCCACAACTTGGTCTCCGCATCTCCGTTCCTTCCTTCCTCCCCTCTTCAGCATCTCTCTCCTTCCCTCTCCAACTTTCCTCTTCAGCTTCTCTCTCCTACCTTCCCTCCCTCCCTCCATGATTTATTTATTTATTTATTTAAAACATTTATATCCCAAATTTTCCCACTGGTTGTAGGCTCAATGTGGCTTACAAAAGCATATCAGGACTACAGTACTAATAGTATATTTAAACAGTGCAAACAGTAAATTAAAGATTGGCATTATATTAAACAACAGAATAGTAAAGAAAATAGGTT
This sequence comes from Microcaecilia unicolor, assembly GCF_901765095.1. Taxonomy (NCBI): domain Eukaryota; kingdom Metazoa; phylum Chordata; class Amphibia; order Gymnophiona; family Siphonopidae; genus Microcaecilia; species Microcaecilia unicolor. The sequence continues at coordinate 437,721,138 of NC_044032.1, forward strand.
TAAATGTCACTGTATTATTTGAAACCAAAGAAATTGATCAGATTAAGTTGCATCTGGAGAGTAGACCTTTTTAAATAGGATGAACTTTAATAATTTTCTAAACTTTAGATAGTTCTGGGTTGATTTAACTAATTTGGGTAAGGCATTCCACAGTCGAGTACCCAAAAAAGGAAAGTTGGAGGCGTATGTAGATTTGTATTTGAGGCCAAAGGAATCCGGATAGTGTAGATTTAAATAAGATCGGGAGGAATTAGATCTGTTTCTCGGTGGTAAGTCAACTAATTCTAGCATGTATTCTGGAACTATGCCATATATGATCTTGTGAATCAAGGTGCAGACCTTGAAAGCAACTTGTTCTTTGATGGGAAGCCAGTGCAATTTTTCCCGAAGGGGCTTGGCAGATTCAAATTTAGATTTTCCGAAAATCAGTCTCGCTGCCGTGTTCTGGGCAGTCTGAAGTTTCTTAAGTAATTGTTTCTTGCATCCGATATAGATACCATTACAATAGTCCAATTGGCTCAGCACCATTGATTGAATCAGGTTACGGAATACAACTCGTGGGAAGAAAGGTTTTATTCATTTCAGTCTCCACATCGAGTAGAACATTTTCTTTGTGGTGCAATTTATTTGAGATTCCAGGGTTAAGTGTTTATCGATTGTGACTCCTAGAAGTTTTAAGCTATCCATAATGGGTAGGGAGAGGTTGGGAGTATTTAAAGTGGTGGGATTGTCTTTATTATATTGCGATGATATTAAGAGACAATGAGGGGCATAATCGAACAGAAACGCCTATCTCCATGGGCGTTAATCTCCGAGAACGGGTCCGTGAAGGGGCAGAGTGAACCGTATTTTCCAAAAAAAATAGACGCCCATGTTTTATTCGCCAAGGTGTGAGCTGGGCGTTTTTGCTTTTCAGCGATAATGGAAAATGAAATCGCCCAGCTCAAAAACGAATACATCCAAGGCATTTGTTCGTGGGAGGGGCCAGGATTCATAGTGCACTGGTCCCCCTCACATGCCAGGACACCAACCGGGCACCCTAGGGGGCACTTTTACAAAAACAAAAAAAAGGTAAAAGAGCTCCCAGGTGCACAGCACCCTTCCCTTGGGTGTTGAGCCCCCCAAATCCCCCTCAAAACCCACTGCCCACAAGTCTACACCATTACTATAGCCCTAAGGGGTGAAGGGGGGCACCTACATGTGGGTACAGTGGGTTTGGGGGGTTGGACGACTAAGCATTAAGCAGCACAATTGTAACAGGTAGGGGGGGGGATGGGCCTGGGTCCACCTGCCTGACGTCCACTGCACCCCCTAACAACTGCTCCAGGGACCTGCATACTGCTGCTTGGGAGGAGGGTATGACATTTGAGGGTGAAAATAAAAAGTTGTGAAACATCATTTTTTGTGGTGGGAGGGGGTTAGTGACCACTGGGGGAGTCAGGGGAGGTCATCCCCGACTCCCTCTGGGGGTCATCTGGTCATTTAGGGCACTTTTTGGGGCCTTATTCGTGAAAAAAACAGGGTCCAGGAAAAGTGCCCTAAATTCTAGCTACAAACGCATCCATTATCGGCGAAAGGCGCCCATCTCTGTTCGGGTGATAACCACGCCCCAGTTCCGCCTTCACCACGCCTCCGACACGCCCCCGTCCACTTTGTCCGCATCCGCGACGGAGTCCAGTTGAAAGCGTCCAAAGTTCGGCTTTCGATTATACCACTTTATTTGTTTTTGTGAGAAAGACGCCCATCTCCCGATTTAGGTCGGAACTTGGGCGTTTTTCTCGTTCGATTATAAGCTGGAATGTGTCTTCTCAGTGTTTAATTTCAAATGAAATGAGTTTGCCCAATTGTTCATTGTACTTAGACATAGACTAATAAGGTTGGTGATTTCAGCCAAGTCTTTTTTGAAAGGTATATAAATTGTTACATCGTCAGCGTAAATGAATGGATTTAGGCCCAGCTTGGATAGGGCATTAGCCAATGGGATCATCATTATGTTGAATAGAGAAGGGGAAAGTGGCAAACCCTGAGGGACTCCGCAAGCTACATTCCATGAGGATGATAGAGTTGAATTCTGTTTGACTCTATATGATCTGAAAGAGAGGAAACCCTTGAACCATTTTAGTACATTTCCTCCAATCCCAAAATAGTCCAAAAGATGCAATAGGATTTCATGGTCAATCATAACAAATGCACTGGACAGATCAAATTGGAGGAGAAGTATATTCCTGCCACTTGTGATATGTTGTTTGAACTTGGATATAAGGGTAATTGAGCCATATTTCAGTTACCTGTTATTGTTTGCCTATTTGCACTATTTTGTTCCACTGTTCAATAACTTTAAGAGAATAAACATAATTGTTTGTTCACCCTGTTTGTCTGGACTGATAAAGAATCCTGGTGGTTTGTGTGCTGGGTCTGTGAGTGCTTTCTGGGAACTGTGGGACCACTGGGAGTGTGGCCCCAGTAACCTAGAAATCACTGGGGATAATTTGAGAGTGGGAGATTCGCCCAGAGGTGGTTGTAATCCAGTCGGTGGAAGGAAGGTACGAGTGTAGAGCAAAAGCAGTAGGTGAGCTGTGCTGGGGAAAGGCCCTTTAAGTGACTGTGGGGTAACCCCAGGCGGGTGGCTAAGCACTTTGTGACAGTCAATCTCCAGGACATAAGTAGCAGAATGGGATGGGCTACTGGGGCCCTGGCCTGACCAATATTTTGTCTAACAGAGCATCAGTAACAAGAGAGGCTGGAGATGAAAAGGTGTTCTACTGCTCTTGCTCCAGCATGTGTGCAGATATGTCACCTGGTGTATCAGTTGTGAGTAGGCCCAGATTCCTGGGGTTGCATAAAACCAAGGAAATTTAATAAGACGGGAGGTACCTTGATCTCACAAGGCTGAAGCTGTTTTCCCCCAGCAGCCGCATATTGGTACACCCAAACAAAGCAAGGAAGTCATTGTTTGTTGTTATTTTATCTAAGTTATTTAGAAACATACCAGCTTGAGCAGCATACAGGTGAATAGAGGACTATTACAACAGGGCTGGATTTGTTGGTTTTCTGCCAGGTACTTGTGACCTGGCTTGGCCACTGTTGGAAACAGGATACTGGGCTAGATGAGCCTTTGGTCTGACCCACTATGGCTACTTTTATGTGATGGCGACCCCCCCCCCCCCCCAAAAAAAAAAAAAAAAAACCCACTGACTGCTGCTGGTTGAATATTTATCCCATAATGTTTTGTTTACTGTATTAAAATCTGATATACCATCCTTGCTATAATAACAACAAAGTAGTTTATAAATAAATAAAATACAGATAACACCCAATTTATAAAGTTCAGACACTAACATACAAAGTACACAACAGAAAACAAGAGCATAAAAAATTCCAATGTATAGCAGCTGTCATCATAGAGGGAAGTCATCCCAAGCACTCCCTCTTAAGACCATCAGTCCTGTAATAAATCATAATGGCTTAATAAGCTCCACCCCACCCTATTATCTATCCTACTGGCTTAATATAGGCCAGAAAAGGCATGAGCGAGACCCAGTTTAAATCTCTGATAGGACCTCTCTTTCCGAAGGAAAGAAGGGATTGAATTCCATAAGGAAGGACCTAAGAATGTGACAAAAAATCTCAAAATGTGTGGTTGTAGGTAGTCATAAAGTAAGATTCTCATTTTGTGACTGAAGAGAACAGAAGGGATTATGGTGACAATTTTAGAATTGAGTGCCTGTGCACCAAGATGCCACTATAGAATATTAATGTAACATCAACTTGCCTACATTTAGGTGTGCCACTTATGCAGCATTTTAGCATTCTGTAAGTTATTACATAAATGGGTGCCCTGCTTATGTCCTGTCCCTATTCCTTCCCAGTGAACGCCCCCTTGCACTTACACGCTAATGCATTTGCACGCATATTTTATTTTATATTCTGTACACATATGGGGGGGGGGGGGATTCTATAAATGGTGATCAAGAATGGGCAACGGAAAAGTTCGGCAAGCGCTATTCTATAGAGGGTGTCCGCACTTCATAGAACAGCACTTTACACCAGTTTCCATGTTCAACTCTGGGCACCAGATTTACACCTGCTGAGACCTGGCATAACTCCTGACACCCAAGTTGGGCGTGAAGACCTATTATTCTTTAACACTGTGTGCAACATTTGGAACACCCCAACCCGCCTATGTCCTTCCCATGGCCACGCCCCTTTTGAGTTGCTCATTATGAGTTAGGAGCCCAGCATTACAGAATAGTGTACAGCTACCTCCTGCAGTCTGAATATCGGGCCCAGTGGATGTAATGGTCATGCAGATCTTTCTCATGCATATATTTATTAGTGATATCCTGATAACCTGGCCTATTTGCAAAAGGGCCCCCTAGACATTTACGTGTCCAAAGGTTATATTAATACAGGCACCTAGAATATAGAATTGCCCTTTATGAGTTAAGATTAAAATTTTTAATTGTAGTCTAAAGGACACAGGTAGCCACTGTTGGGAAGCTAAAAGTGGAGTTATGTGGTCACATTTAATTCTAAACTTTCCTAGCACAAAAACCTAACGTGAGAAACCAAAATCTCACCACATTTTCATTTACCCCCAAATTTCCCACATATTAAATTTTGATTTTTCCTAAAGATTATCAGCCCTCAGTAATGTGCAGTTCTGCTGGAAGGCAGTGTCCCCACAACCTCCCTTAAATAATAAAGGGGTCCTTTAACTAAGGTGTGCTGAAAAATGGCCTATGCTACTGTAGGCATGTGTATTGGATTCATGCAGGTCCATTTTTCAATGCACCTGAAAAAAAGGCCTTTTTTTTGGGGGGGGGGTGAAAATGGACATGCAGCAAAATAAAAATTGGCACACGTCCATTTTGGGCCTCAGACCTTACCACCACCCACTGACTTAGCGGTATGGTCTCACACATTAACCGGGCGGTAATCATCAGTGCATGTACACTGTTGATTACCACCTGGTTATCGCCACGAAGTAGAAAACAAAAAATATTTTCAGCCACACATGTCATACGTGCATAAAAAATGGAATTACCGCCTGTGACGTGCAGTAGCCGGTAGTTCCAAACTGACGTACGTTGGACGTGCATAGTTACCCACGCGCCTTAGTAAAAGGGCTCCAAAGTTTACAATTTATTTATTATTTTATTTATTAGGCTTTATTTACTGCCGTGTTGAAGGAATTCACTCAAGGCAGTGTACAGTAAGAATAGATCAACATGAGCAATTACAGCAATAAAAATATTCAAATAACAGTACAAAGTATGGCATAGTATACTACTTACAATTGATTATACCATATTATGAAGGAAATCTCCTTCTCACTCTTCTATCAACACCGACAATCACAATTGTGAAGGAGATTATGGAAATACTTCGTGCTCAATTGACACCTGTTCTAGCAATATATTATGGTTAAAGAGGTGATGCCTCAAGAAGCCTCCGGCTGTACGTCTTTAAAGCTCACGGGGGCTGGGCTGCTTCATCATCGGCATTCACCTCCCAACTAATGAGCTGTTCAATATCTTATCTGCTCTTTTTTTCTTTTTTTAAAAACTTTTTACTTTCAGTTCAATATGTATTCAATTGATGTTTAAACTCAAATCAAAACTGGAAAGTCACTTAGCTTATACAGATCTAGTCTTTTTCTCAGTATGAGCCTCTTCAACGCTTAGCACGACTATGACCAACGGTGGCCAACGAGCATCGGAGTGTGTTGAACACAAAAAGGGTGGTTACACCTTTTGTCGATCACTGCGATGGAGCACAACATTCTTTTGCTGAGCTAAGATGTTTTGTTTTACAGCAGATCAAGGTTTCCCCAGTAAGGATAGGGGATAACAGGAAGAGGACACTGTTCCAGTGCGAACAGAGATGGATACATCGTTTGAATTCGCTAACTCCTGAAGGTTTGAATGGAAAGATCGAGTGGGGTCATTTTTTCTGATTTTCTCTGATTTTTCCTTTAATTCTCTCTTGATTTTGTGTGACAGTCCATCTATACATGAGAAATACATCCGGGATTCCATTTAAATGGAAAAGTGGAACCATGACGCTGATTGGTCAGATTGGCTCTTGGCGTCTGACGTAGTGGAGTATATAAGTGCGAGAGGCCATTTTTTAGGCTGGTTCACTGGAGCTGTTAGTTTTCTGAATTGAGGTGTTTACAGAAAATGTTTTTGAGAGAAAGAAGATTGCAGTAAAGTTGTTCTGGAAGTTAAGATCTATGTTTTTAATTTTATTTTTCTCTTTATAGATCAATGCAGACCATACGACCCTGAAGCAGGTGACGAAATGTTGGCCACCGTTGGTCATGGTCGCGTTAAGCGTTGAAGAGGCTCATACTGAGAAAAAGAGTCGATATTGAACAGCTCATTAGTTGGGAGGTGAATGCTGATGATGAAGCAGCCCAGCCCCCGTGAGCTTTAAAGACATACAACCGGTTGCTTCTTGAGGCATCACCTCTTTAACCATAATATATTGCTGGAACAGGTGTCAATTGAGCACGAAGCATTTCCATAATCTCCTTCACAATTGTGATTGTCGGTGTTGATACTACTTACAATGTCAACAAAATACATAATAGAACATTTTAATTGACAGTGAAGGGTAAAGTAAAGATGTAACATATAGATAGGTAAGAAGAGTTAGAAAGTAAGGTGACTGATTTAAAGGAAGTTACACATGAGGTCAGAGAGATGGTTAAATACTATCTCTTCTTTTCTAAATAATAACAATTAGTATAACTCTGTTCAAAGCATATACATAACTGTAGAATCACACAGTTAAAAGCCTTCTATCTAGGATGGTTTAACTAGAAAAGTTCCTTGTGGGGAAAAGCTCCTTTTGAGGAAAACTCCCTGTGAGGAGCACAATATGCAAAGACAGCCAACTCCAATATCCTCCACAGCTTAAAGAGCCATATGTAACAGCTTAAAAGGAACCCTAAACAGAATTGGCAGGCAGTAGAGAAACTAAACTTCTCTCACATCCCAAAAGCTAGCTACCAAGTGGACTGTCACATTTTGCATCAGCTGTGAACTCTGAATATGCATTTTAGGTAAGCCAAAATATAGCTCATTGCCATAATTGAATCTATTCATAATTACTGCCTGAATAACTTTAAGTCAGTCTGACACAGTAAACACCACAAATTGATATATTTACAGGATCTGAGGCAACATGGCTTTTACCAATGGCAAATTATGCCAAAAGAATCTGATTTATTTCCTTGTCTGGGTGACAAGAGAACTAGATTGAGGGCATTTGCTGGATGTGGTCTACTTAGATTTCAGCTAAACTTTTGATACTGTCCCTCACGGGAGACTCATAAATAAACTAGGCAGCCTGAGGACAGAACCCAAGGTAGTAAACTGGATCAGAATTGGTTGACTGACAGATGACAGAGTGTGGTGGTAAATGGAGGTAGGGGAAGGAAGGGTAGGTGCTAGACATGGTGGGGAAGGACCTTGAAATGCCCCTTGGTGGTGGTGGTGGTGGAGGGAGGCACATGGCTGAAGATTTAGGTAGGGTGCTAGATACTCTTGGGTCAGCCATGAAGAAAGATGGGTAGTGGACTGCCTCAGGGATCCAATTTGGGGCTGATTCTGTTCAATATCATTGTGAGCAATATTGCCGAACAGTTAGAAGGAAAAATATTGCCTTTTTTTTTCAGATAACATAAAAATTAGGAACAGAGTTAACATTCCAGAAGGAGTAGAAAGCATGAAAAGTGATGTATAAATATCAGAAGCTTAGGCTAATGCTTGGCAGTTAAGCTTTAATGTGAAGAAATATAGAGTGACGCATTTGGGGATGCAGAATGTCAAAGGAGGTCTATGTGAAAGGCTGGTGTAAATGGACCATGAAATAGACCTCAGGGTAATAGTGTCTGAGGACTGCAAGGTAGAAAAGAAATATGACAAGTACTCAGTGCAATTGTTCTAGCAAAAAAGGTGCCGGTACTCAAATGCCAGGCCACCCTTCAGGGGTGTGGTGATCACTGAGGGACTCGCTCCACAATAGCCAGGCCCCCTGCAACCAGTTACAGAACCTATGACAAGGCAGAATTGGTGTCTTGAGCCTGAGCTCTTTCATTAAAACTTGTGGTCCATGGGTCAATTTTAGCAGACACTGGAAAAGGTGCCGGTACTCAGTACCCCTGAGTGCCCCCTCAAAAAAAGCCCTGCAAGTACTTATCTTAAAGATGTTAAGTTCAATCATCCTGGGGTCTTAAAGTCCAACATAGACTATGTTTCCGCTTTTCAGCTGTATCAAGGCATTGCCCTTGAAAATGAGAAAGGCATTGGTTAAATATAAAATCCATACCCATATTATAAATATGTCAAATAAAAAAGACTAGCCTCAAAAATACCTGCTCCAAATGGCAAGAGCATTTCTGACGAAGGCCAGAAGGATGCTTGGCTAAACAGAGGGAGGCATAACCAGCAGAATAAAGGAGGTAAAATGCCTCTGTACAAGTTACTGGTGAGACCACATTTATTACTTTGTCAGTTTTGGAGTGCATATGTTACCTACGATATCAAAAGACTTGAAGCTGTTCAGAAGAAAGGGACTGAAATGGTATGGGTCAGAGCTTGATGATGTATGCGAAGAAACTTGATGACCTGAATATGTACACCATAGAGAAGAGGAGGACAGGAGAGATATGATACAGACATTTAAATACGTGAAAAATATTAATGAACAACCCTTTCCAGAAACAGAGAGACTACAGAATTAGAGGACGTGAAATACTACTACTACTACTTAACATTTCTAGAGCGCTACTAGGGTTACGCAGCGCTGTACAGTTTAACAAAGAAATAAAGCTACAACATCAGCAAATACTTTTTCATAGAAAAGGTGGTGGATATATGGAATGCTCTTCTGAAAGATGTGGTGTGAGTACAACAGTGGCAGAATTTTTATCTCCCCCTGTCCACTGATATGTTATATCGATGGTTATGTCATTTTAAAATTAAAATTTTTTTTATTATTAAAAGTAGTTATAATGTAAATATTTTTGGAATTATATATGTAATTTTGGAATTGTATGTGTGATTTGTACATGTTTTTATTTTTCATATTGGTTGTTTTATGATGCATATTGAAGCATATGATAACTATTTATGTGATCTGTATATGTTAGTATTATTATATACTGTTTGGTATTAGAATGTTGCATGATTTATATGTATAGTCTTATATGGCTTTTAATTTTGTCTTGCTTTTATAGTTTTATCCCTGATGCAGCCTGAGGGCGAAACGTGGCCACGTCGGGTATTGTTTCAATTAAACCTTTTTAACCTCATCCTGCTTTTTTGTTTGTTTAAGATGTGGTATGAGTACAACGGTGACAGAATTTAAAAAGACTTTGGATAAACACAGATGATTCTTATATGACAAAAAAGAAAAAAAAAGGAATAATAGCACAGAGCATCTCCAGCAAAGCAAAATTTAAATGAGTTTCACACTTTAAAAAAAGATATAGAGGGTAGTAAATACAGAATATTAGATTCTGGTGTAATATTAGAAAATTCAGTGAGAGCCATGTTTGGCTTCTTTGTTACCAGATGGTCAGTAGCCTTTATCAGGGTTTATTTATTTATTTATTCCACATGCTTGATATATCGCATGGGGCCTAACACTCTTCACTGTCATCCAGTGCAATCATTGTATGCCTCTGTAGGTGACATTCAAATCCTCTATCGTGTCCTCCCTTCACAGTCTGGCTTATCTGAACTCAATTTCTGCCTCTCAAAAGTCTCTACCGGGCTCTGGGAACACCATATCTTTCTTAACTCCCAGAAATCTGAGGCCATTCACTTCCCGAATCCTTGCTCTTCTACACCTTCTTGTCCATTTCTTGATCAGTGTTTCTTGGTATTTCAGTAACAATACTCTCAAATAAGACACCAAAAAAGTTTTTCAGAGGTCCATAATTACCACCACTTATCTTTAACCTTCAATATAAAATGATTCAACCCTGGACCTCAGCGGTGCCCCTCACTGGATCATTATTTTCCATCTCCAAGACTTATGCACACACGTCCTCACTGGTTTTAAAAACCAGTACTCATCTTAAAGATGTTAAGTTCAGTCAGCCGGGGGTCTTAAAGTCCAACATAGACTATGTTTCGCTTTTCAGCTGTATCAAGGCATACCCCTGAAAATGACAAAGGCATTGGTTAAATATAAAACCCATACCCATATCATAAATACATCAAATAAAAAAGACTAGCCTCAAAAATACCTGCTCCAAATGGCATCGGCATTTCTCAGCCAATAACTCACCTGGCTTCAAAAATGGCGGTGGCGTTCTCACTCCTATCTTTATCCCTCTCTAGGGCAGTGTTTCTCAAGTCCAGTCCTGGAGTACCCCTTGCCAGTCAGGTTTTCAGGATATCTACAATGAATATACATGAACTTGATTTGCATACACTGCCACCATTATATGAAAATCTCTTTCATGCATATTCATTGTGGATATCCTGAAAACCTGACTGGCAAGGGGTACTCCAGGACCATACTTATTTGTGATAATTTAGCATCTTCTCTAAGTCACCACCCTCCCACCCCACATTCACCTGATCAATAACTCGCCACCTAAGATCCTGTACCGAATGTTATTTCTCCACCCAATGTTGGACTAGAGGAGCCTGTAAAGATCCTGTGTGTATCTGGGATTTATGTTCATTTAATCTAACCTTAATAGGATGGCTACTCCGTCCCATATAGAGTAAATCACATGGACATAATATAATGTATATAACATTTCTGCTATCACATGTAGTATTACCTCTAGCTCTCAACTTACAACACAATCCCGGGGCACCCAAGTAGACCCTACTACAGCATATTGGCATCATTGCCATTTTTCAAACTGGCTCCAGGAGTTAGTTTGTGTATTTAATCAAGCTGCTTCCTTGAGGGGGTGGTCCCCTTTTCTTTTTTCCTTTGTGATTTTTCTTTCTTTGACCCCTAAATATGGTGGACTAAATAATTGATAGTTTGATAGTATACTTTTGTATATTTTTCATATATATTTTTCTGATTCTATTCAGGTTTATGGATAATTATATACCTGATAGATAAATAAATATGTGTATGAAGACTTGCAAGCCTGGCTGGAGACCTGAGAACCTAGAGGCTGTGTTTGGGGCTGAGCAGCCCTACCAGCCACAGACTACTAGGCCTGATAGCCAGAGGCCTACTTGAGACTGTTACTAAATAATAGAAACTGTTGCACCTGAAGTTCCTGGCCTGTGAGGTAACAGGTCCCAGGTGTCAGACTTTGTGAGTTCTTGTACCAAGTAGTGCACTGCTGAGTGCGATGATACGCACCCGGACTCTGCTTGGCGGCCGAGCAACCCCAAGGTTCACCTGTGGTGACTGGTGTTCCCCGGGGGGTGGAGCCCCCAGGTGCGGGCGGCCGGGCGGCAGGACTTACGCAGAGAGATGGAGAGAGGGGTGCTGAGGAAACCAGCCGGAGGAGTGCAGAAGGGAGTGGTCCAGGCATAGGCAATGTCCAACTGGCAGGCAGCAGGCAAGAGCATAGGCCAGGTACAGGCAATGTCCAACTGGTAGGCAGCAGGCAAGAGCGTAGGCCAGGTACAGGCAATGTCTAACAGGCAGGCAGCAGGCAAGAGAGTAATCCAGGTACAGGCAACGTCTAACAGGCAGGCAGTAGGCAAGAGAGTAATCCAGGTACAGGCGAAAGTCAGCAGGCAGGCAGCAGGCAAAAGGGTAATCCAGGTACAGCCAAAGTCAGTAGGCAGGTGGCAGGCAAGAGAGTAATCCAGGCACAGGCAAGTCAGCAGGCGGGCGGCAGGCAAAAGGGTAATCCAGGTACAGGTAAAGTCAGCAACAAGGGACCAGTAGAAGAAGCAGACTACAGAGTTAGTAACACCTACCAAAGTAGAAGCCGAAGCCCAGAAGCAGAGAAAGATTTCCCAGAAATAATGCTAGAATCAGCCCGTTACAAGAAACAGCTGAGAGGGAAGGTAAGGGAAATGGGAGTTGATATACCGCCTTTCTGAGGTTTTTTGCAACTACATTCAAAGCAGTTTACATATATTGATGTACTTATTTTGTACCAGGGGCAATGGAGGGTTAAGTGACTTGCCCAGAGTCACAAGGAGCTGCAGTGGGAATCAAAATCAGTTCCTCAGGATCAAAGTCCATTGCACTAACCGCCAGCCCATTCACTTTGAATGGGCTGTGTTGGCATTACCGCACTGTCAGCCGCTAGCGTGGCTTTGTAAAAGGGGGGAGGGGGGTTAGAGAGCTGTTTATTTTTTAAAATTATTTATCAACTTACACAAAATAATCACAAGGTAACTCTTGTACCTGCAATACAGAAAAGAAACAACACATGAAGAAAATAATATAATAAAATAAAGCAACATATCAATTAAGTACATAAGTACATAAGTACATAAGTAGTGCCATACTGGGAAAGACCAAAGGTCCATCTAGCCCAGCATCCTGTCACCGACAGTGGCCAATCCAGGTCAAGGGCACCTGGCACGCTCCCCAAACGTAAAAACATTCCAGACAAGTTATACCTAAAAATGCGGAATTTTTCCAAGTCCATTTAATAGCGGTCTATGGACTTGTCCTTTAGGAATCTATCTAACCCCTTTTTAAACTCCGTCAAGCTAACCGCCCGTACCACGTTCTCTGGCAACGAATTCCAGAGTCTAATTACACGTTGGGTGAAGAAAAATTTTCTCCGATTCGTTTTAAATTTACCACACTGTAGCTTCAACTCATGCCCTCTAGTCCTAGTATTTTTGGATAGCATGAACAGTCGCTTCACATCCACCCGATCCATTCCACTCATTATTTTATACACTTCTATCATATCTCCCCTCAGCCGTCTCTTCTCCAAGCTGAAAAGCCCTAGCCTTCTCAGCCTCTCTTCATAGGAAAGTCGTCCCATCCCCACTATCATTTTCGTCGCCCTTCGCTGTACCTTTTCCAATTCTACTATATCTTTTTTGAGATACGGAGACCAGTACTGAACACAATACTCCAGGTGCGGTCGCACCATGGAGCGATACAACGGCATTATAACATCCGCACACCTGGACTCCATACCCTTCCTAATAACACCCAACATTCTATTCGCTTTCCTAGCCGCAGCAGCACACTGAGCAGAAGGTTTCAGCGTATCATCGACGACGACACCCAGATCCCTTTCTTGATCCGTAACTCCTAACGTGGAACCTTGCAAGACGTAGCTATAATTCGGGTTCCTCTTACCCACATGCATCACTTTGCACTTGTCAACATTGAACTTCATCTGCCACTTGCACGCCCATTCTCCCAGTCTCGCAAGGTCCTCCTGTAATCGTTCACATTCCTCCTGCGACTTGACGACCCTGAATAATTTTGTGTCATCGGCGAATTTAATTACCTCACTAGTTATTCCCATCTCTAGGTCATTTATAAATACATTAAAAAGCAATTCTTCCTTAAACAACAAAAATGGGTGAGTGGTTGTAACAAAGAAAGGAAAAATCTAAAGGAATCTATATATATAAAACTCACCCTCAATGTTCTATTGTCTGCTGACGTCACTGAAGCCAGTTCGTATGTTCGAAGCTCTGAAGCCACGAAAATCACAGTTTGTGGGCCCCGCCCTTGCGTCAAACGTTATGACGTTGAGGGCGGAGCAGATTCTCACCTCCAACGATCTATTCAGGCCACAAACTCCGGATTTCCACACTGGAGCTCTGCTCCGCCCTCACGTCAAAACGTGTTGACGTCGAGGGCGGGTCACAAAACCCGCCACCCACACAGAGCTACAACGGAAATAGCAGCGCTGCACGCCACGAACCAGGTAAAACCACGACAAGCCATGCAGCCATGAAACCCTTGCTAGCGCTCGTTTCATTGCGCTCAGAAATGGGCCTTTGTTTACTAGTTATCAATAAATCTGTAAAAAACCAGATAACCACAGACATACACTAAACTAACTCCCGCACATACTCAAAAGTCATAACAGATACACTCAAATGAACTTTTTCATATTTAGAAAAGCCCACAATTGCTCTGGGGTGAAAAAAAAACATACTTTGCCCCTCCTAATTTAACCACACACTTGAATGGGTAAGTTAATAAAAAAGTTGCACCCAAATCTCTTGACTCATAGCCAAAAACAATTTTCTTCTTTTCTGGTAACATCGGGATAGATCTATATCTTTTTACCATAAAATAAATCAGATGCATGGTGAAACTTCAAAAGAGCATTTAGTTCTTGTTCAAATACTAGGGACACCAATAAAGCAGCTCTTTCGGAGGTCTTAGAAACAGATTCTTTTAAAATTGCTGATATATTATTCATGTTCAATTGAGTCCTCAGGCCATGGTTACCTTCCATTTCTCCCTGGAAATGTTTTTGAAGATGGAAGGCACATATATTTTATTCAAGGGAAGAATAGCTTCTGGGGAATATTTTAAAACCTCAGTAAGATACTTCTGAAACAAATCCAGCAGAAATATTCCAGGTGACTTTGGAAAGTTTAGTAGTCTGAGGTTCAGCCTACGATAACTATTCTCAATATTAGATAGTTGGAATGGCTCAGGAAATATTTAGTAATGTTCCTTGTGGATTTACTTCTATGCAGAACTGTTTATTTCCAAATTTTACAGCATAGAGGCCAAGATGATTCAGTGAGTAAACACGCATCATGAATTCAAAAGTCCTCCGGCTGTTTTGGATTACTTTTTATGGTGAATTAATGATCAATTAAGTGTAGTTTAGGAGGTTTATTTTAGCTATTGACCTTGCTTTTTTGTCTCATCACACATCTAGAAACCCACAAATGCACAGGGTGTTATCAGTTTCAAGATAAGAAAATTATACATTTCACATTCCTTCTTTCTGGCAGGGTGTCTCTACTGTCTGAATTCCACTGTAGGTAGCAAATTAAGATGGACTTCAAAGCCAGCACTCACAGAAACAAATTAGTATACACAGATAAAAGGAAGCAGTATCAATCATTAATAAAAGTGAAGGTCCTACAGCTCTGTTTTAGCATTCAGTCAGATCATTTAAAGAGTTTAGAATTTATAATTTGTCTTTCTGTAGGGATATATAGTATAAAATGATTAGTGATAGCAATTTACAATTGATTTTTCTGTTATCCTGATTGTTCATGGAACCAATACTTTTTTTTTTTTGCTTTCTTTAAAAATCTTGTTTATGACCATAAAATGTTTCTATTGGCCTTTAAAAGAAAGAGAGCGATTTTTAAAGTGATTTAGAGGGGTAGTTACTAAGGTGCACTAAATTACCGCCAGGGCCAGTGCAACAAGGTAAGAGTGGTAAGCACTGCATGGGGTGCCAAAATTCAAGGGACGCTAAAAGTTGCTGCCATTTCACTGTTGTGCTGAACTTACATCAGAACACCACACGTACAAGCGTTGGAATGGGGGGGGGGGGGGGGGGGGGGGGGGGGAGGGGAGGCAGCAGGGTCCTGGCTCCACCAAAATTGTTCTCCTGAGCTCCCCTTCTCCAAAGTGCCTTGCACTTTAAAACTGTCTGCAGGGCGACAAGAGCCCCCTCCCTACCCTACCCATCTTCAAATCTTTGCTCAAAGCCCACCTCTTCAATGTTGCTTTCGGCACCTAACCTTTATACCTTTCAGGAAATCTAGACTGCCCCTATTTGACTGACTGTACATTTGTCCTTTAGATTGTAAGCTCCTTGAGCAGGGTCTGTCCTTCTATGTTAAATTGTACAGCGCTGCGTAACCCTAGTAGTGCTTTAGAAATGTCAAGTAGTAGTAGTACTAGTAGTATTGTGTCCTTTCACTGCTGCTGCTCTTATCCTCGACTGGCTCTGTCCCCTGACACCATGTGCTTGTTGAAATCAGAGATTACAAGAAAGTGAGAAACAGGAAGTTGCTTGTTTCTTACTTGAATAAGCATGTGGTGTCAGGGGCCAGAGACGATTGAGTATTGCCAGAATGGCATCAGCGAAAAGACATGTGTCCATTGCTCTGCAGATGATTTTATAGTGCAAGGTAGGTGGGTGAAGGGGGCTGATACTGGGAACAGGGCTGAGACAAGTCTGACTAGGGGTAGGAAAGGGGGGCTGACAAGGGGGTAGGTGAAAGATGGCAGGTGGAACTTGGAAAGGGGTCCAATTCAGAAGGTGTGGCTGGAGCTGGGGGGCTGAAACAGGGTAAATGGGAGAAGGGATCTGGGACTTGGTGATGGCTCTGATTTAAGGGCTCAGAGAAAGTGGCTGAGAGCTGATGCGAGGCTGGGAATAGCTAAAGGGGCCGATGTCAGATGCTAAGGGTGTCAGAAAGGGTCTGACATTGGGGCAGATGCCAGACGGGGCTGATGTTAGGACTGGGGAAGAGAGAAGGGGGCTCAGAGCTATCAGACTGGGGATAGGGATGAAGATGGGGATGGGAGAAGGAATCTAATGCTAGGCCTGAGAGAAGAGGTCTGGGGTCTGACAAAAGGGCAGATGGGAAGAAGGGGTTGGGGGCTGATTCAGGGGCCCGGGGGGGGAGAAGAAAGAGAAGGACATGTATTGTGTGGGGCAGGGGGAAAAGCAAGGGAATATGCAGGGGAAGGTGAAGATGAAAGAGCAGAGAGATGAGTATTAGGGTTAAGGACAGTGGAGGAAAGAGAGGGTAAATGAGTATTGGAGGAAGAGGTATTGGATGCTGAAGAAGGGGGGAAGGAAGTATGGGAGAAGAGGCAGGGGTAAAAGAGGAAAAAGAGAGGGAGGGCTGGAAGAGAATAAGAGACAAAGGAAGGGATAGATCTTTGAGGGAGGTGAGAGTGGGTGAAAATAGGAAGGTAAAAGGCTAAATAGGAGCCTGAATAAGGGATACGATGTAACCCTGGTCCTGCTCAAACAGTCCTGGATTCTGGCTAAGCTCTTTAGGTTAGGCACCCGGACCAGGATCTATAAAACGTTTTATAAAAACAATTCAGCTTTTATTAACAGGAAAAACTCTTGTGAAAAGTTCTTGTAATTTGTAGGCTAGAAAACACATCCATATTCTCCTCCCATCTACAGTTATTCTCCTGATTCTACTGGGCTCAATCCGACCTACTGGGCAGAACAACACGGGGCTGCTTTCACTGTCTCCCGTTGGGTTTTTCCCCAGCTGCATTGTGGCTGCCTCCTTGAGGTGCGATACTCCAAACTCACCTCAGTTTCCAGCAGGTCGCCCATCTGGTTCACTCTTGGGGTCTCCAATCCCTTTGCTGCAGAGCCCTCATGACTTTGCCTTAATCTGCCTCTGCTTCTGAGCAGAGACAATCCTCTTTTGTTCTGCAGTCCCTGCTTCTTATGCCAGGACAGGACGCCCCCTTAACTTCTTGGGTCTTGGCAGGGGGTATGGACAACCAAAGACCCTGCTCTTCCCAGTACAGGTGGTTTTATACCATCCAAACCCCAATCCCATGTATAAGCACTGTCAATCATATTCTCATGACATCATCATTTACTTAAGTCAACTACAGTTTCTCCCACCTTAGGCAGCTCTACGAACTCCCATCATCATAGTAACCCCCAGGAGATTCTCCCATCCCTGCTCTGCAGCAGAGACATCTCCCAAAAGGCTTACTTCTGTTTCTGACGTCCTGATCTGCATGGCTTCATTCTGTGAGTCTGACGTCCTGCACATTGTACGTGCAGGACGTCAGAAACAGAAGGAAGCCTTTTGCAGGAAGAAGAGGACCTCGGCTGGCGGGGGGTTGGGGTCCCCGCCCACCCATATTAGCTCTGTGCCCAGCCAAAATGTCAGGTCTGGCTGTGCCACTCAGGGCCGGTCCTAGGGTCTCTGGTTCCCCCCTGCAGACTATCAGTTGGCGCCCCCCCGTCTGGCATCTTCTTTCTCTCTTCTCCCTCCCTCTTCTCCCACCCTGCCCCTTTTTCAGCCCAGTGCCTTAAAAGGTGATGAACAAGTTAAAGAAAAGCAGGCAGAGGGAGCACAAGATGCAAAGGAAATAGGAGCGGAAAGAGATGGAGTACAAATCAATACATACATCTAGCTTTTCATACATCTGTACACAACTATGGAATGAATTACCAACCCTAAAGAGAATCCACGTATGTGGAGAACTCAATAGATCCCAAGGCATGTAAAGTGTAAACAAAAAGGTGGGAATATGAGCCAGGCTATCCAATAATTTGATCTGAAGTTAAGTTTAAAATAAACAAAATTTAATAATATTCAAACAAATAATAATAACACAATTCCACATTAAAATTGTGTTATTATTATTTGTTTGAATATTATTAAATTTTGTTTATTTTAAACTTAACTTCAGGTCCAATTATTGGATAGCCTGGCTCATATTCCCACCTTTTTGTTTACATGAATTACCAACCACCATAAGAAAAACACGCGACCTAATGACCTTCCGGAAACTACTGAAGACTTACTTGTTCAAAAAAGCGTGCAAAATGGATCCGTCATAACAATCTGACTCCTAAACTACATCAGACACAATTTATACTGAAACTCTTTTAATTAATTTGCCTATTTTATTTACACCCTAATTACTGATAATTACACCTTGTCCTGATATCATTATGTTATGTTGTTATCCATTTATCCACTTCTTACTCAACATAATTTTCGTATGCACCTTAATAGCAATAATTCTGAAATTCTTCGCCGTTAATATGATTGCCATAATATTCTTATGCACCTTATCTGTTATATACACTCTGATTTTCTATTCCATCAATGTGATTGTAGTTGTATTATATTGTAAGCCACATTGAGCCTGTAAATAGGTGGGAAAATGTGAGATATAAATGCAGCAAATAAATAAATAAATAAATAAATTTGAAAAAACTAACAAATACTAACAATCACCACTTTACAAATTAACAATAGAATATAGAAATAAAATAGAAATAAAACAAATATGTAAAATAAAATAATACATTTTTATTGGGCTAATAAATATAGCTTGTCATCCATTGGCTGCCTTTCCATCTAGAGTCTGCCCCCTCTCTCTGCCCCTTTCCATCCAGCTGCGTATGTGTCTGCCCATTCTCTCCCTGCCTTCCGTGTATACCCCCCTCTCTCTGCCCGTTTCCATCCAGCATCTGCCCCCTCTCATCCAGTCGCTGAGCCACATATGTGTCTGCTCGTTCTCTTCCTGCCTTCTGTGTATACCCCCCTCTCTCTCTGCCCCTTTCCATCCAGCATCTGCCTCCTTTCTTTGCCCCTTTTCCATCCAGTGTCTGGTCTGCCCTTTCTTCTCATTTCTTGACGAAGAAGGGCAACCTTCGAAAGCTGATCAAGAAATGTATTAAGTTATGTCCAATAAAAAAGGTATCATCTTATTTTCTTTTCCATGTTTTATTTTGTTTGATTTCTATTGATTACCTTTAAAATAAAGTTGAAATGGGCATATTGTTGCCGCCTTAAACTAGGTAGCTGGTTACACAATTACCTTCCATGAGGGTAATATTATAACAGGGCACCTTTTTTCACCTATTGTATAAAAAGGATCCTATATGTGTATAAAATAATAGCACAAATCCTGCAGAAATTGTGCATATGTTGAAGGCGCAGGCATACCTGGTCAGTCTACATTTCACCTAAACTTGTCCCCTGAGCACACCTACTGTACAAGTGCATACCTACTTACAAAATGCACATATTTAGGTGTTTCATGCATGTAAATCAGCATTCACCCCGGATTCTATATATGGCGGCTAAATTTGTGTGCACAAATCAATACACATTATCAATGTGCATATACAAATTAATATTTGATTTGATTAATGAGCAAATCAATGCCAACAATTGGCTGTTAACAGCTAATTATTGGTGTTAATTGGCTTTAATTGGGATTTATGCATGTATCATATTCTATAACTATGCATGCGGAAATCCTATAGCACATAAATTCAAGGGGGCAAGGCCGGGGGAGTTCCAAAGGGTGTACCCAGAGTTACAGAATAGATCTGATTGGCGCCTAGCATAGGTGCCGGCATTTACACCTGCTTTCAGCAGGCGCAATTGCCGGTGCCTTTTATACAATAGTGCTCAGTGCTTAAATTATTTGGCGCTGAGAAATCAGCACCATTCATAGAATCTAATCCAGTATATGTAAAAAAAGATTGATAAAATGACCTCTTAAAAACTGGAAGGAGTAGTTGCACTTTTAATAATTTTTCATAAAAGTTTTTCTTCTGGTTTTGTAATGTAGGAAAGGGATCTAGGTGTCGTTGTTGATGATAAGTTCAAACCCTCTGCTCAGTGTGCAAACAAAATGTTAGGTATTATTAGGAAAGGAATGGACGTTATAATGCCTTTGTATCACTTCATGGTGCCACCGCACCTCAAATACTGTGTGCAATTCTGGTTACTTCATCTCAAAAAAGATATAGTGGAATTAGAAAAGGTACAGAGAAGGGTGGCGAAAATGGTAAAGGAGATGGGACAACTTCCCTATGAGGAAATGCTAAAGCGGCTAGGGCTCTTCAGCTAGGAGAAAAAAATGGCTGAGGGGAGATATGATAGAGGTCAGTAAAATAATGAGTGGAGTGGAACCAGTAGACATGAATCGTTTGGTTACTCTTTCCAAAAATGCTAGGACTAGAGGGCACACAATAAAGCTACAAAGTAGTAAATTTAAAATGAATCGGAGAAAATATTTCATCACTCAATGTGTAATTAAACTCCGGAATTCGTTGCCAGAAAATGTAGTAAAAGCAGTTAGCTTAGCAGGGTTTAAAAAGGTTTGGATAGCTTCCTAAAAGAAAAGTCCAAAGCCATTATAAAAATGGACTTGGGGAAAATCCACTACTTATTTCTAGGATGAGCAGCATAAAATGTATTGTACTGTTTTGGGATCTTGCTAGGTACTTGTAACCTGGATTGGCCACTGTTGGAAACAGGATGCTGGGCTTGATGGACCTTAGGTCTGTCCCAGTATGGCAATACTTATGTTCTAATGTTCTTAAGTATGTGGTCTTTATATTCATCAAATTAATTTAGGATTGGAGGAGGAGGATTAAGTAACCCTCCAGCCCCCTTTATTTTAATTGCAAGAAGACTCAAGTAATAAAACCAGACCTTCTGTTTTGAGTAGCTGTGCTGGTTGTTGTGAAATGCAAGCACTTATGTGACTTTATGATTTCTTTATAGGAAAATAAAATTATAAACAGCTCTCAAAACTGTGTTTGACTTTAAACTTTCTACAACTTCTTTTTATTGTCATTGATAACTTTTCTGTTTGTATATAAGTAGAT
The DNA here is from genome assembly GCF_901765095.1 of Microcaecilia unicolor. Classification (NCBI taxonomy): domain Eukaryota; kingdom Metazoa; phylum Chordata; class Amphibia; order Gymnophiona; family Siphonopidae; genus Microcaecilia; species Microcaecilia unicolor. Next base: position 437,742,409 of record NC_044032.1, read on the forward strand.
TATTGCTTCTCATGTTGCTTTAGGAGATTCCAATTGTTTAATTGTAGGGCTTGAAAAACTTTAACGAGTTGAAGTATATTTGTAGAGAAAGGATATTTATAAATCTTAATTTTCCCTCTAGAAAAGCTTTCATTATCTGCCTCATCATTGTGTGTTAATGGCAGTTATTGGAAGATCGGAATACTTGAATCACAGTCATATGAATTCCTACTGGAAATGCCTTGTTTACCTGGAAATTAACAGCAAATATGTATATGTTTTGAGTGGCTATGTATCAAAAACATATTTGCTGTATTCAGTGCTTTTTTTGTAGGAAAAAAGGTACCGGTACTCATTATGGGTGGGGTCACTATCTATGGCTCTGCCCCTATGGTAGCCACACCCACAATAGCCAAACTCACAATAGCCACACCCCTTATACCAGCCGTGGTGCATATAAGCAGTATCATTGAAAATACTATACTAGTATAGGAGACAAAAATAACTTGCAATTTTTTTCATAAATAATTTCTATAAACTGTTACAGCTCTAGTATACCCAGGGCAAAATAAGACAGCAGATATAAATTCTCAAATTGGACATCTTCCAAAAATAAAATGAAAATAAAATGATTTTTTTCTACTTTTATTGTCTGGTGATTTTGTTTTTCTGATGTAGGTCCCAGTGTCTGATTTTGCTGCTATTTGTTCCCTTAACTCCGTTTTCAGGGCTTCCTTTCCATTTATTTCTTTACTTTCCTCCTTTCTTCTTCATTTCTTGCCCTACATCCATAGGTAAAAGCTGGGTCCTCTGTGGACTTGACTGGAGGAGGTATAGAGTGGATTCAGCTTTTGCCTATTTTATTTATCTATGTGCAGTTTTTCTGCTCTTTTCCCTTTCCCTCATCTTGTCAGTATGCATCTCCTTCCTCTTTCTATCCATGTCCAGCATTTTTCCTCTCTCCCTCCCTCCATGTCCAGCATTTCTCCTCTCTCCTCCCCTTCATCCATGTTCATCTCACTTCCACTCTCTTCTTTCCCCTCCATCCATGTCTAGCATTTGAACTCTCTCCCCTCCCCTAAGTTTTATGCTGGAAGACTAAGATAAGTGCTCTATGCTTATGTATTCAAAATACTTAATACTAGATTAAAATCCTGGAGGTTTTTTCAAGCCGATGAAGATTTCACCCCATGGGTCATAAGATACATAACTTAGACCAGGGGATACAGAGGCTTTTTCCTCCTTCACACACAAAAATATTACCACACCATCTGCAAATCACTTTGGTATACTTAATAGGTTTTATTGACATTGTGTTTTAGTCCTCAGTCAGTAGGAAGCATGACTAAATTTAGTCATGTGTATTGGCGCTGGCTGTATTCTATAAACCACGCAGAACTTTAGGCATATTCTATAAAATTTAGATATACCTTACAGAATATACCTAGGTGTATTTTTTTCCACACGGAATTTTTAGGCACCATGTGACAGAACAGTGGGTTTTAAGCCTATAACTTGTATTATTTCTTGAAGTGTATTTCTCTAATTTGGCCAGCAGGTGGCAAACAGCCACTGTCAACTCCAACAGCCACTGTCAACTGGACATCTGTCCCAGCTACCTAATACAATCTGCCCCTGATTGCTTCATAACAGACCTCCCATCCCACTTAAACTTCATACTTCAGCAGGGTATCTACCCTAAAGAAAAAGGCAACATCCTGCTCACCCCAATACCAAAAGACACCAAGAAAAAAACAAATGACATTACCAACTACCGCCCAGTAGCCTCTATCCCATTAGTAGTCAAACTAATGGAAGAACTGGTGACCAAACAACTCAACGACTACATAAACAAATTCACTATATTACACGAGTCACAATCAGGATTCCGACCTCTGCACAGCATGGAAACAGTACTACTCACTCTTCTAACCAAATTCAAGTAGGAAATAGCACTAGGCAAGAGCATTCTCCTCCTCCAATTTGACATGTCAAGTGTGTTCAACATGGTTAACCATAATATACTGCTAAGACTCCTAGACTACTTCGGAATCAATGGCGGCACTCTCAATTGGATCAAGGGTTTTCTAACCACAAGAACAAATCAAGTGAAATCAAAAACAAACATATTGTCAACATAGAAACCAGGCTGCGGAGTACCACAAGGATCACCATTATCACCAATCCTATTCAATCTCATGATGTCTCCACTAGCTAAGACCCTATCCACCCAAGGCCTTAACCCATTTATCTACGCTGATGACGTGACATTATACATCCCCTATAAACATGATCTGGCAGAAATTACCAACGAAATCACGCTCAGCTTAAATCTCATGAACTCATGGGCAAATGCATTCCAACTAAAACTCAATACAGAAAAAAACCACACTGTCTCATCATCTCATCACAATATAATACATAAAATCCCACAAGCATCAACACCCCAGGATACACCCTCCCAATCTCAGACAGCCTAAAAATCCTTGGAGTTACAATCGACCGAAACCCATCATTAGAGTCCCAAGCGAAATCCACCATAAAGAAAATGTTTTTCTCAATGTGGAAACTCAAACGCGTGAAACCATTCCTTCCAAGGGAAATATTTTGTGGCCTGATACAGTCAATGGTACTAAGCCACGTAGATTACTGTAATGGAATCTATGCGGGATGCAAAGATCAAATCATAAAGAAACTTCAGACCGCCCAAAACACAGCAGTCAGTCTTATATTTGGAAAAACACGTCTTGACAGTGCCAAACCACTCCAAGAAAAGCTTCATTGGCTACCAATAAAAGAATGTATCACTTTCAAAATCTGCACGACTGTTCATAAAATTATTTACGGCGAAGCACCGGGTTACATGACAGACCTCATTGACCTGCCAACCAGGAACGCCACAAAATCTGCACGATCATACCTAAACCTCCATTACCCAAGCAACAAGGGACTCAAATACAAATCCACCTATGCATCCAGTTTTTTCTACTTAAGCGCACAACTGTGGAACACACTGCCAAAAGCAGTAAAAACTACGCGCGACCACCTAAATTCTGGAAAGCACTAAAGACAGAACTGTTCAAAAGAGCATACCCCACCGACCCACCATAAAATACCTGGACACTTATGACAGAATGGAACCAAAGACTGTATTGGACATTACATGACCCTTTCTACCCTCTCTAAGCTCCCCCAACTGTACCTACCACACATGTACCTCATTCTACCACAAAACTGTCTTGAATTAATCCACACCATATATTTGTTCAGACCGGAATTGGCTAACGCCGTTAATGGTAATATGTAAGCCACATTAAGCCTGCAAAAAGGTGGGAAAATATGGGATACAAATGTAACAAATAAAATAAATAAATAAATAAATAAATAAATAAAATATATGTTTATGTTTACAGCTGTTACAAAGAACTGACCATTCCTTCTTTAGTTAACACAGAAAATAGGAAGTGCCTGCAGTGATGTGGCCAGCTATTTTCAGATAGAGAGAAATCTCTTTGCTGAAGCCCTGTAAACAGTTAAATTTGATAACATATGAGCAGTTGTATGTCCTGATCTCCCCAGGTACTATTTAGATAGTAAACAAATGTTTAGTTAGTGTTATAATTGATCCATATTTCAGTTACCTGCTATTGTTTTGCTGATTGCACTTTTTCTGTTTCACTGTTCAAGTTTTGACAATAAACTTGTTAATTTATTGACTCTGCTTGTCTGGACTGAATAAGAATCCTCGTGGTCTGTGAGTGCTTTATAGTAACTGTGGGACCACTGGGAGTATGGCCTCCAGTAACCTAGAAATCAATGGGGACAATTTGAGAGTGGGAGACTAGCCCAGAGGCAGTTGAGACCCAGTCGGTGGGAGGAGGGTGCTAGTGTAGAGCATAAACAGCAGGTGCAGGCGGACCTGAGCTGTAATAGGGGATAGACCCTCTAAATGGCCGTGAGGTAGCCCTAGGCATGTGGCTAGGCATTTTGTGACATTCCATATATGGAATCTAGCCCTACGGTTATAGAAGTTAAGTGCAATTGAGCTAGTGTACCTGCATGTGCCTAAAGTTAGGCATGAAACTGTGGACTTACACTAGTTTCTATAAATGCAATTACATGCATAACTGTCATTGTAGAATTTGCACTTAGCACACATACTTTAGGCACCTTACTTTAGGTGACCTTTTGAGAATTACCCCCTAGCTGTTTAACGTGAATTTTAATACAGAGGGGAAGGAGACAACAGCAGGAAGGGAAGGCAGAAGCCCTGTGCTAGAGACAGGTTGGGAACAGAAACTTCCTGGGAAAGAGACACACACAAACTCACACAACCAGATGGGGGAGGTGGCTTGGGCCCAAAGAAATTGAAGAGCTGACGCCGGAGCAGCTGATCTCCAGAAAGCTGGAATGAAGTCTGGAAGTTTAAAGAAGACCCCTGAGGAAGACCCAGTTGCCAAAATATGGCAGGTGTTGGATCCAAGACTTTCTATCACCATTTTGAATATAGGCTCTGGCTTATCATCCTGGTTCACCTGCTGTTTGTGGTCATTCCCACCCTTTGTTCTGTGCTTTTCCCTGTGAGTGCGGCCTGGTTCTTTTTCTTGGCTGGACTAATGTGAGTTTTAATATGTTAAGCACTTACACATGCTGTTCAAAAACAGTTAATGAGTATGAAATCCTGTGTTAATAAACTAACACAAGATTTTATATTGATGCAACGTGGGAGATGGGCAAAGGGTTGAAAAGATGCACTGCCATTAATGTGGGTGATCACAATGGGGGAAATTATATAAATTGCACTAAAAAATGAGCACTTTATAGATTAGCGCTTAGTGCCGATTCTCATGCTCAACTCTATAACATTGCATGTAACTTTTTGGAATGCTCGTGACTCACCCATGCCCATCCCATGTCAAGCCCCCCTTTAGGTTGCACACTACGTGGTCCTTTAGCGTGCGCTTATTTTTAGCGTACACTAAAAATGCTAGTGTGCCTTTATGAAAGGACCCCAATGGGATTTAAGCACCCGTTATAGAATAGCAAGCAGCACAATGTACATGCAAACCCTAATTGTTGCCAATTAACATCAATAATTGGTTGCTAGCATCAAGTTTATTTTTTATTTATGACATTTATATCCCACATTAGCCCGAGTAGAATTCAGGTTCAATGTGGCTTACATAACAATTAGAAAAGCATGTACATGTTTAAAATATATTAACAGAAAGTAAAATACATCAAATAGTGTTAGACCAGTAAACTTTGAGTTAGGAACAGATGTAATTATTTATTTATTTCATTTTATTTGTATCCCACATTTCCTCAACAATTTGCAGGTTCAATGTGGCTTACATTTGCCGTAATGGCGGTTGCCATTTCCGGGTAACAGAATTACAAATGGTAATGTGTTAAGTTGCATACATACATGGTAACATACATGTAACATAACATACGTGAACAGATCATGGTATGGATATATATCATGTGCATATATATGTTAAGGAAGAATAAATTATGGTAATACATGAAAGTTCCTGAGTAAGAAATTGGGTTGTATCATTCTTTAGGTCATCGACTATGGAGAGACCATATTCGACATACTAAGGGCCCTGTTTACTAAGGTGTGCTAGCTTTTTTTAGCATGCGCTAATGCTAGAAACACCCATAAAAACATTAGCGCACCTACAGCGCGGCTTAGTAAACAGGGCCCTTAATGATTTAAGCTAGATAATTGAAATATGGAGGAAAAAAGTAAGGGCTAGTATTGGCTGGGATAGACAGGAGTAGTGGGAGGTGGGATGCGGTAAAAATTAATGCCATGAATTTGAGAAGAATGCATATTTCCTTAAAGGCTAGACTGAAGAAGTGAGTTTTCAGTAGACTTTGGAATAACAAATAATCATCGGCACATTTGATGGTTTTAGGTAAGTTGTTCCAAATTTTGGTGCCTTGATATGAAAAGTTAGCAGTATGGATTGTTTTGTAGGTTACTTTCTTACAATTTGGAAAATGTAGAATAAGATATTCTCTAGATGATTTACAGGCATTACGTGTGGATAATTCAATGAGGTTGTTCATGTATATTGGGGCTGAACCATACAAAGTTTTGTGAATTAAGGTACATAGCTTGAATGATATTCTATATTTTATTGGCAGCCAATGCAAATTGTACAGAAGGGGGTTGCCTTGGTGAAGCAAAGAAGTCTGAATATGAGACGTGCGGTAGTGTTTTGAGTGGTTTGTAGTTTTTTGAGGAGATCCCCTTTAAGTCCTGTGTAAATAGAGTTACAGTAATTTAACTAGGGTACGGAAGACTGATTTTACGAATAATGGTCTTAGTCCCCTTAATTTCCATAATTAATTGAATACACGAGATCACTTTGGAAATTTGATTATCTAGAGTGAGGAATTGGTCAATTGTGACTCCTAAGATTTTCATAGTTGAGTCAAGGGGATATGTGTAAATGATTTAAGAAATATAGCATGATGAGGATTAGTAACTATTAAGAATTTAGTTATATCAGTGTTGAGTTTTAATTTGAAATTGGATGCCCAATATTCCATTAGAGAGATACTTAATCTGATGATATGAGTAATTTCAGTTATTTCTTTAGTGAATGGAATATAGATGGTAACATCATCTGCATAAATGAATGTTGTGAGACCATCTCTCTCCAGTAAATTGCCTAATGGAATCAACATGATGTTAAATAGGATGGGGGACAATGGAGAGTCTTGGGGCACTCCACAAACAGGGAACCATGCTGATGAAATTGTACCTGATTGATTCAGTCAGTATGATCTAGACCTTAGGAAACCTGAGAACCATTTTAACACAGCTCCACAGATTCCGTAATGGTCAAGGATGTTTGGAAGGATATTATGATCAACAGTGTCAAGGCGCTGGATATATCAAATTGGAGTATTAATATTTTATTATCAAAGCTAAGTTCTCATCTAAATTTAGTTAGGAGTGGAGTGGAGGAGTGGCCTAGTGGCTACAGCACTGGTTTTGCAGTCCAGAGGTGGCCAGTTCAATTCCCACTGCTGCTCCTTGTGACCTTAGGCAAGTCACTTAACCCTCCATTGCCTCAGGTACAAACTTAGATTGTGAGCTCTCCTGGGACAGAGAAATATCTAGAGTATCTGAATGTAACTCACCTTGAGCTACTACTGAAAAAGGTGTGAACAAAATCTAAATAAATAGGAGGGTGGTGAAAACAGTTTCAGTACTGTGAGGTCTAAAACTGGATTATGAGCTATGTAAAATGGAGTGAAGTTGGAGATAGTCCATTAGTTGGTGCGTGACTAACCCCTCTGTTACTTTTACCAATAATGGGATTGAAGCCACTGGTCTGTAGTTAGAGACTACACTTAGGCTGGTTTGGGTATTCTTCGATATGGGCGTCAAAATGATGTTGCCATTTTGAGGGGGGAATAGGTCCTGAGATAGCATTAAAGTTATATTTGCGTGCAAATAGCGTATGAGTAAATTAGGGGCTGATTTGAGACGGTAACTAGGGCAGTTATCAAGTAGGCATTGTGATTTAGTGTATTTGTGAAGAGTGCATTTGACTTGATCAGTTGTAAGTGGGTGAAAGGCTGGCCAGATTCTATCTGCTTGGGAGCATAGTGGTGAAGGATCATATAGATTAAGAAAATGATTACATAATTGATGGTTAACAGCTTGTTAGCCAATGAAGTTGTGCATGCATCTCAGAAATGTGCCCAAATGTGGGCACATATATAGAATCCAGATCAATGTACATTAATCACAAGAGCAAGTGGAAAACAAAGAACAGTTAACTGCACTTTTAATGATATAATTAACTGTATTCTGTGTTATCTCTTATGATGTTAAGGCACATTGCTATGCCTTAATATCATTTGCTGCCCTGCTCTAAATACTAGGAAGGTACTAACATAAAAGATTTGCACATAACATATTTTAGCTTTTGTTAGTAAGGCATGTTTTATGCCAAACTTTCATGTGGGTAAGTAAATAGGCCTTTTAGACACAGATGAATCCTGCCTCTCTGCAAAATACACACATCTGCCATTGAAGAAAATAGAGAAGCTCAAAAACTACAAATATCAGAGCCAATATTGTTTCATAACTTATTGGTTCGAAATAAACTCTATAATAATGAACTGTAGATAATTTAGCACTAATCACGCCAGTGTTTGACAATTATTCTCAGTGTGGACACCCCGTCAGGTTCACATTTGTTCCTGTGCTGTTTGGCATCTCTTTAAGCTCCTAGCAGACCTGTCTTTTTCACGAAATGTTTGTTTTTCGTTATTGGATTACTTGATTCTTTGGAATCAGATATCATCTATACACCCCTGATGCAGGCATTTGTTACCGAAATGCAGACCGTGTGGGGTCTGATCAATAGTGAAGTTGAGAAGCTGTCAGTTTTGAAGGCTTCTTGTGCTTTTTTGGCTATTAGCTTTTGCTTCTTTAGTTTTGGATTCCCTCTCCCTAGGAAAATTTGACTTTATTTTATTTAAGTATTTTTATACCACCTAGAGCTAAGTGGCTTACAGTTTCTTACAGGTACTGGCACTGTCCCAAATGGGCATCTCAATTGAAGTAGTATATTGTACCTGGGGCAATGGAGGGCTAAATAACTTGCCTAGGGTCACATGGAGCTGCAGAGGGAACTGAACCTGGTTCCCCAGGATCTCATCCCACTGCCAACCATTAGGCAGCATTGGGAATTGAACCTGGCTCCCCAGGTCTGCAACCCACTGCACTAACCATTAGGCTAGTCCTCCACTCTGTGGTTCACTTACCGCATGACCATTGCCTTATTTTTTTTAAAGCCTTTACCCACTGCGGTTAAAGGGGGCTCGGTGAGTGACAAATCCATGTACTGATGCTACTGCAGGGCCCCTTTTACTGCAGTTTTGTAAGAGGGGCCCATAGTTACCTATTCTGCTTATAATCGAATGAGAAAAATGCCCAAGTTCCGACCTAAATCGGGAGATGGACGTTTATCTCACAAAAACGAATAACGCGGTATAATCGAAAGCCGAACTTGGACGTTTTCAACTGCACTCCATCGCGGAAGCGTACAAAGTTGACGGGGGCGTGTTGGAGGCGTGGTGAAGGCGGGACTGGGGCATGGTTATCACCTGAACAGAGATGGGCGCCTTTCGCCGATAATGGAAAAAAAGTATACGTTTGTAGCTAGAATTTAGGGCACTTTTCCTGGTCCCTGTTTTTTCACGAATAAGGCCCCAAAAAGTGCCCTAAATGACCAGATTACCACCAGAGGGAATCAGGGATGACCTCCCCTGACTCCCCCAGTGGTCACTAACCCCCTCCCACCACAAAAAAATGATGTTTCACAACTTTTTATTTTCACCCTCAAATGTCATACCCACCTCCCTGGCAGCAGTATGCAGGTCCCTGGAGCAGTTGTTAGGGGGTGCAGTGGACTTCAGGCAGGTGGACCCAGGTCCATCCCCCCCCACCTGTTACAATTGTGCTGCTTAATGCTTAGTCGTCCAACCCCCCCAAACCCACTGTACCCACATGTAGGTGCCCCCCTTTACCCCTTAGGGCTATAGTAATGGTGTAGACTTGTGGGCAGTGGGTTTTGAGGGGGATTTGGGGGGCTCAACACACAAGGGAAGGGTGCTATGCACCTGGGAGCTCTTTTACCTTTTTTTTTGTTTTTGTAAAAGTGCCTCCTAGGGTGCCCGGTTGGTGTCCTGGCATGTGAGGGGGACCAGTGCACTACGAATCCTGGCCCCTCCCACAAACAAATGCCTTGGATTTATTCGTTTTTGAGCTGGGCACTTTCATTTTCCATTATCGCTGAAAAACAAAAATGCCCAGCTCACAAATTGTCAATTAAAACATGGACGTCTATTTTTTTTTCGAAAATACGGTTCGGTCCGCCCCTTCACGGACCCGTTCTCGGAGATAAACGCCCATAGATATAGACATTTTCGTTCGATTATGCCCCTCCACGTGAATTCATAACATATGCTAAAACAAGGTGCCTTGCTGTCCAATTAACCAAGAACCCTTTTATAAAATTACCTTTGTGGTGTCTAAGGTATTATTCAAAAGTCCTGGCACTGGCAATGAATTTAGACTTCCTGCAGTAGAGAGATGTGGTAGCCGTGTTAGTCCACTTTTAAAGGTAATCAGCAGAAATAAAATAAAACAGAAAATAAATTAAGATGATACCTTTTTTATTGGACTAACTTAATACATTTTTGATCAAAAATGTATTGTTAGTCCAATAAAAAAGGTATCATCTTAATTTCTTTTCTGTTTTATTGTATTTTATTTCTGTTGACTGCCTGCAGAAATCCAAAGCTGAATATGCTAGCTCTTCACCCACGTTTTGGTATTTCAGCATTGGATTACATGACAAGATAATCAAACTATGCTATGCTTATCATAATAATTTTTTTCAGAGCTATGCTAGTAACTAAAGAACTATCATACTTTCTTTTTTGAATTATTAGGTTACTTAATCAAAATATGCAGATTATAAGTACGATATTTTAGTGTATCTTGAAAAGCAATTGGGTGGCCATAGCAAGTGAACACCATATTTCTTTGGAAATTATTTCTAGCTTTTTTTTTTAAAGGCCAAATGTAATAATGTTGGTTATGCTTCCCCTAATTTATTTGATTAATAATATTTGATTTGAACCTAAATGATGACTTCCAACATCTACCACCTAACTAATGAACTGTAAAAAGAAAGCTGCTCAGATGGTCACCAATAACCAATGCTTAGTTAATCCTTTAAATAAACTGGAGCTCACAATGTGTCCCTTTGAAGTCATAAATAATGTATATTTTTCTTTGGACTTTTAATAAGCCGGTGGAGTTCATCTTGCAGTCTCCAAACACGTATATTTTATTATGGGCCTCTGCAGTTTACTTTAATTAGTGTGTCTGAGTGCTTTGGGAGACTTAGCCCTACTGAAAACAAACAGAGTCTTACCATCTATAAAACATTAGCTCCCTTCGGTTTATCCTGATACAGCCCAGGCTCAGTGAGAAACACATGGTGTAAGTAAACATTCATAATTGCATTAGAATCCCCTGGTGTATGTGTAATTCAAGCTCTGCCTCCTGAAATTGGTAGAGCCCTCAGAACAGGTTTATCAGTTTTGGGGTCTTCTGGGGGTTTGGGGAAATTCCACTTGGAAAGAAAACTTTAAATGACAAATCCAATCGAAATAGCATGAGACGAAACAAGGTGTAGCGGCTGTGAAACGGAAGTACAGTGTTAAAAAGTGTTCCGTTTAATTATATTTCCACAGCTGCAAAACATCTTAGCTGGCTTAGCATCATTCGTTTGGTATCTTTTGTGCCTAAAGCATCAATATTATTTTCCGGCAGCATTACTAATCTGTAGCTGTTTGTGTGTTATAACCTTCAGTTCCTCTTGTTTCCGACATTTCTATGCTAGTGTTACAAACTGGAGTTCTGAAATGTAAACACACACACCAACAAAAGCTAAAAAAGTACTTATTTCTGATAGGAATAGGAGCAAATAGGCAAACTTTAAATACATCTTGCCTTTTTCTTACTGAGGGGCCCCCACCGTGGGCTTACCAAGTGCAAATCCAGAGCTACCGCCTAGTAAGAGTCCAGCAGTAGTTTCCACCCCTAGCGTACACCATTTCTGGCGCTACATAAATATGTCCTATTTATATAGTAATCTTACAAAAAAAGGGGGGAAACCAATTCAGTCGGAGTATATAAACAACATTACACCACACTAAACTCCAACTTATATATGCAAATGTCTCTTTATTATAAACTAGTAAAGAAGGCCTGTTTCTGACACAAATGAAACAGGCGCTAGCAAGGTTTTCCTCATTTTGCTATTGCCTGTGAGGTGCGATGCCCCCCTCCTGGCGCCATCCCACCCACGGCGATGCAGCCGGCTGTAGCCATCTGACCCACCGTGCCCATTGCACCCACCTTCGCGTTGGTTTGGCGGCGGGGGACCCGGAACCCCGCCACCACAAGTCCTGTGTGCTGACTACGGCGTCATCTTTGGCGTTGGTAGCTGTGCAGGGCGGAGTTCTGTGCGTCTGACGTCCTGCACGTGCAGGACGTCAGACGCACAGAAGCCCTGCTTCCACAGGCTAGGAACGCTGAAGATGACGCCGTAGTGAGCAGACAGGGCTTGTGCTGGCGGGGTTTCGGGTCCCCCACCGGCAAAACAACGCGAAGGTGGGTGTCTCAGGAGGGGGTTGTTGCGGGGGGGGGGGGGGTGTTGGAGGTCCTTGTTTTCAGCTGCATCTTTGGGGGGGGGGGTGTACGAATCTGTGGGCGGGGCTTGTATTTTTTTGAGGTTTGGTGCGCGGGGAGGGGGGTGGTGTTTGATGTGGGAACAGCTTGAATGTTTTGAGGTTTGGTGCGCGGGGGGGGGGGGGGGGGGGGGTGTTGGATGTGGGAATAGTGGTCTCCGGAGTCATTTGCACTCCGGAGCTTTGGAGGTGCGTCCCCTTTCCGCGGGTGGGTTGGCAGGGGGAGGAGTAGGGAAACACTCCCCCTGCGTGGGTGCGAACCGTTTGTTTAGTTGAGTTTTTTTCCTGCCCTCGACGTCATGACGTTTGACGCAAGGGCGGGGCACGGGTCAGTGGGGTGGCTTCACCATCATGAATCCACGAACCGTTCTGGGAGACTGACTGACTTCAGTGACATCAGTGTCCTCAGAACGTTGAGGTTGCGTTTTATTATAGTAGATACTTATGCCTTATACCAGCTATTAACTTTAAACATTAAACCACTAATTCATCACCTTTCAACCACCACGCACCCTATATACTAGTTATCTAAAATGTCTTTAGAAATTTAAATATCAAACCATTATACATGAAAAAAATCCTGCTTCATCACATTGGTGAGGCAGACAGCTCATAGCACTCAATAATGTCCACTGCTGTAATATGCTGTAAAACCGTCATAACGACATCCACTGTGTGACCTTTTGTTAGTCAATTTTCAGCAGCTGATTAGTCGCTCCTCCTTGGCATATTAATCTATTTATCTAGTGCCAGAACTTAACTGGCAGTAATCAGGCAGTGCCGTACACTGCCCAGTTACCACCAGGTTAGCGTGGCAGCCCTTGCCGCCATCTTAACGGGTGGCGGTAAGGGATCTCCCACAAAATGGCCGCATGGTAACTGTTTGACTTACCTCATGGCCGTTTCTTTTCTTCAGAAAAAGACAACCTTTTACCCGCCGTGGTAAAAGGTGGCCTCAGCGCGTGCCAAAACACACACTGATGCTAGCGCAGGCCCCCCTTTTACTGCAGCTTAGTAAAAGAATCCCTGAGTATTGTTTAGAAGTGAAAAAGGGCTTTGTGAGAAAATTTAATAGTCTAAGGGACCCTTTTACTAAAGTGCACTGAAATTTGGGCTTAATGCGTTCTAACGCAGGACTTTCCTGCGCACCAAACCCAGATTTAACGTGGCACTTTTTAGGGATTTTTATATTGCAAAAAAATTAATGCAGGAACACTTACTGCCTCCTGTTTAGGAGACGTTTAGTTCTCCCATGTTAATTCTGCGTTGTCCGGTTATGTGCGCTAATCAGAATGTTCTAGCTAGATAGGACAAGAATGCCCACTCTCTGCTTCTCTACAAAATATTTCCACCCAATAGGTCACACACTCATAGTGCACAAGAACATAGGAGGAAATTCTATATATGCCGCCTAAAAAAATCGGCACTGAAATCAGTGATTAAGCATATTCTAAAATTGGTGCCTAGATTTAGGCGCTGATTATAGAATACGCTTAGTTGATATCTCAGCATCTAAAACTAGGCGCATCCATTTACACCAATAAAAATGTGGCGTAAATCCCAGCGTGTAGAATTACATGCACTAGGCCATATTCTATAACTCTGCGCGTAAATTTTGGAACGCCTACATAATGCCCATTTTCCAGCTCATAACCACGTCCCTTCTTGTCTGCATGTGTTAAAAGTTCGACACACTTCATTACAGAATACGCTTAGCGAGTTGTGCACATAAATTCTAATCGGCGCCAATTAGTGTACATTATTGATTGTTGAGAGCTGTTATCAACGCTGATTAACTTTTTAAGCCAATTAAGCTATACAGATAGTTATAAAATCCACACCGATCTCTAGGTTTGGACGGCTTCCTAAAGGAAAAGTCCATAGACCATTATTAAATGGACTTGGGGAAAATCCACTATTTCTGGGATAAGCAGTATAAAATGTTTTGTACTTTTTTGGGATCTTGCCAGGTATTTGTGACCTGGATTGGCCACTGTTGGAAACAGGATGCTGGGCTTGATGGACCTTTGGTCTTTCCCAGTACGGTAATCCTTATGTACTTATGTTGAATCCGGATGATAGTGTTTTATGGTAGCCTGTTTTTCCGCACTAACAGCACATTAATGACTTAACACCCTTTAGTAAAAGGACTCCGAAATTTGGTCTGATGGACTATTAGAAATATGTACTTGCTAGTGCATGCTTGGTTTATTAGTGTGCTTTAAAACAATTGTGGTGGTACATCATTTTAACATATATTAGCCTATGAATTAATGCATATTAAGCCATTTAAGTGTCAATTCTATACCAGTGCACCTATATGTAGAATCCAGAGAGTGCTTATGTGGCACTTATTCTATAAAGAAAGAAGGTGCCCACTTTCCTTTATAGAATACTAGCATAACTGGTAAAATATTTGCCTAAATTTAGTCACAAGCACTTGTGCCTGCCATAGAGTTGGTGTAAATGCTTGCTTCTAAAAGCCAGAAATATGTACATAACTTTTAGATATTCTATATGTTCCGCATGTGTGAGTCCCCCATACTCCACCCAGGTTCCACCCATTGTACGCCCACCTGTCAAATATATGCTATGTAACACAGTAACACAGTAACACAATAAGAGGTCTTTTTTTACCAAGCTGTGGTAAAAAAAGGCCCTACTGTAGTGGTGGGGGCTGTTTTTGCCACGCACTGTGGCCCTTTTTACCACAGCAGGTAAAAAGGTAAAAAAAATGGCATGGCCATGCTATAAGATTTCACTTACCACATGGCCATGCAGGGGGGAGCACTTAAAGTCACCCACTGAGGTGGCATTAAGCGCTCCTGTGCTAACCCAGCGGCAACTGGGTAGCAAGTGGTGCTACCCAATTACTGCCGGGTTAGCACTGCACTGGAAACTATTTAGCTATTTTCCATAGCGCAGCATATGGCATGCACTGGGGCTGGAACTACTGTTGGCGCCCGTGTTCAGTCAGCAGTAGTTTCAGATTAGCGTGCTGTAAACCTGCGTTGGGCTTACCGCCGCTCTGTAAAAGGGCCCCTAAATGTGGCAAACAAAGACCTGCATGGTACATCCAGTCTGCCCAACAAGGTAGCCAGAGCCGCGCCTGCCACTCTGTGCGGGCTCCGGCCACCCATGCTTAAATGCTGGTTGTCAAGTCTCCACCATGCCAACCAGCGTTCCCTCTATTCTGAGCACATGAGTGATCGCTCATAGAAACCGGGAGCGTCGCTCACACAGCATTAATGTTCGCTCACTGTCTCCAGATTGGTGTTCAGCCGCCTTACCTCATGTCGACTGTCGACTGTGACGTGTAGCCTTCCTGCATGTGGCAGAGAAGATAGTTGCAAGTGCTGTCTCTCTTTCCCTTTTGCCTTAGCTTGCTTTCCTTCCTTCTGCAGTGACCAGGCAATTGCAGTCGGTAGAGGAGAGCATTGCAAGTGCTGAGTAAGTATATGAACAGGCTTACTCAGAGCTTTTCCTCCCTCCAACCCCCCTTGTAAATTCCTGCTCTCGTCATGTGCTTTTTCTGCAAACTGACTGCTATGGAGTAAGTATATCAATGGGCTTGCTTTCTTCTCTCCTGCAGTGATAAGACATTTGAAAATGTTACTAAAAGATTGAATTTTATGGATCTTGAAGTTTCCTTCAAGGAAACTCCTTTACATGAGTTAAGACACTGCTATAGAAAAGTACTTAGGGTTCCTTCAGAAACTATTCCCCCTATCACCAGGGCTTTCTATTTCCCTTTTAAAAATAAATTGGATCAGAGTTTGGAGGTAGTTTGAGAGGACAGCTGTAATGTTACTGCGCTGTTTGAATAATCATTGAAATTATGATTTGAAATAAATTACTTTTTAATAATGAACACTAATTTGCTCCTTAAATAACTCAGGGGCCCCTCCCCTAGCTCTGCAGATAGCTAGGAAGCACGCCCCCTGTTCTTTTTTGGCTGTTGGGCTATTTTCGGCGCTCACTCGGGAAAGATTTGCAGTCAGCCTGTCGCTCCTTAGAGGGAACACTGATGCCAACCATATAGGCAGCCAAACATGATGGGGATGATATGTGGTTATAACCAAGACTTCAAGTACTGCTGACGATATTCAACTTACCAGTCAAAATGTCTTCCCCTCTCCCCTAAGCTGCACAGCACCCTCACTTACAGAATATGGAAGATGTACACATATTTACAGAATAGCACTTAGACAGAGTTTTGGCATTTACGCATATATGTGCCCACATACTCATGCATAGTCAGTACATAAATATTAGGGTCCACTTAATAGAAGGGCCCCATAAGTGTGCATTAAAAAGATCTAGTACACATTCATTTTTTTAAATTAAAACAAATATGTGAAATGAGCCCAGAAAAGCAGAAAAATTGGAAAAAAAATTCCAAACGAACAAAATACAAACCTAAAATGTTTGCCCTGTGCACATTCCTAATGGTTATTATCTGTATTATTTATAATAACAACTCTTTATAGTTATTTTTGGTGTTAATTCTCTTTCCTTTAATTATTGGAGTTCCCTTCTCAGAATTCTCATATTATTATTATTATAACATTGTACACCGTTATGATGGTATATCAAGAGTAAAGCACCTTGACCTTAACCATATCATTGACAACATGTGCACCTTGTCACCAGTGAAGCACATACATGAAGCTACAAATCTTTCCCCTGTGTAGCTTACATTTCTATTTTCATTTTTAACTGATAAACACTGATAAAACATCCATGTTGCAAAACAGAAAAAAGGTGTTTAGTGGATTAACCCAGAAAACACACCACTCCACCTAGTACTCTCACTCTTTCTCTGAGTTGTATCCTTCACTCAGTTCTTGCATCATTTCTGCACCGATGACTCCTAAGTGACACACACATGCATATTTGATTTCACCGGAAAAAAACAAGCAAACAATATAAACACCGATTTTTTTGTATCCTCAAAGAACCCCTTGTTAGCTGGAAATTAAATACCTTACAATTTATAAACACCTAAGAATGGAAGCCCTATCCACATTCTTAAAGCAATATGTGGAAACTGGAAATATTTTTAAAAACTCAGCTCCTACTTTGATACAATGGGCTTTGAAAATTCTGAATGAAAGTATAATAAAAGGCTGTGTTCACAAAAGTGTTGTATTCAACAGGAATTGATTTATATTTTCTGCCTGTAGCAGAAATCTTTAGTACAGAGGGGCTTCAGGATTATTGCTAGAGGCATAAAATGTGGGAAAACTTTTATCTAATAAGGGCCTTTGGGCATATATATTTTTTAATTTAACAGGGCCAAGTCTTTTGATATGTAAATGCAAGAGAAATGTATCAAAGCAATAATTCTTTAAGGTGATTCTCTTTTTCACTTTATGGTCAAAATTCTTAATCACACAAAATACCAAAGATATAAGGAAAAAGCCAATCTGGGTTACTGAGGGTTATTGTTTAACAGCAGTAAAAGAAATCTTTTCAGCAAGTTACCTTCTTTGTTGGATCTTGCTCTGTCCTCACATCTTCTCTTGACTGGAAATATCAAAGCAAGACCATCACACATGTTTCATAGACCCCTTGTCTACACCAGGGGCTTTTGCATAAAATGTATTTTTATACTTGTGGGTACTGTATCAATTTTTAAGGGGAATGCAGGTGCTTTTTTTTTTCCCCCTTCAGACATTGCTATGGGAACAGAATATGCGTGGTCACTTGCACCTACATTTTTTGCAGTTAGACTTTTGTAGGAAACATAGGCATGTAGTTTTGATAATGTCAGGCCAGATTTTTAGCAACGGCATTCAGCATGGCACTTAATACACGATAGGGGCTCATTCTTGCAACAGTAGAACATCCAAAAAGCAGCACAAAGTGTCGGATGGACGTTTTTCTTGCAAAGACGTCCAAATTGCTATTTTTGAAACACATTTTAAAGACATTTTTCCATGCAGTTTGTCCAAATCACAAGGGGGCATGTTGGGGGCAGTATTCAGGCATTCCCACAACTTGGATTTTTTTCCTTCCATAATGGAACAAAGCAAATATGTTCAGGGCTAAAAGTTGAACATTTTGGTCTGGATCTGTTTCAATCATGATGAAAATAAAATGGAGCTAGATGATGAATGAATCATAGAAAGATTTTATTCAAACATCCAATGAACTCGACACGAATAGTGTTTCAGCCACAACGGACTGCCTCAGGAGTCTCCTCAAAATGGATGTGTTCAACTCTCTAGCTCTTGCACAGAACCAGATTTCAATGCACCTTGAAACATATCGCTCAAGCTATCATAGCTTCTGATTCACTTGTGAATCAACAAATTCAAACAGCTGACAATCAACCCAGTGTACAGGCAGGAGTCTATTAATCTGTGATTCGTTTCATGCCGGGAACACTGCCTGACAACTCACTTGTCTCATCATCAGTCCTTAACTTAATCACAGGCAACTTATTTTATTATCCAAATATCAAAACTTTTCCTTCACATTCAAAATTTAAAATGTATTTATCTTAAAGTTTCTTGAATGAGATGTTTCAGGCCTACGCCAACATGCCATGTTTCGCTAAGCTGCGTCAGGGCCGGGTCCTAATAAACATAGAAATAAGTAAATAAATTGTCTAACAATGTGCTGAAATAAAAAAAAACTCCAAACAGACTCACATACCTAAATCAACACCTCCATTCTCCTGGCGTAAAATGATCTTTCAAGATGGTGCTAACCCCACTACTGTCACCCTTATACAATCTCATAAACTAGCCCGGCCAATAAACAAGCAGAAAAACTCCATGACTTCATATTAAAGAGAACCAGTCCAATTTGGCCTAGTGGTTAGGGTGGTGGACTTTGGTCCTGGGGAACTGAGGAACTGAGTTCGATTCCCAGCACAGGCAGCTCCTTGTGACTCTGGGCAAGTCACTTAACCCTCCATTGCCTACCGCATTGAGCCTGCCATGAGTGGGAAAGCACGGGGTACAAATGTAACAAAAATAAAATTCAAAATGTAATCCCCCAGGGGGCTACAGTATTCATGTGAAGATCCATTGCTGCTCCTTAAAATTGAGTAGCGATGTGCCGTCACCTCCTTCAACCCCCAAATTTATGTGTTCCAGCACCCGCTAACATATGTCATTAACAGTATGAGTCTTCTGAAGCCAGTGAGTTAACAATGGAACCTGTACACCTATTAGAACTGCGCTGGGTTGATTGTCAGCGGGATGTGTGTATGGCCAGTCTACTAAGAATGCTGGCCCCTTATACCCCAATGGCTTGTTTTTGTGCGTTTTTCCTTTGGATGCTTTTTTATGAAAATGGTAAAAAAACACACTGAGCACAACCCCCCCCCCCCCAGATTCTATATAGGACACCTATTTATTTATTTATTAGAATTTATTTACCGCCTTTTTGAAGGAATTCACTCAAGAATAGATCAAACATGAGCAATAGGCAATTACAGCAGTAAAAATATTCAACTAACAATACAAAGTATGGCATGATGTACTACTTGTAATGTCAACACAATACCTAGCGTTCCGCACCAAAATCCAAGCGTATTCTATAAAAATATGCGTAACTTAATTGGCTAAATGAGCTAATCAGCATTATTAACAGCACTTAACAAGCAATAATCAGCACTAATTGGCAATAATTAGAATTCATGTGCATAAGTTGTCAAGCGTATTCTGTAATGCACTGTGCCTAAATTCTAATGTGTGCAGTCAAAAAGTGGCGTGGTTATGGGTAGGGAAATAGGAATTTTATGGGCATTCCAAAATTTATGCACACTGTTAGAACATGGCCCACTGCACCTAAATCTATACGCCAAGATTATACCACATTTTTGTTAGTGTAAATGGAGGTGCATAGATTTAAGCACTAGAGTATCAATTAAGCATATTCTATATACCACGCCTAAATCTAAGCGCCACTTATAGAATACACTTAGGCGGAAATGATTACCACACATATCTAGAATGTGGCCCAAAATGTCTACAAATGTCTAGGAAATGGCCATTTTTGAAAAAAAAAAGCAATTTTTCAGGTTCGAAAACGGCCATGTTCACCAGTTGATTTTTGGACATTTTCAGCAAAACATCCAAAGTTGGATTTAGATATCATATCAAAAATGCCCCTCATAATCAGTGCCACCATACATTTTCAGGTTAATTTTATAAAGTGGGCACTAACATTTACGTGCCGCTTCTGAGTGTAAATGTTTAGAGTGCTTGCATATTTGCACATTTTGGAGGTACTCTTATACAGATCACCCAAGGTTGGGCACTAAAATGCAGGGTACTGTGTACAAATCCTATAACAGCATCTGGACACCCAGATCCATGGTAGAACAGAATGTTAAATCCTCATTTGCTGGCTAACAGCCAGCGCGTCTTTTGGGTGTGTTCCAGGCCAGTTTTTGCCGTGTCCTAGAAAAGGGCCTTTTTTTAAAGGGGCTGGAAAATGGACGTGTGGCAAAAAAAACCCCAGCATGCATCCATTTTTGGCCTGAGACCTTACTGTCGCCCATTGACTTAGTGGTAAGGTATCATACACTACCCGGGTGGTAGGCATGTAGCGCGCACATACTGCTGTTTACCTCCGAGTAAGCGCCATGCAGTAGAAAATAGAATGTTTTCTACCATGTGTTTTTGACGTGTGCCAAATTCAGAATTACCTCTCAGGGTACATGGTAGCCAGACAGTAATGCTGTTTTGGTATGTGCTGGACATGCTTATGGCCTTATGTGCCTTTGTAAAAGGGCCCCTAAGCTTGTAGAATACTGTCTAGCACCCAACCAACACTTATGCACATGAATGTAGCATTCATGCGCTTAAGTGCTAGTAATCTTTAATCTTACCCCCAATATTTAGCGCTATTTAACTGGTCAGCAATGGCCTCTGACCACTTAAATAACGTTTAACTGTTTAACTGCGAATATTCAACAGGAGACAACTGGTTATCTCAACTGAATATTTGCGGTTAGTGCATAGCTGCTAACTGGCTATATTGAGCGATATAGTTGGTTAGTGCCAATATTCAGCTTTATTCAGATTGTATAAATAGCACTCCTATCTTTAACCACTAGGAACTTAACTGCTTAACATTGAATATGACGTGTGAAGTGTTGCCATGATTTGGGTTTCTGCCAGGTATTTGTGGCCTGGCTTGGCCACTATTGGAAACAGGATACTGGGCTAGATGGACCATTGGTCTGTCCCAGTATGGCTACTCTTACATTCTCATGAAAATCTGCTTAACCAATGCCAAAAATGAAACCGGATATTCAATGCCCATCACTGGAAACGGCCCCATCTGTGGCACTTATGCGGACTGACTCCTGCGGTCTGGATATCGGCCCCTTAGTGTCCAAATGACACATTTAGGTGCTAAGTTTATGGAAGGAGGAAGACTGTGTGCACATATGCACATAAATGTCGAAAATCTACCTATGCTCTATTCTGTAATTTATTTATTTGTGACATTTATATCCCACATTATCCCAAACAAGTTTGAGTTCAATGTGGCTTACAATAAACAGTATAGGATACATAACAAAGAATAATGCATAGGAAAGTAATTTGTTGTAAGACCCCATTTATACAATACAATATCATGAACATACTGGGATAGCTATGGATGCTTAACATATAGAAAATTTATTACGAATGAGAATTTGTACATGAAGCAATGAGAAGGCTAATAGTAAATAGAGTAATAACCAATTCAGGTAATAAATAATTAGTTGTTTGAGATATGGTTTCACCTGTTTATAGGTAAGCATACAAATAGCTAGATTCGGTACGGAGCATGGGCAGCATGCACTCTTTAATACATAACTTATAGAATACTGTACGTCATGCTTGGATCTCTGGCACACATACTAACTATATGACTGGCATAAGTGTTTGCACCTAGATGATAGGTGTACATTTCTCCTCTTAGTCTAGTTTTCTAGAAATCAGTATGCAAATCTATCTTATGCATATTCATTATGCATATCCTGAAAACTCAACTGACTAGGTATGCCCCAAGGACTGGGTTGAAAACCACTGCTCACTTTCTCTTACAGAATAGGTGCCACATAGGCCTCCTCTGGACATGTATACCAGGGGTGTAGCCAGACTTTGGCGGGAGGGGGTCCAGAGCCCAAGGTGAGGGGGCACATTTTAGCCCCCCCCGGTGCTGCTGACCCCCCCACCATTTTTGACCCACCCCACCGCCACCACCACCGCCACCACCACCACCTTTGATCCCCCCCCGGTGCCAACCCTTTCAACCCCCCTCCCACTGCCAACCCTCCCTCGCTGCCGCCATGCCAACCCCCACCAGCCGAAGTCCTCTTCTCCGGCAGAGCCGCGTTGCTGATCTGCAAGGCTCACAGAAACAGAAGACATGCAGATCAGTAACGCGGCCGCGCCGGAGAAGAGGACTTCGGCTAGTGGGGGTTGGCATGGCGGCAGCAAGGGAGGGTTGGCAGCGGGAGGGGGGTCGAAGGGGTTGGCGGTGGGGGGGCCAGGGCCAAATCTATGGGGGCCCATGCCCCCGTGGCCCCACGTAGCTACGCCCCTGATCTATACATAAGCACACAGTTATAGAATTACCCTCATAGTCAGTGGTGCCCAATATATGAATTCACTGCTGCCCACTGCCACCTCTATCCAGTTAGTTTAAACTAAGGGCCCTGTTTACTAAGGTGCGCTAGCGTTTTTAGCAATCGCTAAAAGCACGCACTAATGCTAGAGACATTGGGTGTCTCTAGTGTCAGTACGTGATAATTTTTAGCATGCGCTAAAAATGTTAGTGCGCCTACAGCATGGCTCAGTCAACAGTGCCCTAAAGTATAAACTCTCTTCAATATTCAGCCAGCGGTGGGCAGCCCTTTTGTTGTCTG
Organism: Microcaecilia unicolor; assembly: GCF_901765095.1. Taxonomy (NCBI): domain Eukaryota; kingdom Metazoa; phylum Chordata; class Amphibia; order Gymnophiona; family Siphonopidae; genus Microcaecilia; species Microcaecilia unicolor. The sequence continues at coordinate 437,765,576 of NC_044032.1, forward strand.
CCGCTGGTGTTAAACCCAAATATTCAATGTCGGGCCATTTCCGGTGACCAGCATTGAATATCTGGTTTCATTTTTGACAGCAGCAACTTAACCAGTTAAGCCCATAGTCAGCACTAACTGGTTAAGGGAGAAATTCTATATGGTACCTAAAAAATCCACCTGGAAAACAGTTCCGACTAAGTGTATTCTATAAGCGGTGCCTAGATTTAGGTGAGGTATATAGCATACGTGTAGTCGATATCCCAGTGCATAGAACTACATGCCTCCATTTACACCAATGAAAATGTGGCGTAAATCTTGGTGCATAGATTTAGTGCACAGGGCCATATTCTATAACTATATGCATAAATTTTGGAATGCCCATAAAACACTCATTTCCCCACCCATAACTATGCCCCTTTTTGCCTGCACACATTAGAAGTTAGGTATACTATGTTACAGAATACGCTTAGCGAGTTGTGTGCGTAAATTCTAATTATGGCCAATTAGCGCTCATTATTGCTTGTGAAGAGCAGCTGTTATCAATGCTGATTAGCTTGTTAAGCCAATTAAGTTACACGCATTGTTGCAGAATATGATTGGATTATGGTGTGGATCTCTAGGCGCTATATAAAATCTGGGGGTAAGTGCTTAGCAGTTAAAGATAGGTCTGCTATTTATGCGGCCTATTTTATCCGCTAAACTTGCTTTTTGGCGTTGAATATTTGCACCTAACTGGCTATGTCACGGCTAGCCACTATCCACGGATATTCAGTGGCAGATAAACAGTTATCTCTTGCTGAATATCAACGGTTAGGCATGTTTTAGCCGGTTAAATAGTTTTGAATATTGGGTCCTATCTGTGTAGTGGCTGAATATTGCTGCTATATGGATAATTTCAGATAGTTTTGATAGATTTTCATTCTACCACTATCTGTATAGTGATAGAAATTTATGGATATGGAATTACTGGCCACTAGAAAACATAACTTCCTTGTTATCTATGCGAGCACTCTTCTTCTCCTAACCAGTCTTGCCCCTGCCCCCAGAGAATGCCTCTTCCCAAAGATATAGCAATGGTAATTTCTCATGTTCTGACTGAGTGTTTGAGAAAACAGGGTCCCAATAGGCAGAAAAAAAATCTATATCTTTAATAAACAAAATTTCATTTACATCATAGGCGCCCGGTATAAGAGACTTGGACAGGCTAAGCCTCCCCTGCTGTGCTCTAAGGGGTTTAAATTGTTGATTTACCTCCATCCTCACAGCAGGAGCTGCAGTGAAAGCCCTCTGGTTTGTTTACCTTACTGCTGGGAGAGGGGGGGGGGGGGGGGTTGGCTGGAGGTGTCCTGGGTTACCAGGGAGATATTTAACAAGGATGACTTCCTGACCTGCACTGAGGACAGATAGCAGCAGAATCATACTGGGCCAGCATGATCAGAAAAACTCACCAGACAACAAAGGTAGAAAAGATCATTTTATTTTCATTATAGTGTTTGGAATATGTCCACTTTGAGAATCAGGTGCTCAACATTAAAAGTTTATATTTATTTACTTATTTATGGCATTTTATCCCACATTAAACTTGAATTAGGGTGCTTTGTGGCTCTACATGAGAATTGTGATGATATGATCCCTTGTTTCATATTGTTGACGGTCTGCATTTTCCGTATGGGTGGTATATTGGTGTATTAGGTTCTGCCCCGTGTAATATTTATGGTACAGTAAGGTTCTGAGTGTGTTTTTGCACAAAGTTGTGCATAGTGTTTTGCAGTTGAGCGATTGTGCTTAGAATATGCTTTGAGCAACCACTTTATTCTTTGACATATGATACATATCTAATATCTACATTTAATAAAAGGTATTAATTGTGATTATTTTATTTTTATTTATTTATTTTTTCTGTGTGTTATCAGACAATTATGTATATAAGCTCCGCCCCTGGCTCCACCCCCTAACCCTGCCCCCTTTAGCCTCCCCAAACAGTTGGGCCACCGACCACCTATGATTTACATTCTAACTGTTTTCATGTTATGGCCCACATAAGGGACAAATATATGTTGGTCATTAGAGTTTGATTTGGGGACATCAGTACATTATTGCTGAGTTTACAATTTGAGGATTTATCATTTACATAGGTATTTCTGGGGTAGGTTTTTCCTGTGCGTTATGCCCATTCCTAGAGTGGCCACAAATTTGGCCTCTTTCTATTATATCTTTTTCTGGCTGTGTGCTAATGTTATTGCATTTTTGTGCAGCCATTTAAAAAAAAATAACATGGGAGTACTTACCGCCTCCTATTTAGGAGGTGCTAAGGGCCCCACAGTACAGACGTGCTAACCATTTAGCATGGCTGTGATGTCAGTGTGCCTATTGATTTGCACATCCATGCCCATTCGCCACCCCTGATGTGACACTTCATAAAAAACTAAAAAAAAATTAAATATTGTGCCCTCAGTGCACACAGGGCCCTTTTTTACCAAGCTGTGGCTAAAAGGGGCCTGCACTGGCATCGGTACATGTTTTTGATGCATGCTGTGGCTCCCTTTTACTGCAGTGGGTAAAAGGTAGGTCTTTCTTTTTTTTTTTTTTTCAGGAAATGGCCATGCGGCAAATTAAGCACTTGTAATATGGCCACTTTGGGGGTGAGCCCTTACTGCCACCCATTGAGGTGGTGGTAAGGGATCCAGTGCTAACCCAGCAGTAACCAGGCAGTACACGGCACTGCCCAATTACCGTTGGGTACACACCAGCACTACAAAAATAAAAATATTTTTGTAGCGCTAGATATGATGCGCGCTGGGGGTGGGAACTATTGCCAGGCTGCTGCAGTAGCCCTGCGGTACTTCCTTTTTATCATGTGGTAAGCCCACATTGGGCTTACCGCCATTTTGTAAAAGAGGTCGACAGATGGCAAAACACAGCTTTAGTGCATGCTGTATTAGAAGCGTATTAGCCCCTAATGCAGCTTAGTAAAAGGGCCTCTCTGTTTGCAAAAGTGTTACTGGCTTAGGTATTCTGCTATACCTCAAGCGGCCTGAACCCACCTGACAAAGCATAAAGAGTAAAGAAATGGATAACTTAATGATGACACCTCTAGCCAAATCGTTATCCAACCAAGGACTCAACCCGTAAATTTATGCAGACGATGTCACGATATACATCCCGTTCAAACAAGACATAGCTGAAATCTCAAATGAAATCACATATAGTCTCCAAATAATGAACTCATGGGCGGACGCATTCCAACTAAAGCTAAACGCAGAAAAAAAACACAATGTCTCATCCTGTCCTCACAATACAATACAAACAAATTCAATACCATAAACACCCCAGACTACACCCTTCCGGTATCAGACAGCCTGAAAATTCTGGGAGTCACAATTGACTGAAATCTCACATTCGAAGATCATGCGAAAAATACAGCAAAGAAAATGTTCTACTCAATGTGGAAACTTAAAAGAATCAAACCTTTTTTCCCAAGGGAAATATTCCGCAGCCTAGTACAATCAATGGTGCTCAGTCACCTAGACTACTGCAACACCATTTATGCCGGATGCAAAGAACAAATAATTAAAAAGCTTCAAACTGCTCAAAACACAGCAGCCAGACTAATATTTGGGAAAGCGAAATACGAAAGCGCCAAACCCCTAAGAGAAAAACTACACTGGCTCCCACTAAAAGAACGTATTGTGTTCAAAGTTTGTACCCTGGTCCACAAAATCATTCACGGAGAAGCTCCAGTCAACATGTCAAACCTTATAGACTTGCCTGTTAGGAATGTAAAAAGATCATCACGCACATTCCTAAATCTCCACTATCCTAACTGCAAAGGGCTAAAATATAAATCCACATAAGCGACCAGTTTCTCATACATCTGCACGCAACTATGGAATGCACTACCGAAGGCCATAAAAATAACACAAGACCCAGCTATATTCCGAAGGCTACTGAAAACAGATCTTTTCAAGAAGGCATAAGACAAGCATCCATCCTAAATACTAAATAACAACACTATACACAATCTACACAAAACCAAACTCTTATCACATGACTGATTAATCTCTTTGAAATTAATAATCAAGTAATACCACATTATACCTTATGCTGAATAGGGTCTCTTATAGTGGATGACCTAATATATGTTACAATCCTATTTATTACTCAGGAACCTTCATGCAATATCATAATTTATTCTTCTTCACTATGTATGTATCCACATGATGTATATATACACCATGATCTGCTCCATTCATGTTACGTTCCATGTATGTAAGCACCTTAACGCAATACTATTTGTAATTTCTGTTACCCGGAAATGGCTACCACCATTAAGGCAAATGTAAGCCACATTGAGCCTGCAAACTGGTGGGAAAATGTGGGATACAAATGCTACAAATAATAATAATAATAATAATAATAATAATAATATGCTTTAATGGCCATAAACTTTGATAAAGTACATCCACAAGCCAGCTGACTCTGCCTGCTTTCAGGAATTAGAGTATGAATCTACATGTGACTAGCAAATCCCTTTATCTTTTCAAGAAGAGATTTGTAAATTTTAAAAATATATAATCCAGATGTCTTCTGGCTTTTGGGTTTAACTTGACACCCTTCAGAGGGTACACAAAGGATTTGGAAAGCTCAATAAATGGGAGTTCTGGTGAGAAGGGAGAAGGGGGAGGGAGACAGACAACTCAAGGCCCTCACTGCCTGACTTGTAAAGTACAAAAGATTAACTGTACACTGCTCCAAAATAATACAAAAAACAATAACAAAAACCCCAAGACAAACAAAAACAAAATAAAACAAACAAACAAACAAAAAAAACCAACCCAAGTTCACAAGCTATGTGTTTTTTTAAAATACAAATTTACTTGTATTTGGTGAAATTCCCCAAATGTAAAACTGGACACAGGAAAGTGGATGAGTACCCTAATTGTTAGAGTAGTGGGCTGAAAACCATGGAAGCCAGGCTACTGAAGCTTCTTGTGGTCTTCAGAAATTTGCTTTTTTTAAAAAATTGTTTTGGGTACAAACTTAAAGGCATATTTACTAAGCTGTGTTATATCAATAGTGCAGCTTAACATTGAATTATTTTTCTGTAACACATATTAAACAATAATGATATCCCTTCACCCCAGGCCCATCTGGGAGTCTCTTGATGGATAGTGGGGAGCAGGAATATTTCCTGGGTGGTCAAGTAGCTCACTGATTCAAAATTATGGCTTCAGCCCTCTTACTGTATTCTTGTACTACCTCTAGGTATCAGACTACCAAATAAGGGAGCAATCCTTTATTTGGCAGTCTAATTCTTAGCAGTAGTACTGCAAGACTACCACTAAGGGACTGAGGCCATCATATTGACATCAGGAAGTCACTATGGCAGAAGCAGTCAGGGATTATTTCAGCCCCTGTTATCTACTTGGGATACCCCAGGTATTTGCCAACTTGGACGGATTTGGGGGTGGGGGGATCATAGGGTGAGGTTTTTTTTTAATGTACATTTAGGAGGATTGAGGGGCCATATACAAAGGAGATTTGGGGTGGGGTAGTATTTTTACAAACCCCTGGCCCAACTCTTGTAAAGATAGCAAACCTAACTTAGGGCCCATTACCTTTGTGTTGCTGCAGCTGGGAACAGTATTCCCAGGTCGCTAACCTGTGCATTTATATCAGGGTTAATACAGATTAGTGAATCCTGCTGTAAATGTTCCTGTTGTAAATTTTTGAATGGTAAAATAGTGCATTGCACTATTTCATTGTGGGTTAGTAAATAGACTCCTTAGATTGTATGCCCTCTGATGACAAGGAAATGCCTTCTGTACCTGAATGTAACTCACCTTGAATTACTTTGGTCAAGCTGTAAGCTAAATTCCTGCCTGGTGTGAAGTTACAGACCTTACGTGTCACCTAGATAAGATTTTAGATAGTGCTGGGGAGTTGCTGGCTCTCTTCGTACATGTGTGTACCAAAGGCATAAGAACATGTGGGAGAGAGGTTCTGGAAGTCAAATTTAGGCTCTTAGGGGCCGATGTACTAAAGTCCCCGAAGACAACTGCTCACTCTTTCCACCTTGGTAAAACATAAGTACATAAGTAATGCCATAATGGGAAAAGACCAAGGGTCCATCGAGCCCAGCATCCTGTCCACGACAGCGGCCAATCCAGGCCAAGGGCACCTGGCAAGCTTCCCAAACGTATAAACATTCTATACATGTTATTCCTGGAATTGTGGATTTTTCCCAAGTCCATTTAGTAGCGGTTTATGGACTTGTCCTTTAGGAAACCGTCCAACCCCTTTTTAAACTCTGCTAAGCTAACCGCCTTCACAACTTTCTCCGGCAATGAATTCCAGAGGACAGGGGAGATTTGATACAGATGTTTAAATACTTGAAAGGTATTAATATAGAAACAAATCTTTTCCAGAGAAGGGGAAACGGTAAAACTAGAGGACATGAATTAAGGTTGCGCAGTGGTAGACTTAGGAGTACTGTTAGGATATTCTTATTCTGTATCATATCTCCCATCCCTTCTTTCTTTGAGGGTATGCATATTTATGTCTTCCAGTCTCTTCTCATACGTCTTTTGGTGCAAATCCCATACCATTTTTGTCATCTTTCTCTGGACTGCTTTTAGTCTTTTTACATCCTTAGCACACGATACGGCCTCCAAAACTGAACACAATACTCCAGGTGGGGCCTCATCAATGACTTGTTCAGGGACATCAACACCACCTTTTTTCTGCTGGTTACACCTCTCTTGATGCACCCTAGCATCCTTCTGGCTACAGCCACCACTTTGTCACACTGTTTTGTTACTTTAAGATTTTTGGACACCATCACCCCAAGGTCCTTCTCCTTGTCTGTGCATATCAGCCTCTCACCTCCTAGGACATATGACTCACTTGTATTTCTACTCCTCAAATGCATCACTCTGCACTTCATTTCATTAAATTTTAACTGCCAAACATTGAACCATTCTTCTAACTTTTGCAGACCCTGTTTCATGTTTTCCACTCCCTCCAGGGTGTCCACTCTATCACAAATCTTGGCATCATTCACAGAAAGCAAACCTTACCTTCTAACCCTTCAGCAATGTTGCTCACAAAAAGTCTGCATTGTGGGTTAGTAAATAGACTCCTTAGATTGTATGCCCTCTGATGACAAGGAAAAGTGGAGGAGTGGCCTAGTGGTTAGGGTGATGGACTTTGGTCCTGAGGAACTGAGTTCGATTCCCGGCACAGGCAGCTTCTTGTGACTCTGGGCAAGTCACTTAACCCTCCATTACCTGCCGCATTGAGCCTGCCATGAGTGGGAAAGCGCGGGGTAGAAATATAACAACAATATTGAACAGAATTGGTCCAAGCACCAATGCTTGAGGCACTCCACTTCTCACCTTTCCTTCCTCCAAGTGAATTCCATTGACCACCACCCTCTAGCATCTGTCTGTCAACCACTTTCTAATCCAGTTCACCATTTTGGGTTCTAACTTTAGCATGTCAAGTTTATTCAATAGTCTTCTATGAGGAACCATGTCAACGGCTTTGCTGAAAACCAAGTAGACATCTAGTGCACATCCTCAAACCAATTCTCTGGTCACCCAGTCAAAGAATTCAATCAAATTTGTTTGGCACAATTTACCTTTGGTAAAACTATGTTGCCTTGGATCTTGTAACCCATTATACATATAGAATCTGGCCCAAAATGTCTAAAAATGTCTAGGAAATGGCCATTTTTGAAAAAAAAGAAGACGTTTCAGGTTCAAAACTGGCCATGTTCACGAGTTCAATTTTGGACATTTTCAGCAAAACGTCCAAAGCTGGATTTAGATTTCATATAAAAAATGCCCCTCATAATCAGTGCCAGTGCCAATATCCTTTCCTTTAGCAACGCTTCCATTACTTTTCCAATAACTGAAGTGAGGCTTACTGACCTGTAGTTTCCTGCTTCTTCTCTGTTGCCACTTTTGTAAAGATGGACCACATCTGCTCTTCTCCAATGTAGAGAAAAAGACCTCACATGAGTTCAGCCCCTGTCCAATAACATCTAATGATTCATCTTGAGGAATGGAAGTATATAAAGAGGTATATAACTGCACAATACCACCACACACCAGGTTATAGTATTCAACTACCGATACTTTAAAGGTAATAGATTGTCAGTAACGATTCACTTTCCATGGCATTCAGTGCCACATTCTGCAGATCGTCATTAGTCCATTCTTTTCTTCTATTCACTACTTATTTTTTATACTTATTTTTTAATTTTCTTAAAATATTTCCAATATACAAATTTTTTTATACTGTCATCAAAATGATTCACTTATGTTATATTCAGTTCATTTGTCGGGGGAATTACTGTCGACACGAATCCATGTTTCGCCTTGGCTGCTTCAAGGCACACGTCCCTTCATGCAATTACCCTCTGCTTGAATAGCATGTGGGTCACAAGGTAAAAGTTTGTTGACTGACAAATGACAGAGTGTAGCAGTAAATGGCATTCATTCAGAAGAAAGAAGAGTGAGTAGTGAAGTGCCTTATGGGTTGTCCTGGGGCCAATTCAGTTTAATATTTATGTGAGAGATGTTGCTGTAGGTTTAGAATGAAAAATGTGCCTTTTTGTGGATGACTCAAAGATCTGCAGTAGAGGAAGTAGACACAATGAGAAATGATTTACAAAAACAATAAAACTGATTGAATGCTTGGCAGTCAGCCTTTAATATAAAAAAATGCAGAGTGATGCATTTGGGGGTGTTGAAACCTAAGGACGTTGTATGGAATAGGAGGAGAAAGGCCAATGTGCATTGACCAGGAGAGAGACATTGGGATGATAGTGTCTGAGGATCTAAATTTGGCGAAACAATGTGACAAGGTGGTGTGCAAAGCCAGAAGGATGCTAGGCTGCAGAGCAAGGGGGCATAATCTGCAGCGAGAAGGAAGTCATGATGCTCCTGTGCAGGACACTAGTGAGTCTTTGCTTTGGAGTAATCTGTTCAGTTTTAGAGGCTGTATCTTGCTAAGGACATAAAGAATATAGAGTTGGTAAAGAAGAAAGCAACCAAAATAATGGAGGTCTCCAACAGAATACATGTGAAAAAAGACTGGAGATCGTAAATATATATATATACCCTAGAGGAGAGGAGAAACAGAAGAGATATGATACAGACATTTAAATACATGAAAAGTATCATTGAACAAACAAATCTTTCCCAAATGACAGAAAGCTCTAGAGCTAGAGGATATGGTATAAAACTTCAAGAAGGTAAAATCAAAAGCAACATCAGGAAATACTTCTTCACGGGAAAAAATGTGGACGCCTGGAATTCCTTCCCAAAAGAGGTGGTAGAAGTGAAAATGGTACTAGAATTCAAAAAGGAGTTGGGTAAACATAATGGATTCCTAAAGGGCAAGAAACCAAGAATGAAGCAGCTCAGCTCAAGACAGCTGTGAAATGAATGTTGCATTTCTCTTAAGAAGCCATGGAGAAAGTAACCTGCATTGCACAACAGGTACTGCCCTGGCAACTCTACTGGGCAGAACCAATGGACTATAGTGGTTTTTATCTTTTGTCATCCATTATGTTATCAGGGGATTATTTCAGAAGCTCTATTCATGATTTTCATGTGGAAATACCAGCATTTACATGTATATATTGCATACATGTGTAAAACCTGATTTCAGAAAGCTGCTATTTACATATGGAAATCAACACTACTTTAATCTTATGTAGTTTATGTCCTCCTCCAAAGTAAAACCTGAAATCAGAAGCCCCTCTCATAATGCTTTTTTTAAATTCTCCTATTTCTTTGTTCTTCCAGGGCAATTGCAAATAATGCAGAGATCTAGTGCCTTGAGCCTTCATCATTTTTCTATTGATGTATAACCTCCCCTACATCTTTAGTCTGGTTGTTGTGGTGATGGTTCTGGGCTGGAGGCCATGTACCAAATCTCCTTATCAGGACCAGAGTTGCGGGGGGCAGGGGGACAGGGCAGCTGCCCTGGCCCCACAGCTCCAGGGGGCCCCGCGGTCCAGGCATCTCTTCCCCGTCTCACCACCACAGTCTGTCTCCTTGTCTCTTCCCAATCTTCTTTAAAAATGTATTTCCCTTCTCAGAGGGGCCCCAGCACAGCAGCCATCCTCACAAGCTGCCTCCAGCTGTCCCAAAGCATTCCCTCTTTGCCGCGATCCGCCCAGGTGGAAACAGGAAATTACATCGGGGGCGGGGGGGGGGGGGGAGTGGATCGTGGCAGATAGGGTCGGGGCAGCTTGTGAGGATGGCTGCTGTGCTGGGGCCCCTCTGAGAAGAGAAATTAAATATTAAAGAAGACTGCAAGGTGAGGGGAATGGAGGGAGACAGACCGTGGTGAGGAGAAGGGGAAGAGGTGCCCAGACCATGTAGTAGCAATGCAGGTGGGGAGATCGGGTGATGGTGGGGGATCAGGGATCAGGGACCCCCTCCTTAATTTCTACCCTGGGCCCCACCATGTCTAAAACTGGCCCTGCTCCTTATAGAATGTTAAGGTAGGATTTGGAATATCCAAGTCAAGACCTTCACAATTCTGGCAGTATTGTACAAAAGGCTCTGACAAACATATAGTCTTTTGTGAAATATATATAAGGATGTGCAGCAGTGCACATGTTGTTTTCCAGTAGGTACAGTGGAAGTAGCCATTTTGCAAATATACACATGCACATATACCCCCTAATTCTACAAAAGTCACCAAAATTACTTGTATAAATTTGGGCACATGCCCAATTTGTGCACACAATTTTATTGAATAACGAGCCAATTAGTACCAATAATTGGCTTTTTAGTAAGCAATTATTGGCACTAACCAGATTTCATTGGGAGTAACATGAATAAATTTAGGGCTCCTTTTACTAAGCGGTGGTAAGCCCAACGAGGGCTTACCATTCACTATACAGGAAGTACCGCTTGGCTACCACAGCAGCCTGGCAGTACTTCCCATCCCTAGCACGCCGTCATTTCCGGCGCTCCAAAACAGGTTCCGGCACCCAGACAGGTTCATTATTATCACTGCCAATTGACTAATGATGCCATTTTTTTAAATTTGGAGGCAGAAATGAAAGATAGAAGATTAAAGAATCTTATGTAATGCCCTGACTGAAATAAGCACAGTTAAAAAAATTTATGTTGTTTATTAATAGATTCATGGGGATACATGGGGATCACTTAATTTAATTTAAAATAATTACAAACCCTACAAAATACTGCTGTTCGTCTTATATATCAAGCAGAATAGAATGACCATGCTGCTCCATTTCTGTATTGCCTTCAGTGACTGCCTGTCAAATTCAGAATTCATTACAAAATTCTCTGTTTAACACATTTAAGGCAGTATGGGGTCCTTTTAACAAGCTGCGGTAAACAGGGCCCTGTGGTAGCAGTGGGAGCTATTTCTATTTTTCTTGCACGCCAGGGCTCTTTTTACTGCAGCAGGTAAAAAGCCCTCCCCCCAAATGCCCATGCAGCAAGATTATCCTTACTGTGTGGCCATGTGGGTGGGAGCACTTACCGCCATCCATTGAGGTAGCAGTAAGGGCTTCCGCGGTAACCCGGCGCTGTCCTATTACCACCAGGTTAGCACTGTGCTAGATATTTGGGAATATTTTCCGGCTCCCTGAAAATGGCCTGCGCTCAAGCCAGAACTACTGCCAGCAGCTGCGTTGGGCCGGCGGTAGTTCCAGGTTGCCACGTGGGAAACCCATCGCCACGCGTCAATCCTTTCGTAAAAGGGCCCCTATGTGATGGTCTACCCTTGTACTTATCTAACCTCACAGTTCCGAGTCGTATATTCTGATCATTAAATGATCATAGATTGGTGTTACCTGGTATATCTTCTGCATGATACAAATCTACATGTCATAGTGCTTTTTATTTCTTTATGAGAGACGGAGAACTCAGAGCGTCCCACGGTAAATACAACAGTACAACTAAAAAAGTGGGAGAGCGACCAAGGATACCAAAGATTGGAAGATGTACATACATCTTCCAGTCTTTGGTATCCTTGGTCGCTCTCCCACTTTTTTTGTTGTACTGTTTTATTTCTTTACACCAGAATTATGGAACTGTCTACCTTCATCGGTTCGAGCCACTGGGCTGGCCTTAATTGAATTCCAAATGAAAACAATACTAATGTTGAGTACAGCTCTAAGGGGTCCTTTTACTAAGGTGCGCTGAAAAATGGCTTGCGGTAGTGTGGGCGCAGGTTTTGGGTGCGTGCCGATCCATTTTTCAGTGCACCTGTAAAAAAGCTCTTTTTAAAAATGTTTGCCGAAAAGGGATGTGCAGCAAAATCAAAATTGCCGCGCGTCCATTTTGGGTCTGCGACCTTACTGCCAGCCATTGACCTAGCGATAAATTCTCATGCGGTAACCAGGCGGTAAAGACTTGACGCGTGTCTGATATGTGCGGCAGAAAATAAAAATTATTTTCTGGCTGCGCGTATCAGACGCATGCCAGAAATGAAATTACCGCAAGAGCCATGCAGTAGCTGGGTGGTAACTCCATTTTGGTGCATGTTGGGCAAGCGTAGAACCTTACACAGCTCAGTAAAAGGGCCCCTAAGGGCCCTGTTTACTAAGCCACGTTAGCGTCTTTAACGCTCATTAAACATGTACGTGCATTAACCGTGTAGGCACCTACAATATCCCTTTAGGCACCTACATGGTTAACGCATGCACTAATTGTTGGCGCATTAAAAATGCTAATGTGCCTTAGTAAACAGGACCCAAAGGCCCAGATGCTCAAAACCTAATGCAAGTCCTAGGAGTGATTATCGCCAGAACTGCATGTACAAAACCCTCTAGCACACACGCTAAGCTGTGTGCTGAAGATCAGCTCAATTTGTATTTCAATGCATTGAAATGGATTCAAATCAGGTGATTATGCATTCACTCCAAATCCTAAGAAGACAGTGCAGAAACTAATGCTGCCTTAACGCCAAAAACACACTGCCAGGTCGGGGGTGGTGTTTGGGTTTTGAGGAGAGGACTTCTTTGCATTTTTACATTAAATTGCTGGTTTGTGGCTTCTTCTGAAAGGAGAAAAAGCCTGTGCAGCCTCTAGTGCTGATAGAGGAAAAAAAACCCATGTGTGCGAGTCCAAACAAAGCGGGGGGTGAGGGCGGACATTGACGCCTGTTTTCCTGCATTTTGGTGTGAGCATCTTAGTGGATTTAAACTTCAAAAACATTTTTTTTGGGGGGGGGTGGGGGTATATTGCATGGGACAGGGAAAGGGTGTCAATGGTCTCTTGTACTTCCTGTTTTGACTGGCACATACACAAAGGAGTTTCGCAGTAAGCAAAGCTCATGTGCGCATGTGTCACTCATGTTCCTCCCCTTTTCTTTCGGTTTACTAGCATGCATAAACTTTGTAACCCATATGCTTTGGGCATTGAGGGGCTAGTTTTCAGTGCTGTTCTTGCGCTATGGGATGTGCACGCTTGCCTCTAGCGTCAGAGTTGTAAGCATCAGGCCATAAGGCTTTCCACACGATCTCCTTTGTTTATTTGTTAGCTAATAAAGTATGTTTAAACTTTATATACAAGGTCTTAATTTTATACTTCTGTTTTCAACACAGATTTTTTTTTATAACATAGTCAATGTTTACATTTCTGGTAATAATACCAATAATTCTAAACTTTTCCAGAGGGCATGGATTTAATAAGCTACAAGTTATAGTCAGGGGGGATAATCCTTTTTTTTTTTCTTGTTCTTGTTATTCTGCTGTGTGGTGTGGTGCTGTGCCACAGGAGGATCATCTTGCACTAAATACCACCTGTGATGATTTGTGTTCCTCCAGACATCTAATTAGAGCTTCAATGCTGTTATGTAGTGAGAGAAAAGTAATTACCGTACACTTTTCAAGGAAGGATTTTTCAGATACCAACCCCCCCCCCCCCCCCCACAAAAAACCCCATCTGCCTATATAAAAATGAAAGAAGAACTAAAAGACAAGAGCTTATGCACATTTACTTAATATTTGTAAGTATGCTGGGCCTGATATTCATCGTTTAAAGTTAAGTGCTGGCCCCAACACTTAACTTTAATATACATATTCAGCAGCACTATGGGTCTTATTCTATAAAGGTTATGCTCCTATATTTACGCTCCTAAAAGGTGTGGAAGTGCTAATATGCGGGTAGCACATGACCAAGCAGCACCACCGCTGGAGTAGCGTGTGTGCTTGGTGGTAATTCCAATTTTGGCATGCGTCAAATCCTGTGGTAGAAAATAATATTCTATTTTCTACCAAAGGGGGGCTTTCCTGGCAGTAACCAGCAGCGCACCCACGTTGACACGTGCTGCATTATTACCGTGTGGATAGCGCATGAGCCCTTTCCGCTAAGTCAATGGATGGTGGTAAGGGCTCAGGCCATAAATTGGTGCACACTAGTTTTAATATTAGTGCAGGCATTTCTCTGCTCATTAAAAAATTGTCTTTTTCTTAGCTGCGGTAAAAAATGACCCCGTGTGCGCCTATAAGACGTGCCCACACTACAGCAGGCCACTTTTTACCATGGCTTTATAAAAGGACCCTTATGCTCCTAAATTTATGCTCCTAAATTCCAAACTTAATCTATTTTGGAGCATAGATTAGGCTCGTAATTTAGGAGCATAAATTTAGGAGCGTAAATTTAGGAGCATAAATTTAGAAGTATAAATTATGCTCATAAATTTAGGAGTATAAATTTTAGGAGTGTAAATTTTAGAGCATAAACTTTATAGAATAAGGCCCTATCTGTTTAAATACTGCTGTTGAATACATGTGCAAGTAGTGACTGTGCTGGTCACTATAGTGTTTGTTTAATTTAGGCCTGTTCAGAACCGTAGCCAGGCTTTGAGGTCAGGGGCAGCAGATCTTTTGTAAAATTGGTACCAGTGTGAGGTTCAAGGGCTAATCCGCATAAGTGTCATTTCATTCAAAATCCATTTGGAGGAGCAGCCACTCCCCTTGCATCCCCCCCCCCCCCCCCCCCCGCTGCTATTTGGCATTCCTAAATTAAATAGATAACATCTGTTTAGCGGCTGAAAAATGAATAAGTGCTGGTACTGCCTTTGCTCCTCCCCAGTGCAAGCCCATTATTATACAGATAAAATCTGGTCCATTCATGAGTTAAATGCCCAATTTTATCTGTATAACAACTGAAAATACATGGATAAGCAACTTATGGTTTTCCGCCTACCAACCAGGGGCATAGCCAGACAGCAGATTTTGGGTGGGCCTAGGCAAGAAGTAGGTGGGCACCAAATGTTCTCTCCCCCACCCCCACACCAAAAAAATATGTCAGCTGATGGGAAAATGCTTCTGTCCAGTCTCCACCTTGGTAGTCTGCAGCAGGCATGTGCTAAAAGCTGAGCATGTGAAGGTGCCAGTATTGTGGAGAGCAGCATTTTCATTACCATGTGCTACTGTTGGATGGGCCTGAGCCCTAAGTGAGTGGGCCCCGGCCCACCCAGGCCCACCTGTGGCTACGCCACTGCTACCAACAAATGTATACATTCTCTTTGAATATCTGTCCCTTTGCTTTTATGACATACCCATTTCCTCAATAAAATTCCTTTCTAAGGCATAATAGGATATTTATTTAAAAATTTAAAATTGAACCAATTTAGTTGTTGCATGACTGAATCTATGGGGATAAATTATGAGCCTGGTACTGTTTGGATTAGCTTATTTATACACTTGATATATTGCCTTTATGTGAAACATAAACAAAGTGGTTCATAAATATAAAAAGACTGATTAAAAAAAAAAGAAAAAAAAGAAAGAAAGCAATAACGCATTGCAGTGCAGCCGGGATCACCAGAGGCATGGCATTGAAGAATAACACCTTTGGGAAGGTGTGCGCAAATGAGATAGGCCTTAAGATAGAACTTGAATTGTGATTGTGAAGTCTCACATCTAAGGACAGAGGGCAGCGCTTTTCAGAAAAGTGGAACACAGTAGCAGAAAGCAGAGTGCAAAGTGCATTCAGGTTATATAACTGAAGAGGAGGGGAGGACCAGTTGATTAAGGTATTGTGACTGGAGCAAATGAATGGAACATTAAAGAGTCAAGAGAGAGTTCAGGTTAAGCGGATAGCCTGAGAATTAGGCTTTATTTACTAGCAGCAGAACCTTGTACTGTATGTATGTATGTATGTATTGTACAGCGCTGCGTAACCCTAGTAGCGCTCTAGAAATGTTAAGTAGTAGTAGTATGTGATGAATGACTGGGAGCCAGTGAAGAGAAGACAGTAATAGAGAGACATGATCTTAGTTACTGACTCCAAAGATCTGAAAATGTGGAACCACAGTAAACAGTGATACAGTAATCTATCCTATTGAGAAGAAGAGCAAAAAGCAAGGAGTTAAGGTTTTCCTGATTAAAGAATGGTTTGACAGAGCATAGTTGTCCTCAGGCAAAGTAGGTTGATTTAACTACCGTTGATATCTGTGAGTCAAGAAATAGGAGTGAATCGAAGTGCACACCAAGAATGGAATCAGTATCCAATACAGTGATGGGTGTGTCCTTAATAGATGGAGTTGACTGGATAGGTCTGTGAGTCACCCAAAGACTGTAATCCCCCAAAGAGCCTCAGATTTAGGGAGGAAGTTATGTTAAACCATGTTATTTTACTGTTAATCCCAGTTATTAGTAACTAGGCCTCATTGCATAAAATGGGACCTGTGCTAACTATCATGAGGTAGTCCATATTGATAACTATGTCCCTGAGTGGTGCTCAATTTCAATTCATGACTAACTAACCAGACAGATATGGGGTTCTAAAGGCTTGAGCCCTGTAGAACCCCATAGGAGGAGAATCACATATTTTAACTGATAGTGATGGTACAGCAACTTATAAAATGAAGAAAACCAGTTGAGCGCTGTCCCCCTTATACCCAAGTCTGAGAGGTTTGAGATCATCAATGAGTAGTTAGTTAAGTCAATGAGGTGAAGAGAAATAATATCAGCTTTTCCAGTGTCTAGCTTACATCTTATTTCATTTGCTAGTGAAAGCAGCAGAACTTAGTACAGTCACAAGGCGGAAAGCCTGCCTTTCTTGTATGCACATTGGTAGCTTCTAACAATCTGCTAAGCTGAGCAAGTATAATTTCTCCAGAATTTTAAAAATTAAAGGTAGATTGGAAATGAGACGTAAGAGTCGATATTCAGCCAGCGGTGGTAGATTGGAAATGAGATGTAGGAGTTGATATTCAGCCAGTGGTGATCAGTGTTTTGATGACTGCAGCCAGCACTATGCCTGGAAATTCAATGCTGGACCATGTCCAGGCTTCAACACTGAGGGGTCCTTTTACTAAGCCGTGGCAAAAGTGGCCTACGGTGGTGTGAGTGAGTGTTTTTGGCACATGCAGGACCAGTTTTTACTGCTTCTGGGAAAAAGGGCTTTTTCTCAATGGGCCAGGAAAAGGGCCTGTGGTAAAAATGAAACCAGCGTGTGCCTGTTTATGGCGTGAGCCCTTAACGCTACCTATTGATCTAGTGGAAAGGGCTCTTGTGCTACACGTGTGGTGGTAGTGGCTACTCAGCGCACGCCAAATGCCGATTAACACCAGAATCGCCACATGCAATAGGAAATAAAAAAACAATTGTCCCGGCAGTACGGACACACGCCAAATCTGAAATTATTGCCAGGGGGCGCACTAGCCTGGCAGTACTCTCATTTTGGCATGTGCTGCACTCGTGTAGCATCTACCACGCCTTTGTAAAAGGGCCCCTAACAGGCAGATGATCAAAAGCAAACGCCGGTGCTAGAGGTTGTTAGCGCCATACCAATGGTGGCGTTTGCTGCCACCCCATGATCAGAGTCCTCGAGCGCGTGAAACAATGTGCTCGAGGGCTCTTATCACAAGTAGCATGCAAATGCATGCTAAACAGGGCTCTTAGTACAAGTAGCCTGCAAATGCATTAACGCATTCATCCCCAATGATCAGCATCCAGTGCGCCAAAGATTGGATTGCTGGCCGCAACAAACCCTACGCCAGCTCCGAGCTGGTGTTAGGTTTTGCAGATCATTGGGGTGGAATGGTGAGCCCTGTCCAGCATGCATTTGCGTGCTGGCAGGCCCCCATTCCCTCCTACAGCAAACCTGCCAGCGAGGGCAGTTGATGATGTCTAAAATTTGGACGTTTCTGTGACGGGGCAGTTGAGGACGTCAAAATTTTGGACGTTTTGGCAATGGGCAGGTAAGGATGTCCAAAACTGGATGTTCCTATGAGAAAGACGTCTTTCTCATAGAAACATCCAATTTTGGACGTCCTTAACTGCCCATTGCAGAAACGTCCAAATTTTGAACGTCCTCAACTGCCCCTTCGCTATACCTCCGACACCGCCTTGAAATTTGGCCGTCACTGCAACAGGGCAGTTGAGGACGTCCATCTTCTGATTTAAAGATGGGCGTCCTTCTCTTTTCATTGGTCTCCAGCCCAGACCTGTCAAACAAGTGTGGGAGGATTGTGCTGAGCGCACGCTCAGGCACAATTCTCCCACACTTCTACCCCATAATCAGAGATAATTGCGCTGCTTAAATTGCATACATTATCTCTGATCATAGGTCTAATAGCGCCCCGCGCTGTGCCAGCGCTATTTTAGAGCGCTGTTTGGAACAGCGCGGTGCTTTTGATCATCTGCCTGTAAGTGCGATATTCAGCAATTAACCACCTATGAGGCACCACATAAAGACAGAACTGACTTTTTTTGGTCCTATTTATGCAGTTAACTTGGCTGGTTACGTGTTGAATATTGGCACTTAACCATCCAAGTGCTGACTCTGCCCCTGGAATGCCCCCCAAAAAGCAGGTTTTGAGATGTACTTTAACTGGACATTTTCAGCGGCACTAACTGTTTAAGTGCCGCTGAAAATGACTGGTTAGTGCCAAACAAGTGATTTAATCGGCCAGGAGCTGTTTCTGGTCAGTTAAATAGATTTGAATATTGACCCAAAATGTTTTAATATTTCAATAATCAAGAGAAGAATTTTTCAAAAAAGGACTATAATGGTATTCTTCCATCAATCTGGAAAGATCCCTAAATTAAACTATTATTGGACTTGAGGAGGAGAAATGGAAAGAAGCCTAGAAGGGGATTTTTAAACAACTGAAGGGGAAAGGTATCAGCAAGAGTTGTTGCACATCTAACTGAAGCAATGTTTTTAGAACAGTGCTTATCAATCTTTCTGTGAGTGCAACCCCAATATGTGTGGTGCCCGCCAAGGGTGCCACCCCAAATGCACATTTTATGCCCCCATTTGGGGTCATGACCCACAGTTTGGAAAGCTCTACAAAGCCAGAGATTTGGTTAAAAGAAGACCACAAGATCATCTGGGGAATGTAGAAATTCCTGATCAGGGACAATTTGTTGAAAATGCTAGAGTTTTTTTGGGCTGACAAACACGAACATGGATAAGCTTAGAATAGTAGGCTTTCTTTGCTAAGTAAATCTGCTAATGATAGTATGAATGAACAACTTCACAACACTTGAGATTAGAGGCTGACCTACTATGACAAAACAGGGGATTTATGTCTGTGACTTCTTCTAGAATGTATGACATATGTATTCCCTAGTGCATTTCCCTTGTTTGGCCAGCAGATGGTGATTGAGTTTTGTTTGTAAAATTGTTATAGAACTGACAGTTTCCTTTTTCCTGCCTAAGATGTGAGATAATTTTCTTTTTAGTCTCAGATAGGGAGAGGAGAGAGAAAGCTCTCTTCACTGAGGCCCTGTGAGCAGTTACAGTTTGTAACCTGTGAGCAGCTATATTTCCTGAACTCCCCAGGTTCTTCTTAGATAGTAAACAAATGTTTAGTTAGTTTTAATATTAATTTCCTGTTTAAGTTACCTGTTATTGTTTGTTTCTTTTATCTCAGCTCACTGTTCAATATTTTTATGAAAATTTAATTGTTTATTGGCTCTGATATCCTAGACTGACTAAGAATCCTGGTGGTTTGTTTTTTGGGTCTATGGAAGTGTGGTCCCAGTGTCCTTAGAAACCACCGTGGAATAACTTCAGAGTGGGAGATTTGCCCAGAGGCAAGTGAGACCCAGTTGGTGGGGAGGAGAGTGCTAGTGTAGAGCACAAGTGACAGGTGCAAGTGGACCTGTCCTGAGCAGTGCTGGGAACAGACCCTCCAGGTGGCCACAGGGTTAGCCCCAAGTGGGTGCTAGGCATTTTGTGACACCTATCCTTGCACTAGTGCCTTTCAGCATACCTTACTCATGCAGGGCCACTGTGATGCCAACCATTATCATGTTTTTGAACAAGAGAAAATTCTTGCACAATAGGGTAAAGGTAAGGGTAATGGGATTTGATATATGTGTCTATTGCCCACTGAAGGCTATAGTTCCAGGAAGTGATTTGTGTATCAACAGAAAGATCAGGAAATTTAGAAGGGAAGAAGGTGTGTACAGGCGACCCTCAGGGGGAGGAATGCTGGCTTCGGCCTAACCCCTGGTAAGCCTTCCTCAGCTGAGAGGTGCCCAACTCTACCACCGGCTGCCTTTCGGGTGCTGTGGAGGACTTGCAGCTCATCTGCATATCCTTTACAGCCTTCCCCGGGGTGACTCCCAGGTCCACTCCGATCCACTCAGGGTCTCCGCTCTTGGTGCCGCGTGCGGGGCATTTTTTACATCTATTTTCTTCCAGTCACTACTGACCTCACCCAATTATATCTAATTCTGAATCATGCTATGGCCCCTATACACATTCTCTTCCTTGCCCTGTCCCTTCCTAATCTTTTCCCTCACCCTCTACTTCTCTCCACTACAGGAACTCACTACCCATCCATCGATTTCATCATCTCACCTTCTCTCCTACCCTCTTCCTCCCTCTTAGCTTTTAATCTTCATCTCTTTCTTCCTTCCATTTTGCCTTCCCCATTCCACCTAAATACCTCTCGCCTTCGACACCTTCATGGCCACACCTCTCCTACTCTCCTCCGCTCTCTTTTACTCCTTCTTTTACTCTCAGCCGGTGACATCAATCCCAATCCTGGCCCTCCTCACCAACTATTATCCCAACTCTACAGATCTCACCGTGACCTCTCTAACCTCATCACTATTCCTCTACTCCCCTCCTCTTCTCTGCCCTTCTCTTACGCCCTTTGGAATGCCCGCTCTATCTGCAACAAACTCCCATATGTTCATGACCTCTTTATCTCACGTCACCTCCATCTGCTCGCCATAACAGAAACCTGGCTCTGCCCTGATGACTCTGCTTCAGTCGTAGCCCTCTGCCATGGCTGATATCTTTTTTCACATACTCCTTGCCCTGCTGGCCGCGGGGGCGACGTTGGATTACTTTTTTCTCCCTCCTCCAGATTTCAACCCCTTCTTCCACCTCAATCTCACTGTTTTTCCTCCTTTGAAATCCACTCTATCTGCCTTTTCTCTCCTTTGCCTCTTCAAATAGCGGTCATTTATCGTCCCCCTGATAAGTCCCTTTCATCCTTTCTCAGTGACTTTGATGCCTGGCTTGCCTTCTTCCATGATCCTTCCTCCCCCTCTCTCATCCTTGGTGACTTTAATATTCCTGCTAATGATCCTTCTAACTCTTATATTTCCAAGTTACTCGCTTTAACATCCTCCTTTAATCTCCAACTGTGCTCCACCTCCCCCACTCATCAAAATGGTCACTGTCTTGATCTTATCTTCAAGATGGAAAATATACAAAGCAGATCGTTGATAGATAAAAATGATTTTTATTAATATACTAAAATATGCATACAATAGCCCGACACAGGCCGTGTTTCGCCCTGCTGGGCTGCTTCAGGGGCTACTCAATGATTCTCCACTATCAAAGGAGGAGTAAGATGATAAAAGCAACTGTAATATAATATAAAGTTGATGTCTTGAAAAAACGACTCTCCCAGAGATATTGAAACAAATGATCAATAACATACGATCAATCAAATGCCCCTTTGTTTCCTTGATCTTATCTTCTCCTCCAACTGTTCACCCTCTAGTTTCCTTGCCTCTGATCTTCCCCTCTCTGATCACCATCTTATAACTTTCACACTTAAATCTCCTCCCTCCCAGTCCCATCCTATCTTATCTAATTTATCTAGGAATCTTCATGGTATTGACCCTTCATCTCTATCCTCCCATGTTTCAAACCTCCTCTCGACTGGCACCATCCATGTCTGTCAACGAGGCTGTTTCTTCTTACAACAATATTCTATCATCTGCCTTAGACACTCTTGCACCTTTGATGACCCTCCCTATAAGGCGTACAAAACCCCAGCCTTGGCTGACTTCTAATATCCGCTACCTACGTTCCTGTACCCGTTCTGCCGAACGCCTCTGGTGGAAATCTTGGGCCCTTGCTGATTTCTTACACTTTAAGTTCATGCTGACCTCCTTCCAATCTGCTCTTTTACGCGCCAAACAGGATTATTATATCCAACTGACTAACTCTCTTGGCTCTAACCCTCGACTTCTCTTCACCACATTGAACTCTCTCCTCAAGGTGCCCCCTCCCCCAACTCCCCCTTCATTATCTCCTCAGACCCTTGCTGAATTCTTTCACGACAAGGTTCAAAAGATAAACCTTGCATTCTCTACCTCGCCACCTCTCCCTCCACTAGTCTGTTCCCCTCTCTCTCCTTCCCCTCATTCCCTTTCCTCCTTTCCTGAAGTTACTATTGAGGAAACTACACTTCTCCTTTCTTCCTCAAAATGTACCACCTGTTCCTCTGATCCCATTCCCACCACCTTCTTAATGCCATCTCTCCTGCTCTTATTCCTTTTATCTGTCACATTCTCAACCTCTCACTTTCCACTGCGACTGTCCCTGCTGCTTTTAAACATGCTGTGGTCACACCTCTCCTTAAGAAGCCTTCACGACCCTACTTGTCCCTCTAATTACCGACCCATCTTCCTCCTTCCCTTTCTCTCCAAATTACTTGAGCATGCTGTTCACAGCCGCTGCCTTGATTTTCTCTCCTCACATGCTATTCTTGACCCACTACAATCTGGTTTTCGCCCTCTCCACTCAACCGAAACTGCACTTACTAAAGTCTCCAATGACCTATTACTGGCTAAATCCAGAGATCAATATTCCATCCTCATTCTTCTTGATCTTTCCGCTGCTTTTGACACTGTCGATCACAGCATACTTCTCGATACCCTGTCCTCACTTGGATTCCAGGGCTCTGTCCTTTCCTGGTTCTCTTCCTACCTCTCCCTCCGCACCTTTAGTGTTCACTCTGGTGGATCCTCTTCTACTTCTATCCCTCTGCCTGTCGGCGTACCTCAGAGTTCTGTTCTTGGTCCCCTCCTCTTTTCTATCTACACTTCTTCCCTTGGTTCATTAATCTCATCTCATGGCTTTTCCTACCATCTCTATGCTGATGACTCCCAAATCTACCTTTCTACCCCTGATATCTCACCTTGCATCCAAACCAAAGTTTCAGCGTGCTTGTCTGACATTGCTGTCTGGATGTCTCAACGCCACCTGAAATTAAATATGACCAAAACCGAGCTTCTCATTTTCCCCCCCAAACCCACCTCCCCGCTCCCCCCGTCTTCTATTTCTGTTGATGGCTCTCTCATTCTCCCTGTCTCCTCAGCTCGAAACATTGGGGTTATCTTTGACTCTTCTCTCTCCTTCTCTGCTCATATCCAGCAGATCACCAAGACCTGTCATTTCTTTCTTTACAACATCCGTAAAATTCGCCCCTTTCTTTCTGAGCACTCTACCAAAACCCTCATCCACACCCTTGTCACCTCTCGTTTAGACTACTACAATCTGCTTCTTGCTGGCGTCCCACTTAGTCACCTCTCCCTTCTCCAGTCAGTTTAAAACTCTGCTGCCCGTCTCGTCTTCCGCCAGGGTCGCTTTACTCATACTACCCCTCTCCTCAAGTTGCTTCACTGGCTCCCTATCCGTTTTCGCATCCTGTTCAAACTTCTTCTACTAATCTATAAATGTACTCACTCTTCTGCTCCCCAGTATCTTTCCACACTCGTCCTTCCCTTCACCCCTTCCTGTGCATTCCGTTCCCTGGATAAATCCTTCTTATCTGTTCCCTTCTCCGCTACTGCCAACTCCAGACTTCGCTCTTTCTGTCTTGCTGCACCCTACGCCTGGAATAGACTTCCTGAGCCCCTATGTCTTGCCCCATCCTTGACCATCTTTAAATCTAGATTGAAAGCCCACCTCTTTAACATTACTTTTGACTCATAACCACTTGTATCCACTCACTTCCACCTACCCTCCTCTCCTCTTTCCTGTACACATTAATTGATTTGCTTTATTTTTTGTCTACTAGATTGTAAGCTCTTTGAGCAGGGACTGTCTTTCTTCTATGTTTCTGCAGCACTGCGTATGCTTTGTAGCGCTATAGAAATGCTAAATAGTAGTAGTAGAAGAAATCTTTTCAAGGTCTCTAGTCTTGGTAAGCTTTTGGGACTCTTTAAAAGGACTGGTAAGGGAAGTAGTGAAGAGATAAACACAAATAAACAAAATGATTAGTCTAGGAAGAGGTGCTGAAAGAGGGTTTGCTGAAGGGAAGAAAACTTCATTGGTGAGTATCTTATCTGTGTCAGGCTTTTAGGCCAAGGCCTAGGATGGACCGAACAGGTACTATACGCTACCCCAGCTACCAAGCCCCGCACACACACACGCGACCAACTTGCACTACTAGAAAGGGGAAGATAGGGCATTCAGGCGGGCCTCACAGCCTATCGGGAACCCACTTGCTAACTGGAACTGACTCAAACCCAGGGAAGGGAGAAAGAAAAAACGAGGGGTCCTCACGGGGCCTAGAGCACCAACACACTAAGTGCTCGCTAAGGACACAAGGGAAAAATGAACTAAGAGAGGTAACTATGGGAAACACGTCAGGCTGTACCCCACAGCACACAAAGGAAATGAGGGACTGAGAAATATGGATACAGAGAGCAGAGACCCCCAGCAGACAGGAGAGGGAAAAGCCAGCAAAAAATAGAGAGCCGGGCCAGAGATGCACCCCACTCAGAAAGGTGCCATATATAGAATTTCCCCTATGTGTTTGCAGGATTTAAAGTAGGCTTTCAGACAGTAGATTATGGTTAATTCACATGTTTATTTAAAACCAATGAAGGAAATTGATAATTTGTCACAATTGATAATTAAGAGGGTCATTTCCAAAGCACATAGACTTATAAAGTTGCGTAAGTTACTTTTTCAAAGCACTTAGACTTACAAAGTTTCATAGGTTACTATCCAGCTTATTTTCAAAAGTGATCGCCGGCCATTTCCCGACATAAATCGGGAGATGGCTGGCGATTTCTTAAAAGTGGTGAAATCGGTATAATCGAAAGTGGCATTTTTGACAGCATCGCCGCTTTCCCGTCGCTTCGCAGGGGAAAGTTCAAGGGGGCGTGTCGGTAGCTTAGCGAAGGCGGGACATGGGCGGGCATAGGCGTGGCTACCAGATGGCTGGCTTTCGCCAATAATGGGAAAAAAAAAGCGGCGTTAAGCAGTATTTTGCCGGGTTTACTTGGTCCTTTTAGTTTCACGACCAAGCCTCAAAAAGGTGCCCCAACTGACCAGATGACCACCGGAAGGAATCAGGGATGACCTCCCTGTACTCCACCAGTGGTCACCAACCCCCTCCCATACTAAAAAAATAAAAATACAAACCTTTTTTGCCAGCCTCTATGCCAGCCTCAAATGCCGTACCCACCTCCGTGACAGCAGAATGTGTTCTATCCTTTGACAGCCTTTCCCTGGTTGTGATGTGGCTCTCAGGTGAGTGTGACACCTTTTCTGTTAGGTGCACTGCAGAGTCACATCAGCAATGCATTGTGGTGGGTGTAGGGTATTGGGCTCTACTTCCATGGTGCTTTTCCCCCTGCTAACTGGGTCAGAGTGTGCCCTGTTTTGTTTCCGGTAGTCCATGAGGTAGTGGCCATTTTTGTAAGCCAGTTTTAGATCCCTTTCATGTGTTACCCACGATAGAGAACTTAGTTATTACCTTGAATGTTGCTGAAAGAGGGCATTGTACACCATCCTGCCAGCTCTGACCTACTGCTAATCTCAGTACCAGGGAGACTCTTTGCCAGTGGGGCACAACCTCTGATCTGCAGTTAACTGTGAATAAATGTGCTTATTCAAATAAAGGACTTTTTCAAAGAGATTAGTCTTCAGGTGTCAACTGGTGTGCCAAGATTCTACAGCAGCAACAAGTCCTAGAGGCCTGCGTGTATGCAGGTCCCTGAAGCACTTTTAGTGGGTACCACAGTGCACTTAAGGCAGGCGCACTCATGCCCACCCCCCCTACCTGTAACACTTGTGCTGGTAAATGGGAGCCCTCCAAAACCCACTGTACTCACATGTAGTTGCCTCCTTCACCCCTAAGAGCTAGGTTAGTGTTGTACATGTGTGGGTAGTGGGTTTTTTTTTTGGGGGGGGGGGTTGGGGGGCTCAGCACCCAAAGCAAGGGAGCTATGCATGTGGGAGCCTTTTCTGAAGTCCACTGCACTGACCCCTAGGGTGCCCAGTTGGTGTCCTGGCATGTGAGGGGGACCAGTGCACTATAAATGCTGACTCCTCCCACGACCAAATGCCTTGGATGTCGCTGGGTTGGAGATCGCCGGCATTTTTTCCATTATCGCTGAAAAACAAGACCGGTGATCTCAACCCCAGCGAACTCTGGCATTTGGCCGGGCTAAACCGTATTATCGAAAAAAAAGATGGCCGGCCATCTTTTTCGATAATATGGTTCAGGCCAGCTGTAGCGCTGCCACCGAAATAGATCGCCGGCGACGTTCGATTATGTCCCTCCACGCAACTTTGTAAGTTTAAGTGCATTGAAAATATGCCTCATATGTAACAGTGTTAGTCAATGCGCTTTGAGAATGAGCACCCAAATGAACAATACTATATAGCTTTCCGTTTGGTCTGTGAAAACCTAGCCCTAATGTTTTGTTTTCCACTCCATGAAGTGGAAAATGGGTTGCTTTAACTGAACAGTCTTTGCCTGTACAGCATCACTGCCAAAAATCGAGCTGTCTAACAAGGACACCCACTGGCTTAAACAGGGTGCCTTTGAGGCTAGAATGGTTAGTGTGGAATCAAAGCTATGCTTTAATCCAATTTTCATATCACAAAAGGTGCAGGGGAATGAATGCCATTTCCAAAGGTAAAATGCAAGTACGATTAAAATGAAAACAACAAAAAAAGAGAGCTCTTTAATCCTCTTGCCAGAGGCTTAGAAGTAGAGCCAAAAGAAGCAGTGTCATAACATGTACATTCCCCTGAGGGGAAGCACACCCTCGACCACCTAGCTGGAGACATGAAGGCATAATAGAATGCTCAGTTTTACTAGTGGCCAACAAATCTTGGATTGTTTTTTTGTGGCTGACAGTACCCCATATAGAACTGGTGGGTGGCAAATAAAAATGATACCTTTGATAGTATGTAGATAAGGATTACTTCACATCAGATAATACCTTTACAGGATCTTTTGGCTCAGAATCCTGGTCCAAAGATGAGTCACCCTAATGCTTTAGAAGGACAGACCTTTAAGAGAACCTAAAAATCAGTCTGCTCTATTTACTGCTGTTTAACCGAAATGACAATGAATTGAAATGGATGACTCGGATGTTGCAATAGAGGAGGAAGTGGTTAGAAGAGATAAAGGCTTGGTAACATGAAATAAGATATTGAACAAGCAAACATTAATATGACTGTTTGTATCACTTTCCAAATAACATTATTCAATTACTATTATTTTTTTTTGTTACATTTGTATCCTGCACTTTCCCACTCATGGCAGGCTCAATGCAGTTTACATGGGGCAATGGAGGGTTAAGTGACTTGCCCAGAGTCACAAGGAGCTGCCTGTGCCTGAAGTGGGAATCGAACTCAGTTCCTCAGGACCAAAGTCCACCACCCTAATCACTAGGCCACTCCTCCACTTCTAGTGTAGTGTTTTTGTAAAAACTCTTGACACCACTGCTTAACAGAGAAGTAGGTTTATCATGTGACCAAGAAAAAGAACCTTTTCAGGTTTTGACAGAATTATTATCCTTCAGTAGAATCATCTCTTGATGCACCTGACACCCCTAATATTGGAGTATTCCAATATATGAGAAATAGTTGTGGTGAGTATTTGGAAACAGGGATGGGGGAGTAAAAGCAAGGAGCTGGGGGAGGTATGTGAAAGATGAGCTACAGTTGAGTAGAGGGGATGGGGCTTGTGTGAAAGAGGTTCTGAAGTTGGGGTTATGAAAGAAGAACTGGAGAGATGGCAGATCGGGTATATTTGAAAGAAAAGCTCAATAGAAGGTGGATTGTTGTATCTATAGGCACCTATGAAGGAGTATTAGGAAGGGAAAAAAGCAGATCTTTGGTTGGGGAAGGGAAGGAAGGACGTTACCTTCCCATCCTCCCTGTTTTCCATCCTGTATCCTACCTCCTTTTTTTTTTTTAAACATTTGTACCCTGTGCTTTTTCCCACTCATGGTAGGCTCAATGCGGCAGGCAATGGAGGGTTAAGTGACTTGCCCAGAGTCACAAGGAGCTGCTTGTGCTGGGAATTGAACTCACTTCCTCGGGACCAAAGTCCACCACCCTAACCACTAGGCCACTCCTCTTTCTCTTCTTCCATATTGAGACTTGATGTTCTCTACCTATAAAACACCCCAAAGAAGAAACTAAATTATTCAGGCACAAAAACAAAGTAAACAAATTACTTGATTTTCTTTTAAACGCAAGATAATTCAAATGTATGCAAATATGCCACAGAATTTCAAAAAGCTTGCTGAATTTTCTAATTCTTGCTGTATAATCTAAACCTGAACTGCCACAGGAAACTGGGGGCTTTGGCTATGGCTTATATATCACAGCTTAAATTCCCATCACATATGATATGTGAGAATGGTAATGAGGTAATGAACAGAAATTTACCATTGTTCTATTCTTTCCAGTCACTAAATAATACACATTTGCATCTGGATAAGTTACCTATAGATGTTACATCTTATGAACTCCAGAAATAAGCTCTCTTTGGCAGAATGCAAGTACTACGATGAGCGTTAGCAGTGACTTTGAGAGACTGAGATCATACTTCACACACCGTGGCTTAGAACTGAGGTTCATTCCTTTCATGGTATGTGCAAAATGAACCCATTTGGAGAAATTGCTCTAACACAAACCATTAATATGAATAAATTAAACCATCCAATTAAACACAAAGGGGCAGTTTACAAGCTGTATTGGCAGAAAACCATGCATACTTGTTTATTTCCAAGCTTTGCAACAGTTCTCAAATCAAAAGTATACATATTCTTGCCCTTGAAATATACATAATAACATTCTGCTCTTTCTGTGGTAAAAATGTTTGCTAATGTAACCCCTTCTTCAGTGTATTTTCTAGGATAGAGGGGTTCCAGGTTCCCTTAAGCTGATGGGAAAACCTGGTGTGCATTATCTGATGGCGGTAGTGGTAGTGGTGAGGTGGGGTGGGGTGGGGTGGGGTGGGGGGGGGGGAGGATTACTTAACTCTAGTGGAGGGGTTCTCAACCCACTCCTCTGGACATACCCAGCCTGTCAGGGTTTTAAAATACCCACAATAAATATGTCAAGATAGATGAGCATACAGCTGAGGTACTGCATGCAAATGCTATCTCATGCATATTCATTGTGGATATCTTGAAAACTTGATTGGCTTGTTGTGCCCTGAGGGCTGGATTAAGAACTTCTGCTTTAATGGTAAAGATATAGTTAGCCACTCAAAGAAGTACATCAGACATTGCGTGAGGAGATTTTTTAAAAAAAGGTCTTTATTAAATAACTTCTTTAAAGTGGTCAATGGCAAATATTTTTTTCACATAGTACTTCAGCATACAGACACCCCTCCCCCCACCAAAAAAAATATCTGAACTGGGTATGATCCTTTCCTCTTGTCTCACCTATTTAAAGGTATAGCTATCTTCCGTTCCTCTGGACTTTAGACTCCCTAATACACTCTGGGCTTTCATGGGCCTCCCAAGGGCCCCCTTTGACACCCAATACTCCACAGTTTGAATCTCTCCTTCTTTGAAGTTGCTCTCCTCTCTTCCTGTGGAATCTGTTGAACTCTTGGATTAGCACCCAATGTGCAGTTTCTTCCTTACACTTTTTGAATAACCTTAGGAGGACAATCAGCAGGAACATCAGGCAGACTTCTCTGATGGACCATCTTTCTCCTAGGACTTCACTTCTCTCAGGGTTCTGGAATGTAGGACTCTTCTCTCCTGGCTCTTTGGCCCTTATCAAGGAATGGGCATGCTGGGAAAACTGCCTTGCATCAAAGGCATCACTTTCAGAGATATGAGGGGCAACTTCTGTAGCTATCTCTCCCTTCCATAAGTAAGACAGGAGTTCACTTTGCTCCTTCTGTCCCTCCATAATAATTGACTTTAATCTCTGTGGGCTCTCTAACCTACCCTTTGGATTTTACCACTAGGGGCATTCCTGAAGGGGAGAATCTAGCCCATGGTTCAGTCAAGAACCTGCTCTCTCTCTCTCCTATATGTCTTTCTCAAAATCCACATAGTAGCTATTGTGAAACACAGACAGATGTGGGTATCAATAACATAGGAAGATTTGGAAGGGAGGTTTTGGAAGCCAATTTTAGGTTTTTAGATAGAAAGTTGGAATCAAGAACCTCTTGGATAGGATAGAGCAACTTTTAAATTTGAACCTGGGGGAAAGCCAACAGTCACTTAGGAGAGCATGCTTCAAGAGAAACTGGCCAAATGTAGAAGTTAGGATATCCCAATAGAAAGGTTATGATAAAAGCTGTTGTAGCCTGTGAGGATTTAAATAAAGAACACATAGAAATAAATTATTCGAAATTACCCTCACCAACTGCTACACAAGCTGTAAATAGAAAAAAAAGTCTTTAAATTATCTGAATGTGAAAGTCAGAAGTCTAAAAAAAAAGATGGGTAAGTTAGAATGTATGACAAAATGAAGAGTTTGACATAACAGGCATCCCTGAGACCTGGTGGAAGGAGGATATCCAATAGGATAATGTGCTACTGGGGTAGAAATTATATTAAAATGATAAGGTGAATCAAAATGGTGGAGGAATGACATTATATGTTAAGTATAACAAAGTCAAACAGGATAAAAGTTCTGCAGGAAACAAAATGAAATGTGGTATCTTTATGGATGGGGCAGAGCATACTGACAGAGTAATCTAACATCAACTTGGACAAGATGAAGAGATAATGAACAAATTTGCCAACATAATAACTGGAGATATAAATTATTACAATATTGATTGGGTAAATGTCTCATCTAGACATAGAAGTGAAATGAAATTTGCCATAAATTACTGTTTTATGGAGTAGCTGGTCCATGATCTAACCAGAGAGGAAAGTACTTTAGATCTAATCCTTATTGGTACACAGAACCTGGTGTAAGGGGTAATGGTGGTGGGACCACTAGGCAATAGTAATCACAAAGAAATCAAATTAGTCGTAACATGAATGAAAATTCATAAAAATTCTACTGCTATATAGCATGTAATTTTTAAAAGGGAGACTACGTTTCAGCAGGTGTTTTATTGATTATCTAACATGATTTTATTCTTTATTTATTATGTTTTTTCTGGCATATTGATATTTATGTCTGATTGTATTATGTATGTAGATAGGTGGCATATAAGACATTTTAAATAAACAAAAACTAAATGATAAAATCAAGAAATTAGCTAGAAAAAAACTAATGGGTCAATATTCAATGTGATTTAAATGGGGGAGGAGAGGCTCCTGCCCACTTAAATTGTGCTCAGCAAGTTGGCCACTGATAGTGGCACTTAACTGGGCAGTGCCACTGAATATCAGTACTAACTGGCCATTACAAATCTGGGCAGGAGAAGGGCAACCTGGGGCAGAGTCAAGGAGGAGCTGAGAGTTATGTGTATACCAGCAATATGGTTTAATAGTTTAGTAATAATAGTTTAATAGTTTAAAATACTTGATATACCAATCTTCTAATACAAGACAGAGTGGTTTTTCAAAAGGAAATAATTATCACACTAAGAAAAAGAATGGCAATTATGATAGAAAAGTATGATACACAAACAAACACTCAAATACATAAGCCACTGTCCACATAGCGAAGCACCCAGATTGGACCATACAAAAGGCTATCGTATTTTAGGGTGCATAGTTATGCGGGTGCTGGCACTGAATACTGGCAGGCACCCACATAACTTCCGGGTACTGACTTGAAGATTGGAGATGTTCGTTCTTCCCTCCCGCCTCCCAACAAGGTATAACTCCCATCCTGTCCCCACCAACAAGAAAAGGTCCCCCACCAAGATCTGATCCTCCCTCTCGACCCCTCCAACATGACTGATCCACCCCATCATGATATGAAGTCCCTCTTGCTCTTCCACTATGAGCAGAACACCTCCCAAACCCCCCATTGGAAAAAAAACCTTTGTTTCCTCCCCAGAAGAAGCCTCCTCCCAGATAGTGCTTTAGAATATCCTATGAGCAGCACTTATACAGATAGCAGGTGCTGTTACCTGGATATATGCTTTTGAATATTGATACATAAGTCTTTACCTATATATCTTCTGTATCAGAAAGTTTAAACAGTGATCTGTCTTAGTAGCAAAGAAATCATTTTTTCAGCATAAATACTCCCAAGAAAGACTCAACTAAATTCTTTTATGGGGTACCTGATTACCATAAGAGCATAAGAAGTTTGCCATACTCAGTCAGACCAATGGTTCATCTAGCCCAGTATCCTGCTTTACAACAGTGGCCCATCCAGATCACAAGAACCTGGCAGAATGCTAAAGAGTACCAAGATTCTATGCAACTGATCCCAGGGATAAGTAATGGCTTTCCCCCATGTCTATCTTAATAGCAGTTTGTGGACTTTTCCTTCAGGAACTTGTCCAAACCTTTTTTTGAACCCAGATATGATAACTGCTTTTACCACTTTCTCTAGCAACAAGTTCTAGAGCTTAACCAAAGAGGAATTTGTAGTTATATTGGGGGATTGGGGGTGACATTTCAATCAACCCTTGGCTTTTCATTCACTCATCCTATTTAATCTGGAAATATTTGCTGTCCAGATCAATAATGTCTTTTGTGTTTGATGCAAAGATTCATAGCACCAGTGTTGGATCATACAACAGTTTCATATTTATTGTGTCGAGATGACTTTTGCACTAGAAATTGTGAGGCACAACTCTGGTTTAGACTGGTGCTTTACATTCCAACATTTGTATCCCACACTTACCTCTTGAGTTCAGTGTGGCTAACAGGCTACAAAGCTGGGCATACCCAGGAAGTCACAGATTAGACTATGATAAAGCCAAGTAAAATTATATAATATCCACGTACTTCCTAAATAGTCTTCAACAATTTCTGAAATTTGCTATAATTTGTCTGATCATTTATCATTCAGGGTACTCATTCCATCTATTCCATCAAATGGGCTGCCGGCTGAATATCTGGCCTAGTGGTTAGAACACCGGTCTTGCAATCCAGAGGTGGCCAATTCAAATCCCACTGCTGCTCCTTGTGATCTTTGGTAAGTCACTTAACCCTCCATTGTCTCAGGTACAAACTTAGATTGTGAGCCTTCCTAGGACAGAGAAACATCCAGAGTACCTGAATGTAACTCACCTTGAGCTACTACTGAAAAAGGCACGAGCAAAATCTAAATAAATAAAATACTAATTTATAAAAGTTCAGCAGAATTTATCTTAATATATACGTTAAGTAGTGGAGGAGTGGCCTAGTGGTTAGGGTGGTGGACTTTGGTCCTGAGGAACTGAGTTCAATTCCCACTTCAGGCACAGGCAGCTCCTTGTGACTCTGGCCAAGTCACTTAACCCTTCATTGCCCCATGTAAGTCAAATTGAGCCTGCCATGAGTGGGAAAGCACAGGGTACAAATGTAACAAAAAAATTGTTTAATCAAATGTTTAATACTTGAATTCTATCCGGTGTAATAAAATATAGGGGGAGATATTCAGCCAGAGGCCGTGAGCATTTTTTTTTAGCCATCACTGGCTTTATCCCTGGATATTCAATTCTGAGCCATGTTGAATATCCAGGTTTATGCAGCCGGCTATCTCTTATGTGGTTAAATATGATATTCAGTGCATAAAGATAGGACTGTGTTTTATCTGATCCAGTTTTGCTGCTTAACTTAGGTGGTTAAGTACTGAATATTGGCACTTAACCACATAAGTGCTGACTCCACGTCTGCCCCTCTCCTGGCTACTTAAATCACTTTAAGACTATCAACCAGATAATTTTAATTAAGGATACTTTTGTCCTCTTTATTGTTTTAGTTCCATTCATAGATGCAGAATGATACTATATTTTCCCTGAAACCAGTGTTTAACTTAGAATCCATTTCCTCTCTTTTCGTTTGAGGATCTAGGATGAGGTTAGTTTCTTTTATTGAACCTCCACACCTTTTTCAAGAGAGAAAAACTGTTTTAGGTATGTTTGCTACTGTGATTCATAAAGGTAACAGTAGGGCAGAGAAGTAGTTGGAAGGTAGACATGGTGAGGAAAAAGGGGACATGAGCTGGGAGGAGGAGAGAAGTGGGGAAATGAGGGAATGGTGCAGAACAGAAGAACAGGCAAGTGGCCAGTTGCACAAAAGAAGCAAGTTAGAAGGAAAACAGAGGGTATGTGGAGATGGCAGGGCAGGGGGGAAAGGAAGGTGGGGCAGGAAACTGGGAATGGTAGCGTGATCAAGCAGAGAGACACCCACTAATGGCTGACTCAAGGG